>NC_071630.1:19784767-20156017 GCF_014839835.1 Dryobates pubescens | reverse complement strand
GAGTAAAATGGGCAATATTTTGTAAAATATGGCAGTTTATCCTCTGACACTGTGGTGGTATTTTTATTTTAATGCATATGATCAAGAAAACAGAAATGTGTGTTAAATCTCTAGTGTATAGTGTTTTTCTGTTTTTTTCATCAATAAAAAGGTTGCTGATAATCTGTGAATTTTCCTGGGTGAGAGCTTCCTGTGAAAGTATTTCCTTCCTGAAGCCAAGAAAATACATGCTGGAAAATTACCCTGTTTATCTCTACTGATGATGTCTGCTTAGTGAAAATGTTTTTAATTGCCCTTGCCTTCTAGAGAGGCAGTTCTTATCATATCACATTATCATGTAATTTTCCAGGGCCTATAATATGGCAGATGGGTTTATTACCGGGTAACGTCTGAAGTGACACAGATTTAACTATGCACAGAGCTAGTCAAGATGCTTGCAACCTTTAGAATCAACATGGATGATCAGTTCAAGAGCTAATGATTCCTATTTTTTAAATGAACACAGCTATCCTCAGCAATGTTCACACTTTGCTGTGGTCTCTTAGCACTCTAAATAAAATTAAATACTAAATTGCATATAGTAATCACATGTAGTGCAAATTTTATACCTTAACAGGTTTTACTAATAGATTTTTCTCTTTAAGGAAGTACCTTTCATCCAGTCTCACCAAACAAAAGAGTCTGCCTTAAAGAAAAGGGGAAAAAAAAAAAAAAAAGAAGAAGAAAAAAACCTGTTTCATTTTATATTGGAAAAATACAATGTGACATCTGGAGAATAAATTGTTCAGTCAGCCAGAAATACGCCTTGTAAAAATTGCTTAGGTTTCTGTAACAAGATTATTTACTGCGACTGTTCACCTATAATACAGCACACTTCTGAAATGGACCTTTTATGAAACACATCAAGCACTGTAGAAATGTATTCAGTGCATTAATCTACAACACTACACACTTTACAGCACTTTTAGAACAGATTTTGAAACTCAGATCATCTAATGAGACAGAAAGTTGGTTTTTTTTCCCCTTTAGATTCATTCCAGTCACGTTTGATGCTAAACCCTCAGGGTATTTAACATAATGCAATAGGGTTGGTTGTGTTGTTGTTGTTTGTTTTGAAAATACAAACGAAGGGCTTTCCTTTTCAGATGATTTGTGTGCTCAGACCACTCTCTGTGCATATTGCTGCTGCTTACTCACAAGGCAAATACCGTGTGTATCTCCTGCTCTAGAGCTTTATAAATGGTTAAGCAACTCAAAACATGTCAGTTTCTAATCATAGCTTTCTGTAATTAATGGCAACAAACTGATTATGATTGTAGTGAAGCCAATGTGAGGGTCTCGTTCTGAGAGGGCGGCTATGGCTCTAGGTATCTTCAGTGAAGCAGTACTGAAAAATGGAAGCAATAAAAAGGATGCATTTGTGCCTTATTTTAGGCACTAGGTCTGCAGTAAGCTGCATATTTGCTGTAACAAGGTGGCTTCTAACTTTCAATGAAACTGTAAGTTGAGGCATGGTGAAAGGGCAGTTCAGTTCAGGGCATATCCAGATGTAACAATGAAAATCCAAATTCTCTTAGTGATACTGGTGAATAGCTAATGTCAAAATCCCAAGCAAGATGACAATGATTGTCATGGGTTGAATTTAAATTTGCTGCTGCTGTTCGAAACCATCCTGCCTCATGCCAGCGTCAAAATGAAAGTGCTGGCTGGAGCAAGGTATTATGGGGCTTGAAGTTCAGATTGTTAACACAAGAGGCTCTCTGTTCCAGTTGCTGCTCTTGGCTTTTGGGTGTTGGATCTTTTCTGCATGGGTGGGAGTTGAGTGGGGTTTGGTTTTCTGGTTTACACTGTTTGGTGGGTGGGTTTTGCCTTGTTTGTTTTACTTTCCTGCATTTCAATGTACTTTTTGTGCAAGTAAGCTAAGGTAATTGTGCATTATGATTGTTATTTTATATTAAGCTCTTCTCTTATCTCAACTCTATCTCAATCTGGAGTTCTTTTGTTTTGTGTGTGGTACATTCTCATTTCTGTGCTGGGGGAAACAGGCAGGATAATTCATTTATCCTGTGTTAACCTGTTACAGTAATGAAGCAGATCTGGTTTTGCCTACGAGATAGGTTACAAAAAAAGCTGCAAGAGCATAGGATGGGTTTCACTGCATCCAAATAGTGAAATAGATACTCAGTTAGGTTTTGCATGCAACAGAATAAATGATGGTCACAAAATAGGGTTTCCTTCTGTTTCTAAACATAGAAGGCAATCCTTAATTGCTGTCTTGCTTGGAAGTATGAAGAATATTTGCTTGAATGGTAATAGCATTAGATGATTGACATATTGGGAAAGCCTGATTCAGACCTTGGGTCTGCAATACCTCGGCAAGTCACATTGTCCCAAAACAACATGTTTTCTCAGGAAGTCCATTATAAAAATGATAATCAAGATCATAAAATTTCTGGACTGTCAGTTGACATTAAAGATGTTGGTCATAAAAGAAACCAGCTGGAGCATAAGAATTCAATATAACAGCAAAAGCTATATAAAAATGCACTTATTTTTCAGTTCAGTTCTGCTCTGTTCCAGCAACATGGCTTATAGGAAGATCTTGGCACAGGTAGGCTATAAGTCTGACTTAAGGCTTTGGGATATGCATTCAACCCTGTTCAAATTTCCTGCCAGTTTAAGTTGCTCATTTTGAATACCAGTCCAAAATGCTCATCAGTTTTACAGCGTAGGATATTAACTTGGAGATTACAATTGTGGATTGCAATTACTTCCAATACTTTCCACCGAGATATTATGTCTTCTTTGTTGCAAATGATAAGACCATATGGTGAAGGCTAAAATTCACCAACTGGAAGAAATGCACTATCAGTTCTTGAATTTTTAGTTTCTGTTACTGACTCAGTGGTTGGTCTGAGATAACTGTGCATATTATCTTGGTAGTCTGATATTAATTTGTCTTGATTGTAGATTGCACAGTATTTTGCATATATAAACTACTGTATCATTAGTTTTTGCTTTTATTTATATTAAAACAAGCCTCTATTAGGAAACAGAAATAATTTATGGCAGCATGGGGTAATTGAGAGATCGTGTTATCAGCTAGAAATTGTCACCTGTCTTCTTGCTTTTAAAGATATTTCTTAATGTTTCTTCTGTGAATCGCCACTTAAAGTTAAATCATTCCAAGATTGTGAAGTATTTTTCTATAGAAGTCTTCTGATGTTGTCATTTTTGTCAGTCTTCAGATGTTCAGTTTCTGCAGTGATCCTGTTTTCCTACAGATTTTATTCTTCACAGAATCATTTATGTCACTTTCTAGAAGCACTGTCTACTGTGTATTTCCTTCTTGTCACCAGAATACCCATGCCATTAGAAGTCATACTGTTTCCTGTAATAACCTTGAGTTTCTTTGCACTTAAAAATGTCATCATTTCTCTTGACTGCTGTAACAACGTTCTTTTTATTTTCCATCTTATTTTGCCTGATTGTTGTTACTCTCTGCTCCATTTTGCACTACTGGTGCTTTATCTGTCTTAATTCTTTTGGTTTTGGGTTGGATTTTTGTTGTTGCTTTGGTGATGTGGGTTGCCTTGGTTTTGGTTTAGATGGTTTTGGTTGATGTCCTTGACTTTACATATACACAGTGCTTTTGAGTTTATTGTTATCTGCTAACATATACTGCATGTAATTACGAATGGAGAAGAATGCTATAGTCCAAGTTTCATAATGCATTTCCTAACAGACTAAATAATAAATATTAAGTCAAAGATACAGAACAACGCAATTGCTCAAATCAAAATCAACTCGGGGAGAAAAGTGCCACCCCTTCATGTAGAAATATTGTTATATCCCTTAACTTCCCAACTAAAGTTTCCACCAGGACTACTGGGTCACTCAGATTTCATGCCCCAGTGGTTGGGCTCATGCTGTTGCTTGGGGCAGCCTTGAGAATTGTTTTAATAATGTTGGGTACAGAAGCAAAAAACCAGTGTAAAAAGTTGTTTCTGCTGCTTTTCAGACTCAAGTAAATCAGGTGTTTAAACATAGGATCATCAAATTAAATATGAAATACAATAAACACTAGGTAGAGAGAACACAGGGAGTTAAGTAACCTTGCTGGTGTTTCACTGTACAACTGAACTAAAAGTAAAGCAGCTTGCTGAATACACGCATATATCACAATAAGAAACAGGAATCCAAGGAAAGTTAAGCTAACTTCTTGTGCTACTAAAACCAGAAAGGGTTTTTTTTTAATGGAAAAAAACACAGAAAACTGTTTCCCTCTACACTTTCTACAGATGGAATACAGCAAGATGAATTTGCTTGAGGATTCATGATTATAGTGTTAGTCTTTAAAACTTTCAGAGATTTTTTTTCCTGTTCAGTTGTGATCCTGCACTGGACTGATAATATTCTTTCTGTGCTCAGTAATCTTTGGTCAGCTACTTGGGCTTACAAGATCATTAATTTTTTTTTAAAAACCAAATCCCAGTATTAAAATAAAAATCCACAGTGAAAGGATGTGAAATAATAAAGCTTCTGCATTGTCAAGCTTCATATAAAACACATACAGTAAGCTGGCACTATCATAGTAACTGTATTATAAAGTATACTGTAAGTCAATCCCTATGTAGCAAAATGAAAAGGCTACAGAAATGGAAAAATTCAAGTGCAGCACTTGAAATAACTACTCTGTGTGTTTTCTCTCTGTTACAGACTTCTCTTGACTCCTTTCCTTCACTGTGTGGGTGAACAGAGGATAGCCATGTAACCCTTGTATTGTCTTCCTTCAGCCACATCCTCCCTTTTCACTTCATTATGTGAATTGGTGAGTGGGATCTCATGTTTTTGGGAAGGCAAGGGAGGGATTGGCAACAGTAGAAAGAAGATTCCTTGCATGACTTGTAAGATCTTTGTGGTCTGCCTTAATAAACTGTGTCGGGTCCACAAAATACCTCATGGAGACTGTACCACCTGAGAAGACACATTGAGATGAATAATAATAGGAAAGACTTATTTAATAGAAAATGAAGGGGGTTGACTTGGAATAATGAATCTGTTCTAGGAGATATAGGGTAGAAATCTATATTATTGGGAAAGGCACTTGTCCAGTAAGTGGGGAAGTACCCAGCTGATTATTTTATTAATGAGCCTAACTGGAGGTATCATGCTTAGGTTGGTGAAAAGAGGAATGTGTAGTTTTGGTTTGTTCTGGGGTTTTTTTAAGCTTTCTCCTAGTAGTTGCATATCAATTCACTTATGCTCAGCTAGGTCATTGTGAAAGACAAGTCTGTCCATCACATTAAAAAGCTGCAAGGACTTGGGGAAAAATTATTGGCTGAAAAACTCTGGAATACATATATTATCCTCTGCTAAAATTTCTGTCTCCTTACAAATTGGCAATAAAACTCTCTGAAAAGGGTTTTCTTTTGTTTAATAATCTTAGGTATATTTTTAGAAACTATCTATTCAACTAGCTGTGCAAATGTATGCAAATATTCTATTAGTGTCTGGAAAACCATTTTGCTTAAGTAGGTAAACAAGTCAGCTTTCTCGCTACATTTTCCCAGCTAGTGAAGAAGCAAAGCCTTGTTAGAAGTTATAATTTTCCCTGACATAACTGAGACAGTTTCTTTCAGTCTCACATGGTGTAGCATAAGTTTTGACTGCAGGGGACTTATCAGCCTGATGTGTGTGACTATCAGGTTACTTATTTCTGATAAATCAAAATACCATCCAGTACATTAAAGAAACCTAATGAACATCCATGAATTAATACTGTCCCTTGTTTTACAGTCATACAAAAGAAAGTCCAGTCAGGAATTCTGCCTATGTCTATATGTAAAAATGGACTAACTATGACTGATATGTTTCACCTGATAGTGAAACAGGTTGAATTGTTTCTCTACGTATAAGCAAGGTGTGCTGACAGAAATAGAAGGTGGAACTGAAGCTCCAAGTCTTTGAAAACCTTCAATTTTCAATGTATTCCAAAGTATTTATAAAGATCTTATTTCAGAATTTCATAAGGTTTGTTCTCCTTCAGAATAGCATTTGCACATATGTTTCTTAGACGTATTTAACCTGAGCTAAAATGACACAAGTTTTTCTTCTACCCTGCTTCTCCTCTCTTTGAGACAGTTGTAATGCATTCAGTTCTAGACATTTTGGTACCTATCATCTACAGAATAATTTTCAGCACTATGTTCTAGTTTAAATAATGTTCCCTTGAAATAAAAAGTACTGGTTCAGTCATTTACTGATTGACTAGTATTGAAATGCTATAGATCTCTGGCACAATGTGAATTCCTATTTTATATCTGATGCCACATTGTAAAATATTAGCATTCAGATTAAAAACAAGTGCACCCTGCCAAGAAAAACTAGATTTGGGGCCAAAGCAGTTGGGTTTTGAAATACATTTATGCTTATTTTTTAAAACATTTCAATTTGGGGAAAATCAAATGGAGGGTAAGCTTTTTGCCTGGTCCTGTGTACATCAGGGGTTTACCCAAGGGGATGAAAAACAAGCCATGAATTTAATTCAGCTTCAATACTAGAGAAAAATCTCTTTCTTGGCTCACACAAGCAATGCTAAAGCTTGAGAACAGCTGCAGATCTCTTACAATCATGCTTTTTTGCAAAATCAGTTTTTGTATTTCTATATGCACCATCTATTTATAAATATTTCAATGGCTATGTAGCTTCCCCTTCATAAATAGGTTATTTTAGTAACTATTAGATCCACATAGAATTCATTCAGTTTATTTCAAGGTCAGGATTAAATTTAAAGAGAAAAATACCTTAAGAGTGTGATTTTTCTTAGATGTTGTTTCCCAAAGTGATCTCTCATGGGAAAATCTAAGTGGCTTGAAATACTATCTGTACATAACTCAAAGTATTGAAAATACTTTTTATTCAATAGTTTGGGTTGCAGTTTGAAGGGGAAACTGTAGCTTAGATCCTGACTGCAAAGACTGAAAATAAATTGCTGTTGTATGTAAAAGGAAAGTAATGATGAGGTCTGTATAAGTCATTGGATTGCTAATGGGAACATAAAGCAGAGGCATAAACAGTTCTCTCTCTCTCCTCTTTTTCTGTGGCTTCTGCATGCAACTTCTGTGTCTTCTTTCACTTTAATGGGTCTCTCTGTTTTGACTACTGTGTGAGGTAATGGGAAGGAGGGAAGAAGTGGGGGAGGAAGTGAACAGGTCCCCTGGATCCATCCAATGGGGTTCTGAGGAGTTTCTGTGTTGTTTATAAATGGTATATATATAAAATATTGTGTGTATATATATATATATATATATTATATTTTGCACATATTCATTGCATTTAATATTTCCAGATTGTAGTTTGCTTGTAAATATAGCTTCATTTGCTTCCAACCCAAACTGAGCTGGTCTGGCAATTTTATTTGGGGGGTAATTTTCTCAAATTAGTTGGGGGAGTAATTTCAGCCCACCACAGTTTCTAATTTGCTCTAAAAGGAAAGATAACTATTGTAATTTATCTTTTTTTGATGATGAAAAGGCTAAGAGCTGCTGAAACCCAAAATTTAGCATGTAGTTTTGCAAAGCTGCTGAGCAAAATCTACTTTTGTTTTGTAGAATTAAATTAATAGGACACACACAAAAGGTTGCCATCTACTTTGTTAGCTTTTTCTTTTATTAAAATAAGTGTTGAGTGTGGGAAAGAGAATCTTTATAGAGAGGTGATTGTTCTTGCCAAGTAGAAATTGGAAGCACTCGTTGAAAGGTGCTGCCATTAATATATGAAATGGTATCTCTTTCTTTCTTTTTTTCCCCAAAGAAACCCTAAAATTTTGACTAAGGAGTATAGTTTTAGACTATACATAATATTTATCAGTAGAAGGTTTTGTAATCATTTAGAAATGACCATTTTTCAGAAGCGTTGTCTTATGTTTCATGCATGAGCTCGAGTTGGTGTTGCTTGTCAGTACAAGTCTCCTGTATACTTTCAGGCCTGTACCTCAAATATATTTTGTGTATAAAATTTGTGTATGAAATTCATTACACCGCCCTGATGTCGCATTGCAGGAGGCAATTTGTCTTCTGAAGTTTTCCAAGTGTTATTTATGCTGAATAATGTTAGCTTCATGCAAGCTGCAGTTACTGTGAAAATGAAACAGAGCAGTATGTTCTGATCTGCTGGCCCTTATAGATTCTTTTTGATGCTCTTCTGGTCTTACTTTTTGCCACCCCAAATGCATTTAGGTTTTTTTGTTTGTTTCTTTCTGTTCTGTTTGGGTTTTGGGGTTGGTTTTGGTCAATGTCATTCAAACTGAGGCTGTCAGTTTGGGGGTTCAGGTTTTCAGATTACATTGCTGATTGATGCCTGTAGTTAGCTTGCAGGATTGCAGAGCTTGTAGCAGCAGTGCAGCAGGATTGTTTCTGAATGTTCAGTCCTAATGGACATACACTACTAATACAGGAGTGTTAATAGCTCTGACCTCACTGATGTGGTTAGAGAAACGGTAAATGGCATAAGTTTTGTGAAAACATCATAGATGATCACTCAGTTTTGGATTCATTAGAATGGTGGCAAAAATATACACATTCTTTATGCCTATGTTACATATTTACCCCTTCTTGTACTGAGTATGTCTTTCATCACAGTGTGTTAATGCACAAAATGTGAATAATACCAAGTTTTTTCTTTACCAGTTTCTATTAACATGCTATTTCTGTTAATAAGGTACTAAATTAGATATTCTTTTAAGTCCCAACTGCAGTGGAGGTTGAAGTGTTCCAATTTTAAGGCATCATTCATGTGAAGAACTATCACATAATGCCAGATATCGCAGTATGACATGCTATAGCCTGTGTGATAGTAGAGCTTGACGTCACCTGCTTGGCTTCTCTTATGTGTAGATATATCCTAGCATATGCTTTTTCACAGCTACATGATTTGCTTCTCTTATGTCGTGACAATGCCTTTCCACTGCTCATGTGTATAATTATCTTGCCTAGTATTTGAAGTTCTTAGGTGTAACATATCAAGTAGAAACACTCATATTGTCTTGTGCTAAAAATTGTTAACTTTATAGAATTAATGCCTTCTTTTCAAGATGTGATGCAACTACCAACACGATACTGAGCTCCCTTTCCCTTACACTGACATACATGGTTACACCAATACATTTTTGCCTGTTAGCTGATGGAGGGCATTTTGGCTTAGTTTCTGAACACTACTTTTAGCTATAAACTACAGAGCACTGGCCTGTTGAGAAACATGAATGAATTAAAAACTCATGCAAATCTCAATTCCAATTGTGAAGATGATGTTTAATTAGCCAATCATACTTAATTAGTTATCAAAACAGAGAGAGTATAATATAAGTATTAATGACTACAGAATTATTGTATCCTACATTGTCAGTTTATTAATAATTTTAAGATAAGTCAGTTTAGGAATAAAAGACATTTGTGACAGGATTTTTGAGGAATGACATATAAACTTATTTATTCTTTAATGTTCACAGATTGTGTTTTGTTCTTAAGCACAACCTTTTTTTCCTCAGACACTCTTGTTTTGCCACCGCATCATTTTCAGTTGACCAGCTTCAGTTGGTTGTGCAATTCTCAAGTTTGCTGTGTTAGATTCAAAATCCACAATGGCTTTGAGAGCTTGTCCAAGTTAGTGATCTTAGTCCAGTATTATTTTAAATATTTTAATTAAATGATCTTTCATGTGACAAAGCTTAAATCTGGAACTTCAAGTTTCTCCAGAAATCCCGCTCCCTGTATTATATATTGTAATGACAATGGAAAGATGTCTTGCAGTGTTAATGCTAGCCTGGGTTGGAGGGGGACCTCTAGAGGTCTTCTAGTCCAACCCCCCCTGCAGTGAGCAAGGACATCTTTAAGTAGGTCAGATTGCCGAGAGCCCCATGAAGCCTGACCTCGAATGTCTCCAGGGATGGGCTCTCCCTGTGCAACATGTTTCTGTGCTCCACCACCTTCGCAGCAGCTCAAACTTCTGTTTTGTTTTATTTCCCAGTTCTAACAGCCAGTGTTGGCTTTTGGCAACCCTTCCTGTTCATACTGTGAAGAGTGTACCTAGACTGAAAAATAGAGTCCCAGCAGCTGTACGAATGCAGGATGTGTAGTTAGCCCATACTTCAGTACAATTACTGGGGACACAAGTTCGCTCTGGCACCAAGGGCACAGTCACATTGACATCTTCTCTGGATCATTAAGGGGGCTAAGTGACCTGCTGACAGTTGCTCCAACATTGTATTGAACAATGCTCTTCTTTTTAAGCTGAGTGATCATATAATGATCTACAGTGTTTTGAGGCCAAAGAAGCCGACCAAAATAATAGCAGGAAAGCTAAATGAAAAGATTTAATTTGGGAAGTCACAATTTTACTTGGTAGTTCTTATTTTACAATGGATACAGTGATACAGTTTAAAATGCTGCAGGAAAGGATAGATATTTAAAATATCCTAGTACTGCCATGAATGATACCCAACCAAAAAGCATAGAAGATATTCTCCAGACTATGCCCCTTTCTCAAAATCCACCAAGAACCTCACTGGTAGAATGGAAAATGAGTATTTGCTTTGGAAAATTGCTTGCTTTTTGAATAAGTCATGTTGCACAGAGTAGAATGGAATAAAGCACATAATAAATTAATGCTGTTAAAATGAATACTTGATATGAATCCTGGGAAAGGTTCTGTGCCATCAGTGTTTGAAAAAAAGTAGGAGCTGTGCAGAAGCCAAACCAATTTGCATTGCTTGAAAACACATAGGTTTCCCACTACTGATGAATTAGGGAACACTCTGGATGAGCTCCATCTTGTAGTGTTGTTAGTGTTTACCTAAAAAGCAATAGTCCAAGAAGGTACAGCATGTGATTTGGAAGTAAATCAATAGTGAAATTCAATAAACAATTGTAAGTTAGAAGAGCTAACAGGAATGAAATTCTGTGTACCTAAACTCCTGACATCTTATCACAGACCATAGCCCAAAAAAGGCTGTCTAATATGCAGCTTCTGTACACTTGTGGGGCAGTGTTTCTTTTATTTTGTAAAAGTTCTGTATTCCTGCTAGGCCAAACCATTGATCAGAGGATCTTCTTGATAGTTTTGGGTCTGTTCTTGCAATTGTCACCTCTTTTCCTTTTTCTTCTTCCCATGATTCTGTTCCCTTTAGCTCTCATGCCATTCTCTCGCCATTGCCTCCATAAATGTCTGAATTATTTTCGGTACCTGAAATACTCTGATCTAAATATCTTTATATTTCATGATAAATTGGTCAAGCAGCTACTTCCCACCTTTTCTTTGTGAATTAGGTTTTGGTTAAAGCAGCCAAGCTTCATTCTTGTGCACCACTGCCACTGAAAAAGGGAGATATGCACTTACCTTCCTGGGCCTTGTGACTTCAACACTTAGGAAAGAAATGTAGCATACTTTTGCTCTTTATGCACAGGATGACATTTCCCCACATTTTAAACTAACCAATTACTGTATTATCAGTATGACAATTGCCATATTGCAAGGTATCACAATCAACATTTAAAAAATTATCTTCTGACCATATGAGTAACTAGTGAAGATGGAGGAGGCCCAACACATCTCTGCAAGTTTCTTCCATGTGGAATCTCTCCTCAGCTGTGGCATATGTGGCTGTAAACCTCAAACACGAGTAACTGGAAAGCCCTTTAGTTTGCTTCCTTATTTACTCCTTTCTCTTCAACTCCCTGATGCCAAACTAGTGATCTGCCTGGCAGTGTGGACTCATTCCTCCAGCTTTATAGCCATGAAAAGTGATGTACCTGGGAGTCACTATACTGAAGGAGAGCTCTGATATGGCTTAGTCCAACATTCTGACTAATAAGGGTCATCTGTGAAGCACTCATTAAGTTTGTCTTAGCATCTGAAATATGGAGATTTAAATCACTTCAAGTAATTCTTTGTCAACATGAAGTAAAATTTCTAGTTTCAGCTACTGTGTATCTCAAGAATTTATCTATGTGAAATCTAATCCCTCTGTGAATCTTGTTAAATTTATGGCCTTAGCATAATGCCGTGGCAAGGAGTTCCAAAATCTAATTATGTGTTGTGTGAGAAAAATTATTTTCCTTTTATCAGTTCCTAATTTGCCCCATTTCAATTTAATAACTACTTCATTTTATTGTATTATGGAGAAGAAGAAGAAAAGCTCCCAGTTGACCTTCTTTTTATAGCTTTCATTACTTCTTAATACACTTTTTGTCATGCCTGTTCCTATTTGTCTTCTTTTCAAGAAAATAAACAAAATAAGAGTTTAAAAAGCAATTCATCCTTGTCTAGGAGCTTTTCTTTGCTTCCATCGTATTTGTCTGCTGCTGTAGACACTCTTCAGTATCCCTTATGAGAGGCTGAAGATCTGTAGGTTTTTTAAATCCACATTATTTTACTCTTTTCCTTATATAGCTAAACTTCTTTTCTTTTTATGAGCTCTTGTTCCTTCTACAATGTTGGTTAGGTACCTTTCCCATAGTATATCGGGTCAGAACTTGCTAAGATGAATGACTAATTCCCATTGTCTCCACAATGCACATAAGTTTTCTTTTATCAACATTGAATTTTTTATGCAGTGGCTTTGACCTAGATTATTAAGGCATTTGAAAGATTCTGACAGTAATTTCTGGACTCAAGAAACCATAATAACTTTATTCTCTGCAAGTTTTACTGCCTTGTGTATTTTTAGTTCATCAAATACCAAAAACCCTATTTTGTCATCCTCGGGCACCATTAGTATTATGGCAAAATAAGAAGTCTAAAGATTTGAAGCTCCATTCTGTCATAAGTAAAACACAGAAGGAAATCTGTCTGTGGTGTTTGGACACATGCATTCTGGGACTGCATGAAAGAACTCGCTCTGGCGTTACACTGACTCAATGTTTGTAAGCAGCCATCCCCTGCCATGGTATCTTGTATCAGGATTTCACTGAAATGACCTTAGAATGGACTTCTGAACTAGACACAGCCATAATAATGTGGCAATTTACTGTACATTCTGACATATTTATTTATTTGTCCCCCTCCACCAACTGGCTGGCAAGTTTTATTCAAAAACTCTAGGAAACAGAACTGGAAAAATCTGTGTTGAGCTTTGAGTGTCTCCTGCTTCAAGGTCTTTTCCAAGTTCAAGATGCTTTGCAGTTGTTTCTATAATCTGCCTTTGAAATACCAGGGAAAGGATGCCAGGGTGTCTTCATCATCATGATGGTAGAAATTCACTATAGCTCAGCAAGAAGGCACTAAACTGCTTACAAGAAGACAGAGAAAGCCTTTTGCTTGTTCATATTTCATGTGACACATGGATTACCTTCTTTTATTTCTAACTTTAAATGCAGTGCTATTTGTCTGATGTGCATCTTAGTCAGGATTCAGCATAATTCTTATGAATTGATTTAACAATCTTTGTCATCTGTTTATTGGACTTAAGGGCTCTAAATCTATCTGTCACTGAGCTGCAATGTTCCTTATCACTTAGCACTGCTTTCTAGCCTGACTGCTGCATTTTTGGCACTAAATCTGGCCCTGCTGCTCCCTCGACAGCCTCATTAACTTTATCCTGAGGTGTGGATTTTTATCAGTAGCCTTTTCTGAACCCAATCTCATCAGTAGATCAATTGTAATTGTGCTCTGAAATGGTCCTTGTTGCAATTATTAAAGCTAGAGTATTTATCCATTTGGTTTTAGGGTCTTGGGTGCAAGTAGTACTTGTTCCTCCTGCTTTACAACCTCCTGACATAAGCAGTTATTTTTAGGTGTGCAACTTAGGTTGGGAGCATCTGATGTATAAGAATTGCTTACAGAGCAGGAGTATGTCGTTACAGAGTGTGTACCTACAGTATATGAGTGTTCCCATGAATTCTTCATTTTATTCTTCACTGACACTGTATCTGCTTAGTTTCAAGGGCATTTCAGAATGGCAGTGGGGGTGGGATATAGAAGGCAGCTTGCTGCTGACAACTCTGGCATAAACATTCTTTGTAACATACATAATTTGGATACCAGACTGAATTTTCAATGGTAATTAACAGGATGAGTAACCTCAGCAGTTGTTTATGAAGTACCTGCCGAAGTTGTTCTCTGGAGAGTGGGCATTTTACTATTGAACAATTTCTACTCTGGCAAATACACTCTGTAAACAGCATTTTACCTAGATCCAAATCCACATTGAACCAAAAATGGTTCCCTATAAAAACAGTAGAAGTAGAATTATTCCAATAGAATGCTCTCTGATAAATTTCAAACAAAATGAGAACCCTAAAAATAGCGTGGTTAATATTCCACATAAGCATTTTTTTGTGGAAAAAGAATATAGGCAAAAATATTTTTAATTAGTGCTCTTATGTTCCAGCAAAATGGAACCTATCACAGAAGAGGAGGACACTGTATTTTTAATCCTATACTAGATCCACTGAGCTTTAAAGGGTGCCAATATCTGGCATGTTTTGAAGAGCATTATGTGAGCACTTCTGGTCTTATTTTTCAGGAACTCTTAAATTGCTTTGGTAGAATTAGTGGCAGATTAATGTGTTGGTGTACTAAATGGTCAGAAGGTTGTTAGTATCTTCAAGCTAGAGAGTGAATTACAGTCCTAGTCAGTTTATGAGATCTTGTATCTTTAAATGGTAATCAGAGTGACCTCCCAACATAGAGGCTGAAGACTAATGGACTGTATATGACAAGTCACAGTCTCAGAAGCATCCTATCCAAAGAAGCTGAGTAGATGCAAGGCTTGGGTCCTATTGCTGGCTTGGAAGAGTACTCTGCATGTTCTGCAATATTTAATGTAGCATAGTTTTACTTGTCTGGCTCACAAGGCTATTTGGAAGATTCTGTAAGCAGAGAGAAAGTCTCCCCACAATGAAAACCCAGAAACAAAACATAAGAGTGGCTAAATGTGTTGATATCTATGCATAAATCTGGCCTCTGTGAATGGTTTGTTTCAGATCTGAAGCTAATAGAGCTAAACCAACTGGCCAGTTTTAACAAGAGAGAAACTAGCTAGGTACTACTGTATTTTGAAATGCTAATAACCAACTGTAATTGTTTTCAAGTAAAAAAATGGTATAATTTAGATACAGTGCTGCTACAGAGGTAAGAAAAACTGACCAAGTTACAGCAGATCAGGCACCATGATGTGTTTCAAAAGCACTTCCATCAAACCACCTAGATTCAAGCAGATATCATTATTGATTATCACTTACTCTACTGTGGGTACTAAAGGAGATAGCAAAATGCTCCAGCATATACCAAAAAGAATCATAGGTTTTCTTTTTCATGTTTTTGTTGCTGGGAATAAAATGTGCTTCAGTGTGTTTGTATGGAAAGGGGTGTCGGGGGGAGAGCTTAGGAGATATGAAACCTAATAATATCTCTTAAAATATCTTAAGGTATAATAAAGAGGGTTTGAAAAAAGTCAGAGGTGTTGGAACAGAGAGTTTTCATAGGTGTGAATTCAACAGTATGGAAGTAATAATGGGAGTATATTATGAGTCTTTAAATTCAGTGGCATTAGTGGAGAAATTATTGTGGAATTAAAGCAAGTTTAGCTTTTCAGTATGATCTGTTGTGTGGCAATGTCCAACAGTGACTCTACACTGACAAAGGGAGGTCCTTTTTGTACAGGCTGTCTGTAGTTCAAAAATTGTTATGCTGTGTGAGGTGGTTGAATTTTTATTGGTATCAAATATTGAGCATTTAGATTTAGAGCAGTTACCCATTTCTTCTTGTTGGCAATAAAGGGGAATATTGCTGTGTCCCACCTTAGGTTAGGTTAGTTAGAAGTATTAAAAATCCTTATGGTGGTATGAAAACAGATAGATTATACACATGTCCTTTTTTTTAATCCTTTGGTTACTAATAGGAAAAAATAAGGCTGTGGTTAAGAGAGTATTTAGCAATGAGTTAGGAGTATGAATGAATAATTTTAAGTCATGTTGGTATGAGACAGACCGGCAGGGAAAGGTGCAGTGTCTGCTGAGAAATACACATTCTCAGGTGTTGGTATAACTTCTATCTCCTTTGTCCATTGCTATATTTAGAATTTACCCTTACACTTTGGAGCTTCATGAAGCACGAGTTGTAAGGGACCAACGAACAGAGTTTCATACTGAGGTGCAGGATGGCATTATTTGATGTGAACTGTTTTTTCTTGTGATTCAAGCCCATTTAAAGAAGAAATGTGATGTTGCCAAGCTTGAATTGCATGGAATTACTCATGAATATTTACCATGCCACTGATTTGTTTTTTTTCTGTTGTATTCCACATAATATTGCTGCTGACTAGATTAGCTATGGCGATGGTGGTGTTGGGAGGACAAAAGTAAATAAAGACCAAATTCCAGCCAAAACAAGACTTCAGACCAGATCTTAAAAACTGACTGTACTTGTTTCCATTGTGGGAAATCTGGAAAGGCTGAAATCATGGCTCTGGAACACAAACATAGCTTAGTGCAGCAGAGAACTATTGTAGAAATCCATATATTCACAAACAGTGTAGAGAAGGGGAATAAGGAGCAGTTGTTTCTGACAACATAACTGTGCTGCTACCCTGTAGAAGTGATCAAGTGATAAGTGTAATGGAAATCAAAGGTAGTGGTCGCTCATATTATGCTGAATAATCCACTTGCAGAACTCATTAAGATAAGATAACGTAGAAGCCAAAAGTACAAATGGAGTCATAAAGATGTAACATGAATTCATGGAATTAAGTCTAGCTGTTATTAACTGTAATGGAGCACATGAAAACCAGCTCAGAAAGTTTTACTTGGGACTTAAACTTGAAAGATGACCCCTCCTGAGAGTCCAGGGATCCTGGGCTTCAGTTATTCATTCTTGGTCGGTGTCATAGCTGGAAGCTCCAGTATCCTAGTTTGTAACTATGAGGAGACAGTCTTTGGGGTTTACATGGCTCTTTTTCTTTCAGAAAGTTACAAATTTGGTAATTCCTTCTGCTGTTGCTGGGTTCCATACTTGCAGGTCCCTTTCTGCTGTATTAGAGCAGTGTTACCCACACAACTATTGTAAAGACGCAATGTGTCCCTTAAACATAGGTGCAGAAGCTTATAAACTGCCATTCTGATGTTCCTGGCTAGGAAACTTGCCCTCCAATACACACATTTGGTACTCATACATTATCTTTTGGCTTCCTATCCACATGCCCATCTGTTATGATGGCATTGTGCCTGCTGACAAGATGGTGTGCCAGCTTCACTAGACAATGATGCCAATCAAATCAGAGTTGCAGCAAGTGCTTTCTTTTCTAAAAGTAGCCCCTCTCAAGTGAAAGCAGCACTATAATGGTGCCACTTGTCTTCTTTTGCCTGTTTACACCTGCTGACACTTATCCTCCAAGACTGTGTTAGAATAGTAAAGGAGAAGAAGAGATGCAACATGGGGTGACTCTGGATGGTCAGAAAATGCAGATGAATCACAAGAGCAACTTCAGAAAGCTGTTTTAAACATTGGGCATGTTGACCACGTTGACTGGGATGCAGATCCAAAAGAAGGCAGAAAGGACTATTTAAAGTAAGTGTATAGCTTGGTGGGGGGGAAGTGCTTTGTGTGTTACTTAGATGCGTGACTTTGGAACAGTAACCTATACACATGAAAGGTCCAAGAGCAGGTAAACCTCTTTATTGCTTTGCACTGAAAGGTACCTGTTCAGTTTGGAGGAAACTGAGAACTACACCTAAGCAAAATCTAACATGAGTCAAATGGTCTGACCATTTGTTATAAGATGTATAACCAAATAGAACTGGAAGGAAAAAAACCCCAAAAAACATTTTCTTTGTTTCCTTTTGTTCTATAAGCAAAAATGAGTTAAATATTTCACATCTCAATGTCTGGTGCCACTTTCCATGGTTTCTGTCTTCTTTTGAAAGGATATCAAGTCTGAGAGCATTGTCTTAGGAATTATGTGGAACGCTTCTATAGTCTAGAAAATTCTCAATGGTATTACCATCCAGAAATTCAGAAGAGAACAAAGCAATGATAGAACAAGTCTTGAGGTCACAAATGTTTTGTGCATTTGTGTAATTTTAAAATGCTTATAAGCTGTAAGTGAATATGAGTTAAGGTAATGCCAAAAACTCTGATCAAATCAAGACCCTTTTTGAATGTGTCATCCAATTGTTTCCTTCAGAAAGCTTGCTCAACTTAGTACTTTCCCTATCCCTAACTGGAGGTAGTAGTATCTTATTTTTAATTTGTGAAGTCAAGAGCTAATTATTGCATTTGTGCAGCATATGGTAAGAAGCCATGAAGCGGTTCCTGAAGTGCACAAACCCTGCATTATTAATCCACAGAATTACTAGGGAAATATTAATCTTACACAGAAATAAAGAATGGTTCTCAGTTCTTACTTACAATGATCATCTTGAAACTTGAAAGCCCCTTAATAGCCCATTAGCAACCCATTACAGTGATCTTTCTGCTAAGGTGACCATCTCCTATAATGACAGAAATGATTAAAAAGAATACAGCTTCATAGCTTTCAGATCGGTTAGCAGTTGATACAGAGAAGTAACTTGGATTATTGTTGCTAAAAAACAGGTGAGGAGAAAGATAATAAAAGCTGACTAAAGGGTGACTCTCTTTTCACTAATGATGTATAGTGCAGCCCATAGAGAAATGTGTGTTCAGGTTCTTAAAATATGAGTAAAATATTGCAACTGAAAAATGATTGTTGTTACTAATAAGCAGCAACTGAAGAAACCAGGGTTCTTGCAACTTCTGTTTTGGTGGTTATTTCTTTTCTAGTGGAACAGTGATGCTTCAGACCAAAGCATGACAGGCATCTATCTGGAAAAAGTGAATATTTGAACTCTTACAGTGGACACAGACCGTAAGAAAGGCTGAAGGTTAAACAGTTACAGAAGGTGAAATGAGCTGGTATCAGAAATATAATTTGGCTTCTGAGTTCCATTCATTGGGTCTGTCTCAGTCAAACCATTACCTTTTGAGGCCAGTAGGTTGGATAATGCCTAATTCACTAATATTTTGATGTGATTGGACATGGGTAAGTAGTGATAGGACCTAACACCCATACAGAGATAAAAAGGTAATAGCTCATGAACTCTTACTGGCCCTGCAAAGAGAAATAGAGTTTTACATTCAGAGTTGAAATTGATCTAGCATAGTATCTGATGTTATATAAACACACTGTCTGTGCCTAAAGATATTTCACAATTTAAGAGTCCTCTTTAGTCACAGAAAATGCATAAAATCTCTGTTATATATGTAAAAAAAAAAAGACAAACTTGTGTTTCACAAAAAAGAAAAGCTCAAATAAAGCTCTACTTATAATTTACATCCAAACAATCCACATCAAACGTTTGCTGAAGAAGAGAGATGCGAGTAACTCCTTAGAAAGTGTAATCTAGAATAACCCTTGACCTGCACTTTCATTCAGTCTTCTCATGTAATGCAAAAGCAGCTCCATTCTTCTAAGGAAGACTGGAATCCATTGCATACTAGCATTAGTGGGACATGGGATTAACAGACTGTAAACAAGATTTATCTTATCACAACTCAGAGCAAGAGACTGCGATATAGAACTCTAAATTGTCATGAAGCTGTCTCCTTAATCCTTTCTGCATTCATTTTATTAGATTTCTCACTGCTTCCTTCAATCATGTTTGCAGATTATTAAAAGTAAGAGTTTGGGAAAATGCAGTCTTTTGAGCTGTCAATCCTGGCACTGCTGCATAGACAGAATGCATGTAAATAACTCCCTTCCTAATATTTGCTTTAGTATTTTCTGGCACAGTATCAGGTGTAATTGTGCTGTAGCTGCAAGTCCCCAGGTGAGTTTGGAAGCGATTTTGTCTCCCTTATCAATGGTTTGATGACTTTCATAATACCAAAGGAACGCTCATTTATTAGAATGTCAGGCTGGGAAAACTACCAGATTGATACAAAAATCACTTTGGTTTGTTAAATTCTTATCTTTATTTCCATTTTGACACTTCAGATTTTCTGAGTTTGTCAGCAATTAAGCACTCACAGCAACAGAAACCAAATAATGGAAAGAACAAGAGAATTCTTTTCAAGGCAGGGGAGGAGCAGAAGTCTGTTAATTCCATAGAGAGGTAAGAGAGACATGGGTTCCCATGCTATAGTCAGTTCTGTAAATGCATAGCAGCTTTGTGAGGTCACAAATTCACTCAAAAATGGAGGCAGACAGAGCACACATCTATTGCTGGTGCAGCATTCTCTCTGAAGTTCAGCACAATTGCTTCAGCATTCTGCTGTTTTCATGTTTGTTTGCTGTAGATGGCTGTGACCTTGTAGGAAATCTCCCTGCCCTGCTCTGGAAGGGGAACACTTCCCCATCCCCTGTACTCCTCCATCTTCTGCTTTATAATCTTCTTTCTATTATTTTTTTTAGGGCAAGATAGTAACTCTTTCTCACTTCAATTTCTCTGTCACTTGTGACAGGAATTCCTTTTTAGATTATACGATTCTTTCATCAGATAGCCTAAGTACCTTCATAGCACCCATTTCCCACAGCAGGTAGCTGACAAAGCTTCTTTTATTGACAACAAAAATTATTCTTTCTAGCTCCCTCATAGCTTTTCTTCTCTAGAATGAAACAGCACACCCAGTCCTCCTTTACAGAAATCTGAAAATAAAAGTTGGTTTTTTTTTCTTGTTGCCTGTGTTTTTTATGGGTTTCCCATTACAGACTCACAGCTGTCCTTCCTCAAGGGTGGAAGAGAACCCCTGTAAGCACCTGTGCCTGCTGTGACTCCTCAGGCAATTGTTACAGGCTGGATTTCTTTTGAGCCACATCAATGGGCTTAAATAAACCTCCTTGCACTGCAAGTAGTTAGTATATCATTTATAATAAGCTGTTAGGAATAACACACTACTGCTTCAACCCAAAATCTAATTAATCACAGAAGTGAGTAATTAAGTGGAGCTAAAAAATATATAATTTACACAAATGCCTAATTATTGTTAGATTATTACAGATTTCAAAATCTGCATGTATCTATGCCACTTTTGAAAGTGGGAATGCAGTTACTATGTCACTTAAATATTTTTGACAATATTATACACCAGTTCTCATTTATTTCACTGAATCTGTTTTATGTCTTCATGTTTAGTAGTTTGTGTGTAGCTGTCTGTAACAGTGCAGTCTAACACAGTGCTGGACTGTTAAATACTAGGCCAACGTTAAACTGGACCAACTGAAATGTGTGTCTTTGCCTGAGAAAGGAGAAAAGGTTTTACAGTGCTTCACATATGTAAATTTTATGGTAAACGATACTGACATGATTTACGTTAATTTATGAGAGACTAAGTGTATCTAGAGATGTCAGGATAATTAGAGAGAAATATTTTTTGATTTACAATGAACAGGTTCTGTTTGCTTGCAGGAGTGAGGCCTGGATATGAGAAGATAACTGTCTCTGGTACCATAGTACATTTAATCAGGTTCATTATATGTGGCTTTACACATCTTTGAATTCTGACTGAGCTTGCAAACTGTAAAGGGCAGCATCATGTCCTGGGGTGCACTCAAATACATAAACCTTTTGAAATATACAGCTTTATTTGTGTCGGGGGGATGGAGGGGTGGGGGTGGGAGTTTTCCTCACAGGGGCATTTTTCCAATGGTGTACTAATGTACTTTTTACTTTTGATTTGGTATGGGGTTTGAGATACAAAATTGCATTATTGCCTGATTGCCCTGCAAGGGTGTAATTCCAAGGAGGTTAGTGCAAACAGTAGGTAAAGCAGGCAGAGTCTCCTATGAAATGGCAAAGCCCAGGCAGCATTTGCCTTCTGTTCGCCCCTGGGATTGAAGGCTGGTGCCATCCTGAATGGCAGAGTGTAGCTGAGGTATGGGGCACGAATTGGAGCAGGATGTTCTCATAAACTGGGTAGTCCAAGCTTCTATGAAGCCTTGCAAGGGTCTTTGGGCACAAGAGCTGATCCTGGAGCAGAACAGGTCTTTGGAAGAGAGGAGGCACAGATTTGTCTCATTCTGTTTATGCCTGCACTAGCAGTGCAGTCTGTAGCTCAGATTGCTCCATGGACTCCATGCCAGTGCCTTCTCAGTTACATTGCATGGAGCACATTTGGGAAACTAATCTTAACAGAAGCTGCTTTTTTAATGTACGTGTAATAATTGAACAGTTTGCAAACTTCCTTACTGATTTATGTTTGCTGTTACACTCAGGCACACTGGGCTGAATATACTATGGGCAGCTTGTTGTATCATTAATTCTACTGTTAAACAAAGAGGAATTAAAGCAATAAGGCAAAAAGACTAGCAGTTAGGATAAATCAAAAGCAGAACTTGTGCATTTGGTTCTTCTACACATAAAAAACCAATATTGAAGAGCTGGGAAATGGGTATAAAAAGAGCAGTCTGGAATGGTTCAGGGATTTGTGGAACTTAATTACAGAAAGGGAAATCAGGAAAACTGAATTTGTGGAAGAAGAAAGTAGAAGGTGACTCTACTGGTGTATTTCTGTTTCTTGAAGGAACAGAAAGCATTGATACTACAAGACATGTTGTACTTGTGGCAAATACAGGTAATTGGGGATGTGACTCACTGCTAGAAAAAGATCATTATGGAAGAACTGGGGACAAATATATTTACATGTGGAATATAATGAATAAAAGAATAGAATAGAATGACCTGATAATGCCAAAAGATATGTAGTAAATGCAGGAGTTGGGAAAGTGTATAGAGGAAGAGATGTTGTAAGACATGGTTGTTATATTAGGGGCTAGCTGAAGCTAAAGGAGGTCATGTATTGCCTAGTGTATCAGTGCTTCCTAATGTAGTCTGAGCAGTAAAAAATGCTCTGTGTAGCTGATTCACTCCCCAGCATTCACCATAGCACCTTACAGCTGCTGCTTCTTTTTCCTCCTGCATCCATGGGCTCTTTCCATATTCTTTCCTTGGTTGGAACAGCAGTGAGCAGGGCTTAGCCCTATGGGATCCAAAAGAAGCCTTTTTGCCTCTAAAAGCAGTGTGAAAATATTTTGCTGTGTCAACTATAAAGCATCACGTCTTGAAGACAAATCATGAAATTAGAGTCTCAGCTAGTTTGAAAACGAGTATATCTTCCTAAGTCAACATTGTGAGTGTTAGGAGCTGCAGAGACCCATGATAATGTAAGATGAAAACACCTTAGTGATCATTAGCGACTAATATTCTTACCATTTTGAGCCTATTTACAGTTTATGTATAAACACTGAAATGTCTCAGCTTGATTCAGCTAGGTTTGATTGTTGTCACCTGTGCTAAGCTGACTTGCATGGTAGAGAATTCCATCTCCAAAGCCTTAGCATGTCCCTGTTTTCGCTAAGAAACTAATACGGTACAGTTTTGTGGTTGTTGTCACTTAGCTACAAAGGCAAACCAATGGGGAAGTCTGACTCCCTCTGATGGCAGTGTTGTTAACCCCAGATATTCTAGAGTCTCCATGCCAGCTTTAGAAAAAATCACATATTCTTAGTGAATAACTAAATGCTAGCTTCCATTTCCTTATCTTTGATTTCTAAGTACAATTTAGGGAACATTCCTCATTTTTCAGCCTTTTTTTTCCTGGCTAAGGAAATCAGTGAGTTCAGTGGGTAGTACACTCTTGTTTCTTATGTTCTATTTCTGATCTTCCATGGCCTCTCAGGGTAATGTGCATTAGCAGTTTTCCTGTACTACCAAGCTTTGGAAAGTAGCTTGAAAGCAGTGCATGTGTGGTATTAAAGACCAATCACGTTATGGGGTTATCCGGATCCTGAAGCATTTCTTCTGTTTCAAATTCCTGGTAGGAATGTACACCAAGAAACCACAAGAAACACTGGCTAAATTTTGTCTCATCTCTCCTAATCCTTGGCATCATTCCTTAGACAGTTTGTATCTCTACTGGTATAATGCATGGTTTAAGGGACGAGGATGATCAGAGAGCTGGAGCACCTTTCCAATGAGAACAGACTGAAAGAGTTGGGGCTGTTCAGTCTGGAGAAAAGAAGGCTCCGAGGTGACCTTATTGTGGCCTTCCAGTATCTGAAGGGGGCCTACAAGAAGGCTGGGGAGGGACTTCTTAGGATATCAGGTAGTGATAGGACTAGGGGGAATGGAATGAAGCTGGAGGTGGGGAGATTCAGGCTGGACGTGAGGAAGAAGTTCTTCACCATGAGAGTGGTGAGGCCCTGGAATAGGTTGTCCAGGGAGGTGGTTGAGGCCCCATCCCTGGAGGTGTTTAAGACCAGGCTGGATGAGGCTCTGGCCATCCTGATCTAGTGTGGGGTGTCCCTGCCCCTGGCAGGGGGGTTGTAACTAGATGATCCTTGTGGTCCTCTCCAACCCTGACTGATTCTATGATTCTAATATTGCCCCCTTTCATGTATATGTAATCATTATCTTGGCTTTCAGTAGAAGTCTATGTGAGTGCTCAATTTGTTTGGAAACATTTTTCTTGGTTTCATTTAGTTTGTCTTTTAGAATAATTATTTTTTGGTCTGTGTTTTTTGCTCATACCTGGAATATACAATTTCCCTTACAGTCAGTAGTATGTTTGACTTTTCCTTTCTGTAGCCTGGGAAGAAATTTGGAATGGCATCCATTTCTCCGAGTATTTTCCTTGAAGTATTAGTGCTGACTTGGTCTATTCTTAGTTTGCCTTAAATGTAATAATAACCACTTCTCATAAGAGAGATTTTTTTTTTAAAGAGTACTGACTGACTCGGTAATATTAACTTTATTTTTCATTCCTCACTCTTAGGAAACAGTAGAGCTTCAAATTTTGTTATTAACGATGTAAGTTCCCTTAGATAACAAAGAACATATGAAACATTTTTGAACTTGCTCCTTTAAATCACTGGTGTTATTGGTGAGGGGAAGGCTCTGCTTCCCAAAAAGGCTCTGCTTTTGTTCTCACTTTAAGTGAAATTGCTCATAACATCTTAAATGTGAACCACAAACTAATAGAGTTTCTCCTTAGCAACTGCAGTCTCTGCCAGTGTACAAGCTGTATTCTGTGATTTGAATATGCAAAATGACTAGGTCAGGCTGTCTTGAGGATATAAAAAAAAAAAAAATATTGGCTGAAGTAAAATTCTGCCTGAAATCAAATTCGCAGAAAATCCAATATCTGTTGTTTAGTTCTAAGCAGATGTTGAAAAAGTTTTCCTGGATACCATCCTTATTGATAGTATGTCTTTTGATCTGAAGCCAAATAACAAATCTGGATGTTAGTCTGGATTTTGAAATTGTCTTTAAATAAACATATTAGTTAGGTATGTAAATCTGCTTATCATCACTTAAGGAACATTGCCAGAGTAAGAAACATCTGGAGCTCAATACCAGCTAACTTATTAATTCACGTTTTTAGTAGGTTTTGTCCAGAGTATTGTAGGATTCTGTTATCTCAGTTGCTTAAGTCAGCTTTATCTAAAAGGCAATTAGTTGTAAGTTCTGTTGTTTACATTTAGGCTCACATGAAATCCACAGAGTACAGTTTTACAGGCCGAGTTACATTGCTTTCCAGATTTGTTCTGAAGAAGGCCACTACACACTATGGTATGAGTAAATCAGAGCTAAAATAATCATGGCTTGGAAACATCAGTGCTTGCTTTCACAGGAGACAGGCTCTGAAAATTAATTGTTACTGTTTAGGATTATGAATTACACAGTCTGGTTTATTTATCTGAACTCATCAACATGTAATTCCAAGAAAGGATTATTTGACCTGTTCATGATAAGGACATAAGTACAGATATCAATATAGCCTGCCGCCATAAAGCTTCTGCCTCAGTTTTATGACCACATTTCCCCTTAATCTTAAAAAAAGGTGCTCAATCTAGTTCAACTTTTAAATCTATAGCAAACCATTTGTAAGGTAGCATTTTCAAAACTGATGGCTACTCAATCTGTTAGAGTGTACTATTGCTAGTATGGATGATAGGTTTTTATTAACCCATGACATTTACCTTGCGGTTACTGAAGTAAGAATGGCTAATGGCCGAGCCTTTATATGTAAAAAGACTGGCAAATTAAGGAAAGCTGTTGCTTAAAGAAATACTGTTTATTGGTGGTGAGAAGTTAGTATAAATCTCTACACAAAACCCCATATTGAAGCTGTGAGTAAAAGCCTTAGAACTGCATGGGCACACATAGAATTTGCAATTTTACATAATTATTATGGAGTCTACCTAGTACCCATACTGTGCTTGGCTGTGCAGTTGAGATGACTGTAAACAAAATTGCAGATATTTCTGTATGAAATGCATGCAGATAATTCAGGAACTCAGGTAGCAAGATTCATGTTAAGAACATAAATATTCTTTTGTTTCCCTTTTTTGAAGAGAAGTTTGATGATAATAATATTATTGCAATTAAACTTTGCAGACCTGCTGGAATTTAGGAAATGTGTGAACTTCAATTAATACCCTAAATGGATTCAACCCTTTCTAGGGACTTGATAATAGTGTAAGGTAGTTCAGGTTTGTTTACCTTGGAATTAAAGTGTGTCTCTTCTGCCTGTTCTCACAAGAGGTTATTTGTTTTGCCTTTACTCCAACAAAAGAGGAGTTAGGCACAGGCCAAAGCATTTTGTGACTTCAGTTTTCTCAAGTACTGTTCAGCGTTCAGCTCAGCTGTGGATCAGGAGTGTTGGTCTTGTGTCCTTGAGCAGGTTATGTAACAATTTATGATTATGTAGTTCTTGATGTGTCATCTGCTGATTAATTTATATGCAGTCTTACAGATCAAAATGATCACTATTGCTGTATTTAATAGCTTGATTATATCTGATGGCTTTGGAGCATGGATTGCTTGAATGCTGTTTGTACTTGTCATTGTTGAAGGGAGTACTGCTGCAGAGTTTGATTTCCTTGGTGCTCCCAGAAAATGAAAGCTAATTAAAATATTAATTATTTGTAAATGCAAGTCAGGTGATGACTTCAGTTTCTAAAGGTGATTTTCTGTCTTGTTTTTTTGCTGCTACTGTGCCTATTGGAGAAAAAAAAAATCACCAGTGTTTGATAGATAGAAGGAAAACCAGAGATATCTTGACATGAATCCATGAAAAAATTTCATTATTAACTGAGCAAACAAACCTCATGGGTATGAGCATCTGTTACTGTTTAAGTGATCATTATGTTTCAGAGTTTTAATAAGTGGAAGTTGCTTCACAATGTATCTACTGTGTGATTTAGGCTGTTCCTGACTCAAATCTATTAAGAATATAGTCTATCAGTGAATATTATTGTCTGTGTATTCATAAATACAGTTTCAGTCTCTCTCTAGAGAGTGTATGCATTAAAAGATACATTTTTTTTCCTTGAAGGAATAGACAAAAGAGACCTGGAGGGCAAGAAAAGACTAGCACAGCGTTGGAAAAGTGTTTCCTACATGGCACAAAGTATATTAATTTGTATTATATCCAGCAATTATACATTGCATTACTCAGCATGTCATGTACCTTCTTGTCTTATTTCCTTATCAGAAATTCTGTTTCTGTAGATTATTTTCTATAGCTCAAGATGGAAAAAAGGAGTATAATAAATGTTAAACAAAGGCAATATTTACTCATACAAGAATGCTTCAAATCACTATTTTTAAAAGAAATCTCAGTGTTGGAGTCAGAGAAACCTCTTATATTATGTTAAAATCTTTACATGTATCTCAGTGTTGGAAAGAACAATAGGGTCAGTCATCTTCATATTGGCTCTCTTATATACGGGCAAAATATGTTTAACGGGGAGCATTACTGCCAGCTGGGGGTTGGTCTCCTCTCCCAGGCAACCAGCACCAGAATGAGAGGACACAGTCTCAAGCTGCGCCAGGGGAAGTTTAGACTTGAGGTGAGGAGAAAGTTTTTCACAGAAAGAATTGTTAGGCATTAGAATGTGCTGCCCAGGGAGGTAGTGGAATCACCATCCCTGGAGGTGTTAAAGAGGGGATTGGACATGGCACTTGCTGCCGTGGTCTAATAGTCACGAGGTCTTGGGTGACAGTTTGGACTTGATGATCTTTGAGGTCTTTTCCAACCTTATTGATTCTATGATTCTGTTTTCTGGTTTGATTTTATTTAATTTATGTTTTTTAATCTGGGTACAGAAGATATACTGGGTTGGGTTCATAATGTGTCTGTTACTGTGAATCCTATCACTTCAGGTGAGATACAGCAGGGTGCACAGGCTGAAACCTGTTCTTTCAATCAGATTACACCCTCTTGTAGGTAGACTTACTTATGTTTGTGTTAGTTTGGATCCTCTCCTCTTTCCTCTGTCTTTTCATTAAAAAACAAGTGGGGAAGCTTACCCAAATCATAGTTGAAAGCTGCTAAATAGTATGTAAAGAAACAGTTATCTGAAAAGAAAGAAATCTTATTAGTTAACAGTTTTCCATGTATGTTGTGTGAAAGGCATGAACTGACTGCTGCTCTCTTTGGTTTATTTGTTCTCTGGAAGCAGTGTAATTGAAGGTATGTCATTAGTGCATTTCAGGAAAATGGAGCTCAGTAGCAAGCTCTGTTTGTGAAGCAGATTCACTGAAATGTGTGCTGCTAGAAAAATACCATTGCATAGGCAGTGAATGGTCTAAGAATACTTTTCCAGCCCCTAAATGATCCATCATGTGTGTATGTAAATGATCACCAATGTAGCTTTTAGGCTGAAAAGTTTTGACAGAAGTGTTCAAACAACTTCCATGGTCACTGCAAAGATAAATACTCTTTTCTGATGTCATTGGGGGTACAGATTATTATTTGCTGAATGAAAATGAAAATGCTTTCGCTCACACAGGACACACAATTTCATCGCATTCATATATCTTGAATAAGGTGTTGAAAAGGAAAGATACTGGAATTTAGAAAGAATTTTCTTGAGTTCTTATGGTGATAATAGGCTCTCTTTTTCTGCTGCATCACTCAGCAGGCAACAGTGCTGAAAATGCAGGCCTGACATTTTTACATGGAGTATTCTCTGTTACAATATTTTTTTTACAGAATAATAAATAGTGGGTTTTGTTGGAGGAAGGAACTTGTTGTGACTGTAGAATGTGATTCTGTAGGGGAACAATGTGTAGTAGCAAATAGCCAATGAATCATATGTTCTAAACAAAACCCAGTGTACAAAAAAGATCAAGGTTTATTATGCCTCACTTACTATCAAAGAAAAATGTACCAGCAGATGCAGTGTTAGCAAATTCATAGTGTACTGTTCACTTACCTACAACAGACAAATAACTGTCATTGACAGAGTGGTCAGACAGACTAGAAGAAAATAACATTTATCTTTACAGATTGAGGATTCACCTGCCCTTTTTTTTTTTCCCCCTAAGAAAAACATGGAAGCTGAAATGAAGTTTTATTGCAAGTGATGCACTCTCCTTGTCAGTAGCAGGCAAATGAGTGTGACAGAAGGTAAGCTCAATGTTAATATTTAATATTTTATTGCTAAAGGCATGGAATTCTTCTGAGTCATTCATACTTCGAAGAGCAAGATTGAACAAGATTCAGTATTCAGTACCAAGAGATGAGGCAAAATGATTTCTCAAAATTCACTGCAGGGAACAAACTCATTTAACTGTTCAGTATATGTCAGTATATGGAAAACAACCATGAGGTCCTCCTTCTACCATCTTTTCTCCTTTTTGCTGCCTGGTATTTTTTTTTACAGCATACCTCATGACTCTGCAGGGGTTTTGAGGGATATTCCTTAGTATGGTTAAAATATTTTTGAAAGCAACAGGTTGTCTTGGTGCATTAGAAAAAAAGCCCATCCACTTGGTAGAAAAGATCTTTGGGTCCACGTGCTTCCCCTCCCACCCAGTTAAGACTGTACCTTTTATGTACAGGAGGAACACCATAGTAAACTGTTATTATAAGGATAGTTTTGGTGGACTTTGGTTACTTGCTTTGATTACAGAAAAAGGTTGAATTAAATTGCATTACATTCCTGCTATGAAGATTAACTCATCTCCTTGTTCACATTAGTGCCATTTGTTTTATAATACTAGATATGAATGGAAGAACTGAATCCAGTGATAGCTTCGATGGGTACTCACTGTGTTTATATTAGGAAGAGGCAGTAAGTTAAAACTGTGTGAACAAACAGAAAATAAAGTTGGTTGTCTTATAAATCTAATTTTATCCAAAGATTTTTGAATTGAAACAGGGACTTTTGGGAAAAAAAATAATAGTTTAAATAGGTTATTAAAAAAAAAGGCATTTTAAAAAAGGCTTTATTTGCTGCCATGCTATTTAAGTTCAGGGCATTTGTAATAAAGAAATTCGCTATAAAAAGCCACTTTTCTGATGAGAGGTGAATAAACAGTGAGCTAATTTAGTTTCATTTGCAAACTATTCAATTTGTAATAACCCTGTTTAAACATTGTGATTATCTACTGCACTTACCTGGTAGAATTCTTACTTTTCAGTGTAGCTGTATCTTTTCAATACATGTTGTCACAGCTCTGATGAAATGGAGTTGAGAGGGATGACAAAACCAGAAACATCTGGGAAATGAAAAGAGAGAAGCTAAGTGTCAGATAGCAATCAATGGATCACTTATGGCAATTATGCTTAGGAAGTGAAAGTAGCTCATATGATGTAATTTGCAGATGATCAGCCTGGTGAAGGGAGTCAGTGCTACTTCCCTTAGGCTGTTGCGGAGATGTCTGTGCAGATGTCTGTCCCAGAAATGCCACACATTCAGGAGAAACTGTCGACTCCCTGAGGTACTACCCACTTCAGATGAGATAGAAGAGGGCATATGCCCTGTGGCACTGCCATCCATTAGAACAATCTGTGTAAGCTGCACTGTAAAGAAATGAGCAAACTGGAACAGAATGAAACATGAATTGTAAAGCATGGAGAGGTTCTCCTTCCAGTAAGCTTAAGCTTCCCGGCTCAGTCGGATCTCGACACCTCTCCAGTGACACATAACCTACTCTGTTTTGCCAGGTCCGTCCTTTCCCATTTGTTCAAGTTTACTTTTTTGTCGTTTCAATTTAGCTCCTTTTCCTTTTCTCCATTTTCTAGTGCAATTAATTTAGTGATGGTGCTCCCTTCCTTTTCACATCATGTCAGCTAACCACTTACCTATATTCTGGCTAACATTTCTCCTATGCCACAATTCATTTTTCTGCTCCCCCTCCTCTTAGCACTCCCTCCTATTATTATTTATTAATGGATTGCACAACTCTTCACTAAGAACCTTGATATGTCTTAAAGTCATTCAATAATTAAGCCCCACAATGAGCCTATAAAGGATGCAATTATATTATCTATTTACCAGATGGCTAACCAGGAACAGACAGAAGTTAGGTAAATTGCCCTGGGTTAAAAGTTGGGGAAAGACAGCACTGGGAATAGAATCCAGTCAGTTGAGTTTCTTTGCCAAAAGCTAGTAGTACTACAAAGTACATATAGCAGATGTTGGGGAATCACTGTGCTGGCCCAGAATTGTCCTGTTCTAGCTAAGAGCTTAAGATCTATTATTGAATAGGTTTTCAAACTCAGTCCTTGGCCTTTTCTTTCCTAAGGGGACAACAGAAACATCTGAGCTTGTAAACTTAAAAGTCTGTCTATGTTTTCAGGTCTCTTCTGTGCCAGTTCTGTAGGTTAGTGAGGACTATGCATAGTTGGATTTTTTTTAATTCCAGAAGGTGTTTTAACAGCAAAACTGTTTCAAGAAGCGAAGGTCATTGTCCGTCTGTCTGTCTCTATCTATCAATCTATCTGTCTGTCTTAGTGTGAGCCAGTCAGACAGTCTGTCCATAGCATCAAAAAGCCAAGCTAGATTTGTTATCTGTGTGGCCATCTGGACTACATACTGAATTTTCTGTCACCATTAAACAGATGACTCACACTTTGTAAATAGTGACTTCAAGGGATTTTTGCAAGAGCTACTTGTTTTGAGGCTGGCAAATTCTTAAGCAGTCCTTGTAAGGTTAGATCTTGGTGTCCACGTTCATCCTATTATCATGCATATGATACTCTTTGATATGTAGTATAGAGTATAACCTGTGGAATATTCCAGAGGCAGCATTTGCAGCACACTTAGAGAAGCATTGACATGGCAATCTAATTATTTCCATGAAATATTTTAGGATCATTTTAAGCCTTTGGGGAGTGAAGGGGGTGACAGTGTTACATCTCAGACTCACAGAGCATTTCATGATCAATTAATTCACTGTGATCTTGAAATCTCATTTTAGAGTACAGATTCTTAATTTTCATGCTGGGAATTAGTCTACAAAGGATCATTCTTATGACTGACAAAAGTACTGATTCTCTGCTGTGATCACTAGCTGCAGGCCAAAGCATAATCACTTCTGTAAGGTTGGTCCCTTCACCAGGTTTTGTCTCTGCTTTCACTGTGCTAAACTGCACCACGACTGTGGAAGGAGAACTGGCATGAAAAATAGTATCACTATTCAGTTGTAAACATGAAGAAATGCTTTTTGGTCAATTGTCCTTTCTGGTTTTGGTGCCTGCCTTGAACTAGCTGTGGTTTCCTGGAAGCTTTGCAGTCTGAATACCAAGGGCAGTAGTCTCTCACATTTGACATTCTCGACACATTTCCTAATCTTCAGGAATTAGTACATTCCAGAGCCCATGGAGGTGCTTTGCAGTAGGGCTAGTTTCAGTGCATTGTATAAACTCAGTGGAGTTTTGGATCTTTAGGGGCCATTTGAGATTTTGGCATGAGAAGGATTGAATGCTGAAATATAGATTGCCTTTCTATTTTGTGGAGAGAAAAAAAGCCCATCTGTATGAAATTGTGCTCATTACTGAGGGAAATAAATTCTTGTCTGTCACGCAAATGGCCAGCCTTTAGAAGTGGTTAGACTTGCACATCAATTACTAGGGAAAAACAACACCTGTGTACACTAATTATTTCTTTAATGGAAGGTTTTCAGATATAAGGTCAAATTCTCCACTTGCATCAACTGTATGCTAGAAAAATTTCATTGTTGACAGTGGAATAACTACTGGTTTACTGGTAGGCGTTAGAGTAAATTAGGTGAATAGTGTGTTATGGCACACAACAGGAGTCTCCTTGTAATAGGTGACAGCTTCAACTTTTAGACATATACCTCGCGTATTCTTATTTGATCAATGCCCCTTTAAATACTGTTCAAGTTAAATTGAGTACAGTTTTGTTTCTTTTCTTTGTGTCATGCTTGTTGACTTCTAATTCTCCTTACTACTGTCAAAAACATTTTGATGCTACAAATAAGAACATGGACTAAATACATTCTTTGTGACAGGCAGTGTATTCGTTTCTTTCTTCTAGAAGATGTATTATCTTTTTTATTATTTTGAATCTGCACTCTTCCATTATTCTGAAGATCAGTAGAAGTACATCTGAGACACAGTTATGAAAAAATGCCTCTCTGTGTGTATGTATATACATACACACACACTTAGATATATTCTGCTTGTCACAGATATGTGCTTGCACTTGAAAAACTACAAAATTGTAGCCACACAAAGAAGAATTTTAAGGAGGTTGCAGACTCTGTTGTTTTTATTTACTAGAGGGGTTCTAGATAATGCTGTGGTACAAGATCTTGTGTTATGCTTATGCATATCATTAGTAGGATAAATCAGATAGATTTTAGGCATTCCTTCTGGCTAAAGAGTTAGGTATACAAAAGATCAAAATTGGAAAGGCCATTGGTTGTAAATATGGGAAGGGTGTGTGTCAGGAGGACGGAGCCAGGTTCTTCTCAGTTATGTCCAATGATAGGACAAGCGGCAATGGGTGCAAGCTGGAGCACAGAAGGTTCCACGTGAACATAAGGAAAAAAAAATCACTGTGAGGGTCACAAAACACTGTAACAGGCTGCCCACAGGGGTTATCCCCTCCTCTGGAGACACTCAAAACCTGCCTGGATGCGTTCCTGTGTAACCTACTCTAGACCATCCTGCTCTGGCAGGGGAATTATGATCTTTTGAGGTCCCTTCCTATTCCTAACATTCTGTGATTGCCAGGCACTTGAGGAGTTGTGTCCTAATTCTCTCTGCAGCCAAGCAACATGTCTGATGTTCTGGCAGGTATATTTATTAATTATATGGATATGGCCAAACCTTTTGCAGGTATAAGTTAACTTGAGTGAGACTTCCTTTGTTTACAATAGAGGAAAACTTAACCCATGAGGTGTATTATGCCCATTGCACAGGAGACTCATGCTCTTTGAAAATCTTGTCACTCCCCGTGGTGCTCAGTTAGATTAGGAATTCAGATTAAATAAAACCAAGATACACACAGGAGGACACACTAAGGACACCTGGGTATACCTTTTAGGTGCTGCAGCAGACTTTGTTGTATGTTTTCAAGTTGTATATTTTCACTGAATACCACATTAGGCCAGTGATTTGCATATAGGAGAAAGGGTAAAGACTTTTTTTGTGTGTCTATGTAACCGTTCTAGGCTTTGCAAAGTGCAGTGTCTATGAACTCCAGTCTCATCTCAGGCAATTCTATTTTATATTTGCCTTCATTGTTGAGCATGCTTCATATTCTCTTCCTCATCTCACTGCAGTTTCATTTCTTCATTTTATGTACCAGGAAGCTGGACAAAGCCAGACAAACTGGAAGCAGAATTTAGGCTTTTATTAAGTCAGATAAAAAGCATTCACTTGGTAATCTGGAAAGAGAGTGAGAATTTGTGGGTTTGGCACGACGGTCTCTTTTAATTACTGTGGATTTCTGATCATCTGCATTTCCCTGCAATTTAGCATATACTTCTGAACTTGCAATGTGAGTGTCAAACTCCCCTCTAGTGGTTGCTATAAACAGAGAATAAACATTGATTTAGCTTGATGATAAGTATTTAACTCTGGACTAAAAAAGATGAGAATTCATGTGAGATTCTGATGATTGTACACAGCAAAATTTAGTTTTTTGTTGTCTTTTAATGATTTAGTTACTTCACATGTTGAAATACTGTGATTAAAACAGGAATTATTGTCAAAGAAAACAAACAAAAACACACAAACACAAAGAACGATGACACTGTACTCTGCAAAATGTGAACGTGCCACCTATTGGTGATGGCTTTGCGCTTCTTGCACGCTCTCCCACGGGTCTGCAGCAGTGGCACGACAAACAATGTCATTTGTCCCACACAACACCATAAAGCCACACACAACTCCCTGCACAGTTGTATTAATGCAGTGCTAGTGCTGAAATAATATAAAAGCAAGAATTGAGCAATAAGTGTGAAATAAAGAACTGAGCGTTAAAAATGTGCAAAGAATGGAGTGACTCATTAAGTGTCATTAAGATTAAAGAGTTCCATTTCTTGTTAACACAAGTTCTCAGCAGCAGATTGTGAAACCAGAAATATACTCTACAAGGCAGAAGTTTTTTTGCTATGTGTGAAGAGGAAAGATATGGTGAACTTGTATGTTTCTCAGCCATCTGAGCTGCAAATTTGCACCTCTACAATCCTCTCAGAAAATCTGTTAATAACTTTTTGGAAGCTATTCTGCTCAAATCTCATAAAGCAGTGAGATTGGACCCTGCCTGTACAGGGTCCACGCACAGAAATGAAAAAGCCTAGGGACATCTGACTTTGCAGACTCTTTTGTGAGGGTTTTAACTCCCACTTTTCAGAAGGAGTCTTCATTCATCCTTATGCATATCTAGAATTATATTTCTGTTGGTTCTATATTTCTCACAGGTACTTCTGCTCTTCTGTGACTGCTGGTAATTACACTTGTGCGTGGAGAAGTGGTTGCCGCACTTTCAAACTATAGTTCTTCTAATTTAATTGTAATGCTTTACATAGCAGTTGTCAATTTTGACTGCTCTCCAGGATGATGTTTGGTCACTGCTTGTGGTACAGCAGAGGTACCACCTCTATTTAATTTTATTTAATTGAAAGGTATAAATTTGAATGTTATTAGTTTTCTCAGCCTGAAAAGGAGAACATGCTATTTAGTAAAATGTTTGAACTGTGGTAATGTGGTTTTGTTCATAATCTTTCCACTTCCTCACAGCTTAGTTTTGGTGGGGGGTTGTGGTTTGTTTTCTTTTTTTCTTTTCTTCCTTTTTATTATTTTTTTTTTTTTTCATGGTTGGAGTGGTTTTTGTTGTGAGTGGCTCAGCTTAGTGAAAGGACAGAGTCAACCCTGACTGGCTGCAATAAGCTAAGCACTGGTGTGTGACATTAAGTGTACACACTAGAATGTTAAGATGTCAACGAAAATGAAACCAGTTCTGGAGACATAAGATAATAACCATAGCTAGTATGCAGCAAGCTCAATTAAAATACACCACAGTATAATATTTGATTAATTGTCTAAAAATACTGCTTTTCCTTAAACTTGAGATTTATCAGAAAAACAACACCCAGCAACCCAGATAAAACTTGGAATGAAGAACCAGAAAAGCACATTTGAAAATATGGAGTATGTTGTTATACCCATAAAGATTGTAAAGCAGTAGCTGTGTTAGGTCCTCTTAAAAAAAAAAAGTATGCTTTCATCTTATGTCTTAATGTAAGATCGTCTTTTATAGCAGATGTTCTGGGAGTGCTCCCTCCCTTATGCAATGACAGAAGCATACCAATGCTCCTAGAGAGGTTTACCTTTCAGAACTGACAAGTGCTAAAAGAAAAGAGGGGTGAGAACAGGTTTATAATCTACACCACACATATGTGGGAAAAGATTTTAAAATATACTGTGTAAGGGAGAGAAGAAAAATCAGGCACATTAAATAAAATCTATATAAATAGCAACAATGAAGTCACACAATGATCTTTAGCAAAATAAGCCCCGCTAAAGCAGGCCATGAGCAGTGAGAGCCTGCTATTTCTTATGGGATGCAGTGATAAAGAAATTACATACTTACTTGAGAGGAACATAAATAAAGATTAATAGGTTAATGAGTTATTTTCCTTTCATTACTATACTATTGTACTTTATTATAATTGCTTTGCACTCATTTAATTAAATTTGAACTAGGGCCAACACAAGATAATTTGTTTTCCCTGTACTAAACAATGAGTATGCAGATTTGAAGTACTGAAGCAGTAATCAGCCCTCTGTTTGCAACAGTTTCCTACTCTGAGTAGACATTATAATTGATAATTTGATTGTTGCAGCACTCTGTGCAATATATTTTAAAGCAACATTAACATAATGGAAATTATGTTGTGTGCCTAATCCGAGCTTTTCACCGTGTAAGTATATGAATCCCGTTCTGTAATGAATTAGGGCACTAGCCACCAAACATTTGTAAAACCTTTACGTACCTCATTTTGGAATAGAGCTGTCTGCTTCAAGTCTCCATTCAGAGTCTTCTCTAGCAAGTTATATCACTTAAGTTGTACACAACTAGAGCAAGTCATAAACTAAAATGTAACCTAAATATTTCAGTGAAACCTGATTTGTTCCAGCATAGATCTGTCTTTAAAGTTAAGTAGGTTTTAGCCTCTGCACAATTCTTGCATTGTTTCAAAGGAAGAACTTTATCCAGTCCATTACAATTTATCTTTCCATTGTTTCTTTCCAGCTTTGAGAAACTTGGTAGCAATTTGACTTGAATAGCAAAACCATGATATAACTCAGATAATCAAGGTTGGACTTTCCAATGTCTGTAATACAAACAGCAATCTCAGGCTCTCTTTTTTACACTTTCATACATATTCACCTTGAGAAACAGTATTACTTGTGCATGTTGTACAAGAATGAAAGGAAAGGCTGGGGTTCTGTTTGACCTTTTCTGTATCCTAATCACATGCCCAACGATCGCTTTTAGTGTGTTGCTTCCTGTTGCCCCAATATCTGCTGAGGAGTTAGCTTCTGTATGTTTTGACCAACTGAAGCCCTAAGAATGATGGAACAATCCTGAGCAGTTGTGTGCAACCTCACCAGTCACCAAGGTTACCTTGCCTTTCAAGTTTGGGCTGTGAAACAGAAGTGGAAAAACAAAGTGAAGTGTGATTGCTTATAAAGCTCTGCCAACACTGAACTTTATTTTTTCTGACAAAATAAGAGTGGCTTTGCTTGCGTAAATGTTTGAGTCACCTCACTTATTATTTGCCTGTTTACTTTTTCAGCCTGAAGTGTCCCTGTACTAAAAAGGTGAGTTGTGGGTTTGCAAAATAAATTCAACTTGTTTGAGAAAAGTGTAGAGTCTTTCACTTACTGTCTTTGAGAACTGAGCTCACAAAGCTTCCAATCTTTCTTATGCAAAGAGTCCTGCTGAAGAATAATCATGATTAGTACCTTAAATAAGTCAAAATGAGTTCAAATGTACTGTTGGTCCAGTTGAAGAGCACTGCTAGTCAGTGTGGAATGGTCCAGGTTGCCTGCGTAGTCTTCTCTTGTTCTGTACCACGCTTCCAAAGGAAGTTTTTGAAGGAGGCAGGAGGCCTGGCTGACAGGCTCAACTTAGAAAAAAAAATATTTTTTTTTAATAGCACAGAGCACAGGAGACTTTTATCACTTGTCTGCTCTCAGGGCCAAGCAAAAAGTTCTCCTGAGTCTTAACAAGGGTTGCAATCGTCCTCAGTGTGACTCTGTGCTGTGATAGTCTGATGAATTTCAGCAGCTTTTGAGTTTTCCAGAGACAGGCTTTGCTAGAACAAGGAGACATGGGGTCCGTGGAAGACTTCATCTAGTCTTCAGCTTGTGGAGTGGTGGGGTTTTTTTCACACCACCTTAAAATTTGTTACAGAGGGTTACATCTTCAGAAAAACTAATTTATACATCTCAGGTAGAAAGTGGATGATAAGTGCTTTCCTTCTTGTACAAAGCTACTGCTATCAGCCCACAAGGCAAATCCAGAGAGGTTTCTGTTTTCCATTTACCATGCTATTTCAGTCTCTTTATTCCTTGTCTTTCAACTTTGGAATATCATTGCCCAAAATCCTGAGGGTAACATAGATTTCTTTCTCTTTCACACAGAGACTTTTAAACACACAGCATATATTTCCTTACACAATTTAAAAGATTGGATTAAAAAGGGAACAATCCTTGTCATAAAGTGTGTCTAATAAACATAGTATGACTGGAGATGTAAGAATGGCAGCATATCTTAATATGAGGTATTCTAACACAGCTAGGATTATAATTAAATAAAAACCAACCAAACAACAAAACATGAAGAAAGGAAGGCTCTAAAAAGCCAGAGGATTGTGGAAAGGTATGGACAAAAAATAAAATAGATTTTCAAAGCTGGGGTTTTGTAGCTAGAGAATTATAGCTGCCACCAAAGTGGATATTTATTTGGGATTAAAAAAACCCTAAAAAACCATTTGAGATTGCTAAAATGCATACAGCAATCATCTGTAAGATAAAGCTGGTGAGGAAGATTGAAAGTTTACAGAACAAAGGGAAGAGTGTAAGCAAAAAGAGCAAAATAAAAGAACTTTGTGTGAAGGGATGAGATAAATAAGAGATTTTCTGAATACAAAGGAAATGAGGTCACTGGAGAAAGCAGTAGAGTTTGAGACACTGCAGTGGTAACCTGCCATTGGTTGAGAGAAGTATTTTTTTCAGATGTTAAGTTTTGACTCAGTTTTCTCAATGAAGGTAAGGATAATACAAATAAGAGAGGCACTGAAACAGAAAAAAAGAACAGGAAATTAATACAGACAATACTGAAAAAATCCAGGACTTTACAAAATCAACCCAGTTTTCTGAGAGAAGTTAAAACATTCAGGAGAAAAAATGAAGATGCAGACCATGGCATGGGAAAGAATGACTGACTGGAAATGGCTGATGACTCCAAGTACAGTTAAAGACTTAATACTCAGCAGGTACAGTAATTTAAAGGGCTAATGTGTCTAAGGTCTAAAATATACAGCATTTACAGTGAGCTGTTTGGAAATAATTATGCATGGTATTTTTATGAGGCAGCTTTAACAAATAGTTAAAGCAGAAAAACTTTGAAACAGACATTTTAATTTAGAGCTGGCTATAATTCTGGTTATCAGGATTTTTTCTGCAGTGACTCCCCAGCAACATAAGTGTGTTGTGTGGAAAGAGGGAGCAAAAACTACTTCACTAAGTATATTTTTGTTTTTACCATTTGTCCTGCTTGAAAGCATGTACAGCAGAGGGGATTGTGTTATCAGAGCAGTAATTTCTTTTATTTTTACATCTGTACAGAGCTTACAGATGCACACACCAACTGAAACATGACTCAAGATTTTGCCTGTTGTAGCTCTGAAGAAAAATTGTGAGAGCACTTCTGGGATGGGTGCTTCCCAAGACTCCCTGCTTAACCCAAAGCTCCCCTTATGCTTCAGCCATCGTCCCCTTCTATAGCACAACCCTTAAGGAGAAAGTGCCAACTGTACTGTGAAATAAGTAGGACATGTGAAATTTTTTACCAAACAAACCCTTGTTTAAATGGCAAAACAGAGAATTCTGTCTGTAAGTGCCACAGATTAACGTCTGCTATATTTGTTATACTTAGGAGTCACTCAAAAGCTTGGATGAGGCTGCAGCATCCTGCCTGGAAATGGGAGCCTTTCTGCCAGAGTGATGATGGATCATCAGATTCACTCTGTCAGATAGCAGTTTTAATCTTGAATAACTGGAGCCCAGGTATCATTCAAGACCACTGCTACTCATCCAAAGATGACCATCTGTATAGAAGCTCTCGGCAGAGGTCCCTCTGGTCTGCTGAAATCTGGGTCTTCCATGTTCCTTCAAGGATATGAAGATGCACAAAAATGTAAGTTAACAATAAATGATGAAGCAGATAGAAGAGTGTGAAGTGGGATACGATTGTAAATAGGATTGAACATTGAACTGCTGTACATGGAAACAGTTAGGAACATTGGTAAATGTGGGTTTAAAATATTAGGGGTGGCATCCACTATCCTAAGGCATGTCCTTGAGAAACTGAAATATATGTATATAACCCTAAAAAAGACCTGTAGACTCAGAACCATTCCTGTGGACTACCTAGATTAGGTTTTGCTTCACTAAGCTTGTAGAAAAAGACAGGATTCTCCCTTCTCAGGCAAAATGCATCCCAAACGGGTTCAAATCCCAGTAATCTAGCCTGAAGAACAAAATATTCCTGAAAAGGGGAGTGTGCTGTCTGCAGTGCAGATCTATGCTGGGGCTGCTGCTCATACAGGCACATCCAAGCTGGCTTTCAATTAGGTTGCTCAGCTAGTAACATAGCCCCAGCAGCACAGAGCCAGCACAGGGCAAGCTGTTTACCCAGTTTTTCAGCCATGGAACATTCACATCAGTGAATGCAGTAGAGACATACCCAGAATAAGAATGTGATTTATTCTTTCAACGTGAGAAGCAGCTATATGTTCAACAAAGGCTTTCCTTAGACTAATGGCCAAAGTAGGCCCCAGTGCAGCTTCTCTATAGAGCAAGAAGAAAGGATTGTTTGTTGAGGCCCAACTGTCCCCAAAAACCGGTCTGCTGAGTGGATTCCGTCATGTATGAGTTCTCTGCTCACTTCATTGTCACGGGTGTTTCCACAAGCCTGCCATGCACAGCATAACTGGAGAATTTACTACAGCAGTTGCTGATAGAGCAAATAATTCAAAGTCCTGTCACAGCCTGAAAAGAACAGATGACTACTATAAAGCAGTTTAATATATATAAGATATTGTTTACCGATGGAATGCAAGACAATGTGATTTTCTACAGAACCTCGCTTTCTCAAGGAATGGCAAAGCATTTAATGAACAAATGAGTTAGAGTCGTGGTTGCTCAGTCCAGAGCATGGTTTCAATACAAAATCATTATGTGCTCAGCAGTAGCTCACAGGGCTGTGGCCAGTAAGGGCTGTCATGCTGAGACAGGGGACAGTGGCCCTGACACTGTCTTTGTCCTCTTGAAACTGTTTGTGGTATTGCTTACCCTCTCCTTGGATGGGAACCAGAGGAAGAAAGAAGGCAACTTTTGTTAATTCTTAGCATTTCTCCAATAATAGTGACAATAACTTTGACCGTGTGGCACCTCTACTAGTTAATTGCAAGCGCCGCGATTGAGCGAGCCCTAGTTTGTGTATAGGAATTTCCTTGGGCAGCATGTGCTTCTTGTTCTTGTGAAACAAATACGTGCTCTCCTGTCCCAGCATGGGCAGCTACCCTTCCTGAACAGCTGAAACGGCCAAGGAGTGAAAGTACACCATTTGCTTTCCAGGGGAACTTGACTTCAGCTGAATTTGAAAGCCATTTATGCATCTAATTCATGTAAACTAATGCTCCTGAAAACTATTGCTTTTGAAACCCGGGTTGTAATATCACCCATTTTGGACACTGCTCACTTCCAGCCTTTTGGAACACTGTTTTAATTTGCGTATCTTTAGCACAGTTTCTTAGATGTAACATTGCTACCTTCTTTGCCTTTTTAAATATTTGGTTTAGGTTATCATTACAGAAAAGCAAGACCACTTTTCCCAGCAATGAGGTGTGTCTCACCCTGTAATGCATGGACATTTAAGCATGTGATGCAGAGCAAACAGCTGTGCTTGCACAACAAGCTTGCACAGTAGTGTGGTTTTGATGCTTGCACAATTTGCAGTAAGGTTGGATGGAAGTGTAGGATGAGAGTAATTGCTCTAAAATAGAGGTGATCAGTGAAGGGCAGCATAAGTCTAGGAAGCTTGCAGTAGAAGGGAAAAAATGCATGTATTCAGTTGTCTTATGTGAATCTCGGTTACAAAGCACATGGTAGAGCATAGACCAGTCCAAAAGGGGTTAAAGCTGCTCAGCCAGAAGATCACACTGCTCCTGTGACATAGAAAATTATTTTGCTCCATTCTACTGCCTGCCACCTCTAAATAGCCCCTGCAAGGTTTCCCTTAATGGGGGAAACTAATTTAGTTAGACTTAATACCATTATTCTTTCGTCCATAGATTATAGCAAGGTAGCACCGAAACTGCAGCTTTTAACCTTTGAGATCTTTATAGCCCAAAACAATGGAAATCACTTTTGTCATCAGTGACAGTCTGCAGCACATAGTATACTTCCTGTAATACTCTGGGAACCTGAACCACAGCGTGGGTTAAACAAAGCCTATCAAAGCTTGATGAGCAGATGCATAGCCTTGGATGTTGCAGGCAGTGTGGCTCATCTCTGAACTGCAAGTGGAGCCGGAGTTTAGTGCTGTGGCAAATGAGGCAGAACTCCAGAAGTGTCTCTGCCCATGTCTGGCCACCTTGGCATCATGGTAGCAGCATGCTCTAGGCAGGTAATTGTTTGCTTTGTGATGGACATATCTGTAGGCAGAGTTTCTTTCCAGAATGCTCTGCATTTTTTTTTCAGTATGCAGCTCTCAGCAGTGGCTGATGCCCACTCTTTATGAGAGTCTGACTTGTTTTTGTCACCTGCATGATATACTATGCAGGTACTGGCAATATGCAGCTGGCAGGACAACAAGGTGCCATGGCACCATGGGCAGAAATGACTGGACTATGATGGCAAAATGCAAAAAAATTGTGAATGCCTGAATGGATGATTCCTCAAGGGACAGCTGAGTTTATAGAAGTCACTAGCTACCAAGAGTAAGTGCTTGGGAGCTGATGGGGTCTTCGGGTGTTATTAATCGAAGTGCTGGATTCTACACATTGGCCTGAGGGAGCTAGGGTTGCTTAGCCGGGGGAAGAGGAGGCTCAGAGGAGACCTTATTGCTGTCTACAACTACCTGATAGGAGGATGTAGCCAGGTGGGGGTTGGTCTCTTCTCCCAGGCAACTAGCACCAGAACAAGAGGACACAGTCTCAAGCTGTGCCAGGGGAGATTTAGGCTGGATGTTAGGAGGAAGCTCTTCAAAGAGTGATTTGCCATTGGAATGTGCTGCCCAGGGAGATGGTGGAGTTACCGTCACTGGATGTGTTTAGGAAGAGACTGGATGGGGTGCTTGGTGCCATGGTTTAGTTGATTAGGTAGTGTTGGATGGTAAGTTGGACTCTATGATCTTGAAGGTCTTTTCCAACCTAGAATAGAATAGAATTAACCAGGTTGGAATTAACCAGGTTGATTAATGTTAATTCTAATGAGTTCCTTTCTTCAGTATCAGTAATTATTTTATTACCAATTTATTTCATTTTTTTAAAGGTAAAATTGTCTATTCCCATTTTGCTTATATTTCCACTTACTGATTGTTCAGGCAGCTCACAGGTGCCTGGAAGCTTTGTATTGAATAAATACATAACAACAGAATATTTGCAATACTATTTTCCCCACCTAATACATCATATATTAAGGATGTAATATAGCAAATGTGGAGGAGCTAATAGACTTTTCCTGAGAGGCCTGAATTTGCTCTGCCTGGAATGATATGCTTTTTAAGGTGAATTACTACAAATCCTTCAATGAGAGAGTTTCAGGACAAATATTAAACATGTGATTTTTAAGTTACTTGTTGGAGTATATTCATCTAGAATTTATTCTGAATGGATAAAAATGAGATTTTGCAGAAGATGATCAATTATTTCCACTTATCCCTCACAAATATGAGGAACTACCCATACTGGCTGCTGAAGCCAGTGAAAGCCAACAAAAGAAACCTAGTCTAGGCATTTCACAATAACTATTGACACAAATACTCATAATTTATAGGCCAGTAAGGTCTCATGCTTGGAGCATGAGAAGTGTTAATGGATACTCAGATTAGCTCTCCTTGTTCCAGCCCTTGCATGTCATGCTCAGCATCCTCTCCAGCCTGGGTATTTGCTGACCCACCCATGGTGTGTGGAGCTCCCAAGCAGGACAGAGATCATGCTCCACAAAAGCAGAATTTCTTCGTGTTAGGCTCAGCTTTTAGAAGGCTGTTTGCTCTGCAGGTCTTACTCAAATGTGGCTTTGTCATACAGGGCTGAACAGACCAGTATGTGGAAATGTGAATGGTCTGGTTTCAATCTCTGTGAGCAAATGCAGGTGTATGGATAAGACAATACTCTTATGAGTTCTGATTCAACCAAATACTTAAGCCTATCCCTACCTTCAGCCATGTGGGCCATTTAGTTTTGAATGATACATACGGGTTGGACTTGATGATCTTAGAGTTCTTTTCCATCCAAAATAATTCTATGGTTCTACTGGAAAAAAGACAAGCTGATCATGACACTTCATGAACAGAAAGGGAGTCTATGTTCAGCCACTTTTTTACCTGCTGGGAGTTATTCCTTCAGGTTACTATTCTATTGGAAAAGCATGGGAGCAGGAGTGAGTCCTGCTGAGTCCTTAAGGGGGTGGAGTTGCTCCATCGCATACAGAGCATGGAAGAATGATTGAGAGGACTGGGAGTAAAAGAGCTGCTGCAGCATCACGCTCCTGGTCCCTAAAGTGCTGCGTCAGTCACACGTCCTCCATGCTGTGTGTGGCACCGGGGCTGCATTCATGTCCTCCTGTTGCTGGCCTGGCCCCATTGCCTCCTCCTGTGTAAGAGTCTGATTTCACAGTACCTCTCTGTCACCATTTTGCCTGTCTTCCCTCTAACAGTTCCCTGGCATTGGTGGTCTCCAGTGTCACTGGGAAAGTGGCCTCCACCCTGTGGGAACTGCAGGTAGAGCCGCTCCCTCTGTCTCCTGTCCCCCACACAATTCGATGCAGATGGAAAAGAAACTTGCAGAGCTGAGGACTTGACTGCTGTGTCAGGCCTTCCAGTTACCTCAGCAGCTGGATGGATGTCATTGAAACTGAGAGAAGGGGAAAAAAACCCAAACAACCACAAAACAAATGTTGAGAAAATCCTTGTGAAACAGTACGTGATGTAGGAACTGCTTTCAGCACACATTATCTTTTCATTTCTGCAATGGTTCTGAGTTGCTTCATTAATGGACTTGTTTCAGAGAGGGAAAAGATGGGAACCGGCACTGTAGTATTACACACTGCTTTTTTGTTGCTGTTGTTCTTGTGGGGACTGCATAAAACCATCTGTGTGCTCTCATTACCTCCAAAGACTAGCAGCAAAACAAATTTCTAACACCTTGCCCTCTGTTACAGCTGGACATTGTTCCAGAATCACATGAATCATTCAAAAGTGAACATGTAACCCATAGAAACTGTATTCAGTAGACTTTGTACAAAAGGAGACATTTCTAGTTGCCTAATTACAGGAAAATGAAAAAAATAATGTGTGTTTTTGGCACGAGTTGTAGAAGTACGTTGCTTTTTTCCTCAAAAGTCAGATCATAGCACAAAGCATTTACAAGAGAAAAAGATTTCCTTTTCCTGGAGTTGGGCAATTAAAAACTTTCTCCCTGATCAATTCACTAAACATCGAAGGAGACATTCCATGGCTCTTTAGTACCTGGGATGCCAGTTAATGATTTCTTTTCTTTTTTGTTACAGTTGAAAAACTGTATTGTAGCAAACTAACATACACACAGGCTACCTGTGCTCTTTAAATAAAGCTATGATAATCTTCATCCTTGCTCTCTTGACTTTGTTTCAACATGCTTTTTAATGCAAATTTCCTAATCTAACTTGTAAAACATTTAATATTTAGAATATACTCCTTTAAGATTCATCAAAAGAGGCAAAGCTGCATAACAATGCCTGGTGCTGGAGCATTGTGAGCCTGCTACAAAGGAATGAGGTGATTCTTTCTTTCAGGTCAGAAGGTCAGGCTTCACTGCATTAATTTTGCTGAGTCTCTTTGTTATTTATAACAAACAAGGTCATTTATTTTCATTTCCTTGTTTCTAATTGCATGCATCTCCTTTGGAGTATGAACTCAGTAAACAGGTGGCTGAAATGCTGGGGGAAAATGCTTGAAGCAGTTCCAGAAAAAAAGGCATGTCCCACACTGGTAAAGCAATTTGATGAGTTAGAGATTTAGTCATAGCAGGATGTGCACCTGCTTGAAAGCAAGCTCACTTCTCTTTGGCACACACAGATACATGCAAATTAAGAGATTATTTCACTCTGAATGGTGGGTTGATATTTGATAAAATTTAACGTTGTATATTTGAAATAAAGCCTGGGTTTGTATTAGTGAAATACTATCCCTTTTCAGCTGCTTTTGATTTTTTCCCCCACTTTGATGAGTATTACAAGTGAGTGATATTTCTTCACTAGCTGAGTCCACAAAAAGAGTGCCTCTGGACAGAGAATATTTATGATGAGCACTACCTCCATGCGCTGAAAAACTGGAATGAGGAAAAGCTAAGATCTGTGACTGACAAGGAATAAACCAGATCTCAACATTTTAGTTTGGAAATGAATTCCCACAAATTAAAGGGCATTTATTGGAGTGATAGTAATATGACTTTTTAATCCAGTAGGACCCAAGTTTCCAGGCAGCCCAAACAGAACTCCTAAATATATTCCTAGGCAGCTTTTGCATAGGTAGTTATTACATTTGCATTTGAAATTACAGGAACTGCATGGCTAAATCTGTCACTGTTTTGCCTTGAATGATGAGATACACCACGGACTACCTTGATTTTAGGAGCAATTCCCAATATGGCAGAAACCAGTAATTGTCTGGCATGACTGAGTTTTTGTTGCTGATAGTTGAGAATGGGTTCAGAGCTGAATCCACAAGGGAAACAGAGGGAGCTCTTTTAGCAAGATCTTCTATTTTCCTAAAGAATGGGAGGCACCATGCCCTATGTCCATGGGCTCTGTGGCGAGCTCTGGGGCTTAAGAAACTGTTTTTGAGCAAGGGGAAAATGTGGGAGGACTGCTGGAGAGAGGACATGCCATTCCAAGGGACAATTGTTTTGTCCATTTTCTAAGATTGGGGGGGGGGGGTGGTGTTTGCAGGAGGCTCTGCAAGGTCACGTATCCCCCTGCTCTCCCTATCATTTGTCTGCAGATTATTTCCTAAGAGTGGGGTAGGGAAGGCAATTTGGTTGCAAGGATTACGCTCCAGCTTTCATTGTTTAAGATGCATACAGTAGCCTTTCTATGAGAAGATTACTATCCTGGGCTGCTCTTTCCATGCATATGAAAATACACTTTGTAATTTTGGGGGGAGAAAATATCTTTAAATGGTATGTTGAGGAGAGAAAATATATTTTATAGCTCGAAAAAAAGATAAAAATCCTAAACCTTCCTTTAGCAAAATGTTTGTTTCTTCAATGTAATTATAAATGTCATTGTACATTCTTTCTGACTTCAATTGTTATCTTGAAGAGTTCAGTGAAAATAAATTGTTTTCATGAAAGCAGAGAAGCCATTCGATAAACACACTGTCTCAGAAAATTGTTCCTGAAGCAGAGGTCGTTCTCTCACTTTAAAAGAAAGAGAATATGTTTTAGAAAACAAGCCAGGCAGCAGAAATACGCAATCTTTGGTTTGTTTTGTTTTGTTTCACTCAATTCATTTTAAAAAGCAATGTGTAAATCACATGGAAAACTCTGCATTGATTCTTTTGACTGCTTTAGAACCCTAGAATAAATGGAGTTGAAATGGACTTATATCCAAGAACATTGCATTGAGCAGCAAGCCCGAGTGTTATTTTAGTACTGATTTTTTTTTTAGCTTGGTTTTTTTTTGTGTGATCAGATGTTTCATGAAATATTAGCCATTCATGGAAATGAGGGCTGATTCTTTAAGAACAGCTTGGCAGATACTCTTTATGAGCTTGGGGAAATAGTCTAGAGAACTGGATGAAATTTGTTTTCAGTTTTTCAGTGTAGAAAACCAGGCCCCTTGAAGCATCAAAAAAGAGAGCTCAGCTCTATAAACTAAAGGTAAGTCTTCTGAATGAAAGTATAGCAGTGCATTTTGGGGATGTTATTGCAGTCCCTAAATTGCACTTCTGGAAATCTGTTTGTTAATTTCTAGTCTGATGAATTTATGTATTTTTCTGTTACTAAGCCTTAAACTCTATTGTACAAGTACTTATAAAATTGTGACTTATTTTTTTTAAATCTTGGCTAGAATCATGCTGCTATTAATAACAGAGTTATTAATATGCTCTCAGAAGACTACATCATTAATTAGGAGACCTAAAGGATAAGTAATGAGTCCTTTGGAAGACTACTCCCAGTTACTGTATGGCTCTGATCCATCCAAATAGAGCTGTATGTCTACAGTCCTTTCAAATAAGGACAAGCTGTTCTGTATTTTGACATATTCTCTAGCTTTGGTCACTGATAATTCTATGTTATAACCTGCACTGGTAAAGGTAACATAATCACAGTAAGTCATTGTAACATTTGAAAATAACATGAGAACAGCAGCATTCTTAAACAGTGACTTTTAAGGCATGGCTGTAGAAATACACATGGCTTAAATCTTGGCAGTGTCTTGTCAAATCCTTCAGTGTCTTCCCAGCGATAATCAAAAGCCCATCCCTTCCATACTCACCAACAAAAGATATGCATTGTGGTCACTAAGATTACATACAATCACTTCCATGGCTTCCAGGGACAGCCAGGGCACTGCTGCTCACATCTCCCCAGGGTACCATGCAGGCTCTCAAGGGTAAGTGTGCCCTCTCTTTGGGGAAGTGCATTATTATTGCATTGAACCCACTAAATCACAGAAAGCTATTTTCTTGACCATTCCAAGAACATCCTCATTTAGATCCTTTATAATGAAAAATGACCACCTAAAATGTATCAGAGATCATCTAGCTCTATGCTCTGTATTTCAAATAATTACCTAATAGAACATAGGATGAAATTAAAACTGAAAAACATGTATGAGTGAATCTGGTGCAGATACAGGGACTAAATGTAACCTTTCTCACCTGGAAATAATCTTCACTATATCAAACTAAGACTTTGCAGATGCATTTCATTAAAATAATTATTTCACTAATTAGATTTGGTTCATTGTAAATAGAAAGTTTGTGCCTCACAAATTCCTCTAGACTAACACAAACTGGAAGAAAAATTTGGATTGGTCATGATGAGCATGTTTTTGTAGATACTGTTCTTGTAAATTCCATTTATAAAGCAGGTGCCAGCACCCTTTCCTCCCTTTCTTTTAATAACTCTTTTCAATTCAACAAATGCATGACCGTGGAGAGATCTAGAGGGGGGGAAGCAAACAAGACGAAACAAGGCAGAAACAAATTAAGAGAAACATAACACACAGCTTCCACAGATTTATATCAACAGATGACACAGATTATATACACATATATGCATGTATATATGCACACATAGCATCAAGTCCAACCAAGTTTTCCTGTTTTGCTTTAAAATGGCATCCCTAGAAGAAAGGAATATTGCAACAATTTCTCAGCTTCAGTTAAACCTTTTATTCTTTAATGCTAATCTAGGAGAGAAAAAAACCCAAAGCACTGTTCCAGTCATTGTTCTCTTAAAGAAGCCATTTTTTTATTGCTGGACAGTTCCTTTTCTGTTTTCACTACTGCAATCACTTTGTTTTTCAACGTGGTCTTTATCTCACAATAACTCTACACTAGTATGTCAGGATACTGTAACACTGCAGTCAATAGCAACAGGATATTCACTCTACCAAAAAGTAATCCTATATTGTCCATTACACACAGGTTATTTTGGAAGGTTGTGGAATACTTTCTTTGAAGTGGCAGAAACCTTTTTGTAACACAGCTCAACAGTAGCAGTAGTTGGTTTTTTTTTTTTGGTTAGAATATGGGTAAAATTGTTGTATGTGAGTTAAGGTGGTAAAATACTTCAGGTAACAGAAGAGACTTCAGCAATCCACAGAAACATCAAAGCAGGCATATGTAAATGTTTGAAAAGTTTCATAATGTTGTTTTTCCCAGTTGCATAACATAATGCATTGGGCCTGAAAAAAATTTCACAAAGCAAAAGCTTTCATTTGTGATTTCCCCCCTCACCCTCTGCAACACTCCATACCGGTATTTTCAAACAATTACTTGTTTTGGTGTGGGGTTTGTTTGTTTGTTTGTTTGTTTGTTTGTTTTGGTTCTGTTCTAATTCTTTGATCTACAGCTCTCAAGATACAGTAACTGAGACAAAGAGAAGGTAAATGATCATCTGGCAGACAAGCACTAGACTCCGGCTCCCTCGATTATTTGGCTGCTCCCATCTGCTGGCTGATATTCCCTCCTTTACTGCAGGAAACATGGTCAGTGACTAATAAGTGTTTATTGATCTCTGCTTGAGATACTTGCTGAGAAATGTATATATCAATGAATATTTGATCTGAATTGATGCTAAGAACAAAAGTCTTCTCTTTACTGCCTGATTTGTATAGGATATTCATGTCTGCATGGTCACTTATAAATGCTAGCTGACTCTACAATTTGATGAGAAGGGGACTTCAGTGAGATAAAGTCTAAAGAATTAATATGCTGTAAATTTGTACTTTTTCTCAGCTGGAAGTTACCAGTGTAGTTGTTGCTTCAAGGGGTAACTCAAAATATTATTGATTCTCAGCAGCTGTAGTTGATAAGTAAAATACACGTCTTAATTCAAAGCCCATTGCAATCAATTGAAGGGACTTATTGATTCAAGGAGACTTTAGATTATTTTCTAAACCAGGCCTAGTTGGTGCTCTGCCTGTCTTTTCTCCTCTTACATTTCATCCTTTTTTTCTTGTTTTGTGCCCTTTCATCTTCCACATGTGCTCTGAAGGGAAGGGAGTAAGACACCATTCCTTAGCAGGTGACCATGGGCATGTTGTGTATCTCCATCTCCTCTTGTTCTTCCCAGTTCTTATAATATGTCAATAGATGTGGACCATGCACTGTGAAAATGGATTTCAGGTATTTCTAAATGTTTGATTCTGCATTGTGAAACTGGAGCAAAGAGTCTCAGTCCTGCCTTGGTTTGCTCCCTTCTCACTCTCAGGCCAGAGATATGGGTGCTGCCGAGCTGGGTTTGTGGAACTTCTTGTTCCTTGTGATGTTGTACTTGGGGAAGACTTGGCTGTTTGAACATTTGGATATTAGGGAGCTGTTGTGTTTTGCTGTTATCTCTGGTGTTTCTTTCTGACTTTGCTATTTGTTCAAGTAAAATTCCTCTCAGTACCTCTGACTTCTGTGTAGTGAAAAGAAAGAAAATGTTACTGAGCCTCTGGTACTGTGTCCATGTTGCAGACTGGGAGACTGCTGAGGCTCTAAAGGTACCATCTAAGGTGATTAAGATGCATTCCTTTGCTATGTCCTAGTACAAAGAAAAGGACTCACCAGGCTTGTGGGAGACTCAGCTAGGCCTGGAACATTATCATTGACATGTGCAAGTTTAAAGGTCTCAGCACATTGGTGAGAATCTATGCATGCACACTTTTAGGTCTGTATATGACTGATTCACTCCAATACAATTTCTGCTCTTGCATCAGAAAATCAGTTTTGAGTGTTCTTAATAGCTTTTAAAATTCAATTGTCATGATGAGTCAGAAGAAAGTATAGCTGGAGATGGAATGAAGTCACAGTTTATATGTTGCTGCCTGAATCATAATCATTGGCATCAGTAGGCACACATTCAAATCTTCGTGAAATGAAAGTTTCAGAAAGTTTCTTTGAAATCAAGGCTACCCAGGACCAGGGAAAGTACCGGAGTGATCCACTTACTGTAGATAGATGCTTACTTTTATTGAATCAGCAGAAAAGAAGGGAATACTTAAACAAAATTGCAAATACTTATAACTGCTCTAAAAGAGGGATAAAAAATAAAGATGATCACAATAGAATTACAAAGCCATGCTTTTACTGAAGAACCTTAAAGAGAATAGCTTGAGAGAAGAAATTGTTGGATTCCATTCAAGAGATATGTACAGAAAGATAGAAATAGCTTGGCTCATATTCCATCTTTAATGTACTCCTGAGGTAAATTCATTGTTACTAACAAACAGATTTGACATCACATACATGGATTTAAAGTGCAGCAGGGATTACTCAAGTTTACTTATTTAATAAGCTACACTGACTAGATGCTGAGAGAGGAAAACACACAGTTGCTTAATTTTTCAGTTTGTGGAATTCTCTCTGGCCCAATAGCACATAAAACCTAAAGTTTCATTTTAAAAGAAAAATAAATTAACATATATATATATATACACCAGTTTATCTTCTGTTTTTCTTTAAACCACTCATTAATTTCACTGGAGTCTTAATAGTTCTGCAAAAGAATTTATTTGGACCCTTGGCATAGTCTGGAATTGGATTTTTTATTGTTGAAAATATCAGCACATTTTCGGTATTTTTATTGTCATAACTGTTTAACTAGATGGCAGTTCAAAACTTTTCACCAGATGTTTTGGGGATGTTTTGCCTAGATGGAATTTATTTATTTATTCTGACGTATTTAGTTTCAATTTTAAATTAACTTCCCGTGCCAGTAATATCAAGATGGAATATTTTGGGGTTTGTGCTCATTATTTTCAGAAGAAACTGTGTTGGAACCAATATATTCCCTCAGAATACTTAAAATGATGATGATTTACATAATTATTTATTTACTTTCTGAAGTTAGGACTCCCAAGGTAGAGGTAATAGTTGCATGCCTCCCGCAGCACCATGTGGCACCTCTTGCTCTGCAGGCTGATGTTTCTGGCTCTTGAGTGAAGGCCACTGCTGTAGCCATGGGACAGAAGAGGTGAGCTGGGCTTGTCAGCTGTGGCTGTGCCCTATCAGCTGGCCTCTCGCCCACAAAGGCAAGAGGTGCTCAGCAGCCAAAGTGCTTTACAGGGTACATACTGCCCACCCCACATTATACAGGTCCCCAGCTGTTCAGAGGCTCCCTTCAATATGACAATGGGACCAAATCCTAAACTTGGAATAATTTGCTGGTTGTTCCTCAATGAAGCAATTTCCCTTAGAATTCAATGGGAATACGCTTTCCAATTTCACTGAAAGCACAGAGAACGACAGTCTGGAGATACCTGTGTTTGCTCAGCAGAGCATCTCAGAACTTGGTGCCAATGACCTGTTCCTGTGCGTGATGATCACTTGTAGACTTAGGTGTACAGATGTTTGTCACCCAATGAATGAAACAAAGCTGAACCTTGGCTGAAATGTTGAGGTGAGTTTGCTCTGCCTGTGCACTACCACTTTTCTGTCACTGCTTTGGAGGAATGCTGCATTCTGAAATATATTCAAAGCCTTTTTATTTCTGAACAATTTGTTTCTCTCGGGAGCAGAAATAATTTTTGCCACAGGTGTGGGGTGTGATTGTGAAGCACTCTGCACTCTGTTCCTCAACCATTTCTCGTCTAGCAAGAGTAGATTTTGCAGGTTTTTCCCCTGCAAATGGTTGACACAATGAATATGAAATTGGATTAGGTATTTGACAGAATATGTCTGCTTTCTTTTCTACTGAGGCATTTACCAGCTCATATATTTTTCTAAAAAGTTAAATTCTAAATACTCCCTATAAATACCCATGTCTCTCTATGCTGTTTAATTCTGCTCTTAGTGCAAAATGTCACTTCAGAGACCTTTCTTTGCTTCAAACTGTGACACTTCAGGATCGGTACCCTAAATAACAGTGATGTGCTGTCTCCTGTGCTAGCAGGAGCTACTTGTTCCACCATGAGTGCTGAAAATAAGATTTCTAGGAACAGAGTTGGAACGATGTTGTCTTTCTTGGTTGTTTTACAGTTCGCTTCCAATCTACACAGACAGTACAAAATCATGCCAGAACATGAAATAGGGAGCATTAAGCTCCTGAGGCAGGCTAGGGTCAGAAGTGGAATGGCAGCACAGGTCCAGGAGATCTATCTGTCCTCAGCAGCCACAGCAGGGTGTACAGCAGAGGTCTTGGTGCTGTTATACAGTTAAACTCTGTATACTTTGCAACTGAATGGAGTAAACTTAGAGACAGTCTGGGATGTATTTCCAATCGTGTTATAATGGCACAGGAGTCATCCCTTGGCCTGAAAGATAATTCTCTCCCTGCATAGAAGCCTTGAGTCAAGGACGTATTTTCATCCTTCTTCCTTGTACCTTGTCTGCAGGGCACAAGTCATGAGGTTAAATGGCCTTTGTACTGCTTTAATCGTTCCTCCACAAGTTCTCGACCAAGATTGTGGGTTAGGAAAGCTCTATGCAGGGTAGCAGCCGATACAGCTGTGCAGCACCTGTGACTGACTCCACAAATTTGGATTATTAGTGCATTTCTTTGTAGCAGCATCCATTGACTTTGAAAGTTCAAGAAGGTTTCAGCGAGGCAGGCTACTGTATTTTAAAGTCTCTTAGCAGTATGCCTTCTGCCACTAACCTTAAGAAGCAAGGTAGCGGCATCAGTCCCTAAAGTGAATTACGGGAAAAAACCCTCAAAGGCAGAAATCTGGTGGCAGCGGTGAAAGTTACTCACCTAGAACCTTCCTAGGAAGAGGACGGCCCCAAGAAAGGCCCGCTACTGCCCGCCCGTTGCCGCTCCCGGTCCCGGAGCCGGGAGGGCGAGCGGCGGCGCGGCCCCCGCACCGGCCGCGGGGGGCGGCAGCGGGCGGGCGACGGGAGGGGCGGGGAGGGGCGCGGGCCCCGGTCGCTCCTCCCGGGGAGCGTGCCAGCGCGGCGCCGGTTCTTTCGGCACTTCGCCCCGCGCCACTCAGCCCGCCCCGGTGCAGCCCTGTTGCACCAACTCCGGGGCAGCTGCCCCATCCCTCGCCGGCAGCCGTGGGGAGGCGGTGACATCGCGGTGCCCGGCTGCCCCGGCGTGCGGGCAGGAACCGGCGGTTCCCCCTCCCCCCCCGTCTTTGTCGGCGGCGCGGGTAGGCTGCGGCGGGCAGCGGCGGTCGGTCAGTCCCTCCGTTCGTTCGTCCGTCCGCGGCGGGCGCGTGGCTCCTTTGTGTACAGCAGCTGCTCCTGAATGCGGAGGCAAAGCCCTTGGCTTGGCACTGAGCTTTTAAAAAACAACAGCCCTCCCTCTGTCTCCTGCCCTCCCTCTTTCCCTCCCCTCCTCCCGCCGAGGCGGACGGGCACCCACCTGGGCTCCGTCGCCCATCTCTCCACTCCTCCTCTGCTCTCCTTCTTGTTTACCTGCACTTTTCCACCGCCTCTTTCTCTCCCTGTCCCCCGTCGCCTCCCGACCGTCATCCGTCCCCGCTCCTCGGGAAGGCTCTGTGCCCCGCAGCTTCGGTCCCTCGGCGGTTTGCCCGCGCCCCAGCCCCGGGGAAGGCACCTGAAGGTGGATCTATTAACTCTCCCGGCTGTCTCTCCAAGTGCACTTGGACCAAAGCACCGGCATGGATGTAAGATTTTACCCGGCTGCGGCGGGCAGCTCGCTTCCCGGAGACCCCTCCAACCTGGACTTTGCCCAGTGTTTGGGTTACTACAACTACAACAAGGTGATTATTCCCGCGTCTATTAATTCTCCGTGCTCCTGCCCAGGTCGGTTTCCCGAGAGCCGGAGGCTGGGCTCCGTCGGGGCGGGGAGGCTTGGGGCTAGGGGACGCCCGAAAGTCCGAAGCGGTGGGGTGCGCCCGCAGGGCTCCGCGGGGCCGTGGGACGCCCATCCCCGGAAAGTTGGAGGCGCCGAGTGTCCCCGCACCGCACCCTCCTCCCCACGGCGGCCGCGGTGGGGCTCGCTCCGGGGGTCCCGGCCCCGGGGGTCCCGCCCGCCAGGCCGCAGCCGGCCGCTGCCTCGGCCCGGCGCTGGGGCGTTTCAGCCGAGTTCGAAAGCCCTGGCAGACTCGCCAGTAACTTAGGGACGCGAGTGGCTCTGTCCCGCGGGCAGGGAACAAAAGAGGGCTGTGCCGAGCGCAGCTCTTCGCGGTTCGACCCGGCACCGGCTGGACCGCCCCGGGCTGGAGCCGCCGCGGCTCCCTGGCGGGTCGAGCGGAGCCTGATGGAGCTCGGGCGTCCCTGCCGGGGACGGAAGGGGAAGGGGCGCTTCCCCCTACTTCGGTCTTTCTGGGGATCCCGGCTCTGTTCTGGCCAGTGTCGAACCAAAGACGAACAGTGTCTGAAAGTACATAAGCTACCAGCACAGGAGGATAAACGTTTTGCTTTGACTAGGTTTGTCAGAGAAGTTACAGGACCACTTACACCATTCACATCTTTGCGGCTTGTGTAGCTCGTGGAGTAAACGATGCAGTCAGGAGCAAGAGTCATTTTCCAGCGGCTATCTTAACGTATTGAAATATGTTTTAATAGTATGGGGATGATTTGTTTCACAAATTACCCAGATCTGGGAAAGGCAAAGTTAAGAATGACACTGTGACTCATACTATTTTGAAAAAGACTTAGCTGTTTGCACTGTGATGTGTCAATAGCACATTGAGCTATTAGCACTGGGCCCTTACACATGCACATAAAGCTCCCTTTCACACTGTGTTTTTCCTGGTGCTATGTTTGCCCAACCTCTGGGGCCTTTTGTGAGGCGCTGTATGAGATGCTGGGGAAAAGAAGGGTGCTGCACAAAGTCTAAACTTATGCTAAAACCTGTGTTTTTCTAGAATATTTTCCAGAGGAGTAGATAAAGTTAGATGAAATACAGAGATCAGTTTTGAGAGAGAAATAGCATGGGCTCACATATCGAGATGCAGTAGCCAAAGAAAAGTTTCTCTTACAGAAATTGCTGCAAAATAGCGCATGCTTTTCTGTGGCTCGTTGTGATCGTCTCCATCATCAGGTACTGCGATGTTCAGGTTTGTTAGTGGTGGCCACCTCCCTTGTCAGAAGGCGCAGATCTGCTTCCACTGGAGATGCAGACCAGTATTCGTGGAGTGCGGACAAGCCCCTGCCTGGCGCATGCTCTCTGTGCTGAGGCTATTAGCATGCTGCTTTGTTAGTAGTTAATATAGAAAGACACAGGAGCATGAATTAAAGATGAAATGTCAACCTTGACTTTGAATGCTGCTAAAGACTTCGAGAGCTCTAAAATGCATAGTAAATGTTCACTGTTATCTGATCTGCTAGCTAATTTTGGAAACTTGCAGCACTTGTTGACAAACAGCACTCTTACTGTAAATTTCACTTACTTCAGTGACTTTATGGTGTTATGCATGGTATGCATTTTTTTCAGGCTCTGTTACAGGTTCTGTTTTATTTTTTTATGTCTAATGTCTTGGATGTCTTCTGAAAACTAGTAGTTTATTGTCCATTAACTTGCTGCAAATGTAGAGTTATATGTAACCTTTAGACTGTATTTCCCTTCACCACACAATGAGAACAGAGCATGCATTCAGAAAAAGTCAGAACTAACTTTTGACCTATTCAAAAATGCATTTCAGTTGCTCTGCTCCTGAACATAGTTTTGGCAAATGTCTTGTAGGCCAGGCTTCCAATCTGCAGCAGAAAATATTTCAATTAACAGAGTGCAGTTTATGATGTGTGCATCTTATAATAGGTATCTTTGTATGCAGAAGGCCTGATCCAGAGCAGGCTGGCATTGGCAAAACTGTGTTGCTGCATGCTCTTCTCTGGCTCAGCTGGGAAAGCAGCAACGTGGTGTACAGGTGTTTCAAGGACAGAAGAGGAATTTGTGAATGAATTCCTAGAAAGGAACTGCATTAATCCAATCTCATTTTCCACAGTGTTTATAATTAAAGAAATCGTTATAACGTGTGTTTTTAAAAGCAATTACTCTGTAAAAAGTACATTTCTTTAAAAAAAAAAAAAATCCCTCTCTTGCTTGCTTTCAGTCCATTCTGTCCTTTTCCCTGTGTTCCTAAGGAAAATAAGTGATTACTCTGTTAGGCACTGGGATGACCACAAGGCATAGAAAAAGAGCTGAAATATTTACTCTGCTGAAGTAAATGGGAAAACTGATATTGATTTCACTAGGGACAGTATTTCACCTCAAGTCTTTCTGCAGCTCATTTGAGTATCCTACCCACTCATCCATGCCTGCTTCATTGTTTGGAGCTGAATCCATATTCTCTGCATGACAGTGACATTGCCTGTGACAACTGCTAGGAAGCAGGAAGTGTGATGGCTGGGGTAAACACACTGCATGGTTGTATGTATGTGCAAAAGCAGAATTATTTATGTGAAAATACTCTCAGGATCACGAAGACATAGTGTTGATGGTGTACAGCCTACCTGTGGAAAACTGTATCTTGTGTCAGCGGCTGAAAGTACTCAACGTGAAGTCTGTTGGTGTAAATACATTGCACCTTCTGAGACGGTGCTGCCTTCCGCCAAGGAGTGTACAGTTTCCCTTTTTTGTGGGTGCAGTGGTAGCAGGAATGTGGCAGACTGCCCCTTGAATCCCCCAGCAGAACTTGGGATCTCACTGCCCTGTCAGCAAAGGACTAAGAGTGAGGGAAGAACTGCCGCCTGAGTCCTGGGCTTGTAACCACACAGGCTTAGAACCTGTCCTGGCTCATACCTGTAGGTACCCTTCAGTTGGATTCCTTTCCCCAACTGCTTTTCAAGAGCAGTGTCATGGTTTTGAAATTTGTTGTCAGTAAGTAGACCTAGCTGCAAGGGAGGTCATCTTGATTTTTTTTTGATGGGGGAGTCTTAGTTTTGAGTATGACAGACATATGATAATCGACTACCACACAGAAGTATCCCTGCCATTGTTTGTATTACAACATTTTCTAGAAGGTTCCAGATTAAGATTATTTTTATGGAGCTGGTGGGCAACATGGTCAATGCATCTAAATGGCAAAAGAGGAAATAAAGACACAAAAATACCTGGATTTGTCCAAGGTTGTGCAGTTGGTCACTGGCATAATCAAGGCCACAACCAAGGTATTCTGAGATTCAGTCCAGTGGTTTGTGCTGAATCTCATTTACTCTAATAGGATTACTTACATGTTTAAAGTAAAGCATGTGCTTAAGTGCTTTGCTGGATCAGGGCCATATTTGATAAGTTTTCAGTGCTGGTGTGAGAGTACATAACTTGACCCTGCATGTGTCTGGCTGGTGGTGGTTTGGGATAACAGTGATCCACCTCTGCTTCAGGCAGTTGCACAAGTGACATCATGGTCTGCCTGTTTCTAGAAGAGTGCTGCTGTGGTGTACTACAGAAAAACCAAAACAACCCCAAACCAAACAAAACCAAAACCCACAAACACACACCAAAAAGTAGCTATAAAAATTACAGAAAGCTGAGAGAGACCAGCTGTGCTAAAACATTCTGCTTCTGTTAGGAGCCCTTTTATTGTTCTGCAGATGGAGAGTGATTTTGGACATTCACAACAGTTGAGTAGTTTTTCCTAAACAAACTTTTTCACTTACTGAGTAAATTATATGTCTTGTACTAAAAATATGTAGAGAACTAACTATTCATCATAGCAAATATACTTTTTTATTAGAGGAACTGTAATTCTTAGAATGCAGTTTGGAAAAGGGAAAACTCCAAAACCTAAACATGTATGGCTCAATGCTTGAGTTATCATTATATCAAATTCCAGAGTCCTTACTTCATTATTTAGCTGTCTATATTTTATAATGTTATTTCTTCTACACAGATTGTCCTTGAAGGATACAAATTCCAAACATACATTCCTTAATGTAGGCACCGGCATACACACGTGAATGTCAGCTTGATGGTTTTGGCTGAAATACTTTGGTTTGACGAGGGAAGCTCAGGAGGGTTATCTTCTTCCAGAGGTAAAGCAAAGACAGCAGTAGTTTAGCAGCAGTTCAGCAGCATGCTAAACTGGGACTATAAGTCATCCCTTTTGGTGGGTGTTGTTAGGAAAAAATGTATTACAGTTAGGGAAATGACTGAAAATTATTCTTCTTGCAAATTTAGTGTAGCTTTTTCTTTCATGAGAGATAATGGGTGCATGTATACTGGTAAGACGTGAAGCTCTATGCTCGCTCATCATGTGCCCTGCAAATATGCTATTTTACATTTGGACTCTGCTCTCATGTAGAGGAGGTAGTCTCTGGTGGCTGGAAGCTGATATGTGCTGTGGTCATGTGTGTACCTACAGTCTGACCATGACAGAGGTGGTCCCAGGTGATGGGAAAGTGCCAGAAGGCACCAAGGATCTCCCACAGGGTAGAGAAAAGCAGTGCACAGGCAGAGGCACTAATATGGGCCTTGCCAGAGACAAGTTAAATAAGGGCTTGGGAGCTTTCTGTTGCAGTATCAACTCAGTAAATGTGATTTCATCTTCAGTATTTCCCATTGCTCTTCTGGCATGTGGCAATTATGCTGAGCTGCTGTTTTCCTAGAACAGCCCTCCCCTGCCTCTGATCTCTCAAAAATCGCAGGACAATGCAGGCAGCTACCTCTTGGGATACAAAAAAGTTCCGAAAATATTTGGCTGTTCAGCCCTAAAAATGTTGGATGTATGATTCCCAGTGCTTGGAAGAGCATGTGCAATGATTGGGTGAGTGTGGCCACAAGAATACTGATTCGTATCACCGCCATGGCTTGCATTATGCTGGTTTTCAGGAGCAATGATCCCTCAGGCCTTATGACATACTTGAAGAGCTGCGAAAGGAAACCCCTGTGTGCCCAAGGCAGCAACTGTGTGAGAACCTGTATTGCTCAGAATGAACTTAGATAGTTGTGATAATAATTGAATTGTGCAGTGTACAGTTTTTCTGTTGCTCAAATAATGCAGCTCCCGTACTGAATGTACCATTTGTTATCAAGACACAAGGAGCTGGCTGTAGGCAAAGTGTGCTCAGTAGAAGTTAATTTAAAAAACTTTAAGGTGTTTTCATTGCAATGAGTTACAGCTGTATTAGTAAGATCCTTGTAATAATGTACACTGATAAACGAAGTGTTTGGCTTTCATGCTTAGGAGTACTTAAGGTATGTGTGGAAATGACTGGTGGGTATGTCTTAAAATAATGGTCACAATTCTGATGAGTGCAGGCCTTGGCTATGGACACTGATTCACATGTCTGGCTCTAGAGTGAGGAATTATCATAGAATGCACTGGGTTGGAAGGGACCTTTAAGGGTCATCTAGTTCAATCCCGCCTGCAGGGACATCCCCAACTATATCCCATTGCTCAGACCCCCATCAAGCCTCACCTTGAATGTCTCTGGGGATGGGGCCCTCCACCACCTCCCCGGGCAGCCTGTTCCAAAAATGCTGACTAAATCCACTGGGATGCCATTCACGTTTCATTCCCATAGCATCACCTGCAACAAATGTTGTCCTTTGTACAGAAGTACCAACTCCAGCCTAACTCTATAATGAATTGTTACGTATTTTAAGTACAAACTAAAATAGAGCACAGAATTATTATACATTCATTGTCAGGTACTTCAGATGAGGGTAGCTTGCGTCGACTGTTAGGTTTTGTGACTCATTTGTTGCAGTTTTGAGCAGCACCTGGCAAAGCAAGGCCAACCAAACTGTGACCTTTGGGTTGTGCTGCAGGCTTTTAGTCAATTTACAGTTAATACATGCCCATACTTTTGTTACATTCTGACACTCCCTGAAAACCTAACTGACGCTATTGAATGATGATAATCAAATTTAAGAGGAGAAAAGTTTGTACAGCACTAATCCCACCTTTATATCTGTAATCACATATCAACTGCTGTAAAACTGAGTAGTTACACAGACCTAACGCAGGGTTGAATTTTCAAATGCTTCAAACTCCTATCTGATAGCCGTCCTCTATACTGTTACCTGTCTGTGTGATGTATTTATAGAGTGCCAGTCACCATAGTATCTGTGCAATGATTGCTACCAAAATTGAGAACTCTGAGGTGAAAATCTAATCAGGACTTCAGATAACAATGTCACACAAGAGCCTTCTGGTCTTTGCCACTATCCTCTGTTCAGATGAAGACTTTGATGAGATCGTGCTTGCTGCTGGGCTATTCATTATTTATTTTTCTAACAAGGTTTCTATTTCGTATCTTTTCAACTGGATGTTAGCACCTGTCAAACCAATCCAAATTTGAGTTTGAATGTATTCTCTCTGTACCTGAAACAATATCTTGAACAATACAGGCCTTACAAGGCTGCTGAACTAGCAAAGACAAAAGTGGAATCTGTTTGCACAACTGCTTCTGCCACAGATACCTTGGGTATCCAAACATATGTTTTCATGAACTTCTTCATACACTTCATGGGAAGGGGCAGACAGGCTGAAAATACTGTTTTCATCACATTAAAAATAACTGGGTTTATGAAAGAAGAGATTATGGCCTCAAGTTGCACCAGGGGAGGATTAGGTTGGATGTTAAAGGAAACTTCTTCACTGAAAGGATTCTCACACTGAAATAGGGTCCCCAGGGAGGTGGTTGAATCTCTGTCCCTTGAAGTCTGTAAAAGATGCAGAGATGTAGTGCTGAAGGACATGGTGTAGTACCAGGCTTGCTAGAGTTAGATAATGGTTGGACTCAATGATCTTGAAGGTCTTTTCCAATCAAAGTGACTGTGTGCTGCAGCCATGAATGTATTGCCAACTCAATTATACTGGGAAAGGTGCACTACTAAAACTGGGCAATATTAGTTTATTATTGAAAATGAAAAATGTTTTAAGCAAACAGTTCATCTAGTTTTCAGTTTGTTTGTACAGTGCAGATGCCAGCTATTGGCGTTAGTGTTCTCTGTTTACTCTTGCACGGCCAGTTTGCCTAGAAGTCCATGTTATGTTGAAAAGCTCTGTGTAAGTACCGGAAGGGAAAACAAATTCAGTCCATTCTCAAAAGCTGGAAGTTGGAATAATCCCTTAAAGGTTGGTTTAAAAAAAAAAAAAAAAAAAAAAATTATGGCTAGAAAGAGACTTCCCCCTCCCCCCGGCAATTGTGCCTTAGCTTTGTGAAGACCGATTGAATGTGGTTATCTTTCACTTAATATGAGCGTTAGATCAGGCCTTCCCTTGTCATTTCATGGGTGAAATTGTTATCAAGTCAATGTTTTATCTCTGCTATTGTGAAGTTATAGTCCTCCTTACTGGCTGGGTTACAATGACCATGTATTAAAGCTAAATATTGCAGAAGAGAGTAGATTGTGACATAATTAAGTTGAAGCGTGTGTTGGGATGAAATGCCAGGATTTCGACTGGCAATCTCTGGAGCACAGGATCTGTTTTGAATTACGTTGTTGGGTTGTTGCTGGCATGACCTTACCTGCTACTGGCTGAGATGAGAACTGCAGAGACAATAGTATGGGTATCTCCTCATTTTTCTCATCCCCTTTACGATGTGTGTAGTTGATTATGTAAAATCATTATGTTGAAGCAGAGTAATGCTTGAACAGACATATTTACATTTGGATTTTCTTTCCTCTGTTTAATATTCTGAAGAATTCTGATTGACTGGGCAACCTGACAACAGGTTGCAAATATGTAAAATTGCCAGTAAGATTTGTGGAAAATGAAGTCTATATATAAATGTTTTGGTCACCTGAAGCGAGTTGTCTTCATCTCTCTGGTTGTCTAAGGAAAGCCTGTCAGGGGAAAATATTTGTGTTTAGCAGTCAAAGTGCATTAAGTTCATGTTGCAATTCTGTCAAGAGTTAATATGGGAGAATTAGATAGGAATCTAAAAGTGAAATAGTTTTAGATATGCAAATTAATAAAGTATTATTTTGGGGTTTCGAAGTGGGTTTTTGGTTGGGTTTTGGATTGTTTTGGTGTTGTATTTATGGTGGAGTTGTTTTGGTTGGTTTGTTTTGGTGGTGGTTTGTTTTGTTTTGTTTTTTTAAAGGAGTCTGTGCATGGAAACAGCCTGACTTGTATGAATCATCTTTTCTATCCCAATGGGACCACTCCTAGATTTAAAGTCACTGAATTAAATAAAGGTTTGTAGTTTCAGGACATATTTAAACACCTCAATATTGATTAACTGTCTAATTTTTAGATGACAAGCTGTGTTAAAACCATGCAATGTTAAAACCATGCAAAAATCAATGGCTGCATAGTGGAGTAGCTTATTTTCAGAGCAGATCATATTTATGTGGTGTTGTTTCCACGCTACTGTCTTCACAGTCATATGGCTTATTCAAATAGTTGGATTTTAAATGGTTTAGGAAACTATTTCAGTATTACTTTGTTATTAATAAAAGTGCTTCACTAAACTGTACTTTTATCAGTAAACTTTTACTGAGAGAATTAGCAGGCCTCTATTTTTAAAGCAATTTGCTTTTTAGATAAATATTTGATTAGGCATGGGTAAATAGTCATTATACTTGTTTTAGTATGTTAATCCTGTTACCACATTGGGTTCTTGGTAAGCATGTGGAGGAAATGATGATGGTAATAGGCGGTCTTGCAAATATGGGGCTATGATGTTAATGATTTGTTCTAGTGAAAAACCTGATAGCTGTGGTTTCCTACCACAACCCAACAGGGTTATTTTTTTCCTGCTGTTGCTTTTCTTGATGCAGTTTGAAATAAACTGACCGTGCATTTAAAAAAAAGTCTACATTATACATGTATCAAAATAAACACAATTTGAGGATGCATTTGCTGCTCATTGTCACATCAGAACTCTAAGTAATAGCATGACTAATCTCAAGAGTGTACACTGAACATACCACAAATGCAAATGCAATACAAATATTTATACCTGCATGACTTTCTATTTGTGGCTTTCTAAGAGTGTCAGTAACTGTATTTGGAATGATGGAATGAGGTAATTTGTATCCATTGATTCTGTCCTACTAAGTAATTCACAAGTGCAAGACATTATTAAATAAAGGAATTTAACAGATGCTTCTGCTGTCCTTTCCTTCTGACATTTTAAAAACCTATTTCAAGTTACCATTGTGCTCCTGTGATGGTGCAGCTGAGACCCAAGGAGCACATGTGGAGCTGTAGATCAGATGTGATGTCATATAAGGCAGGCCAGTTTCCTAAAGAGGGGCTTGCATCATTGCTTCTGTGATGGAGATCTACCTGTTACAGCAGCAGAAGTGCTGGTAAAGAAAGACATCGTTGTTTTGTTCTCATACCTTCGTCTGAATGTTTTTAAATACAGTAATTTTGTGCTGGAATCCTGGATGATGTTTGTAAGGTGCTTTGTCATAAGTACGTACTTGTTGTTTCAAGGGTTTGACAAGCCATACACATGTGCATTCTGATGGTTGTCTTAACTTGGTCTTTTTAAAGTCATGTTTGAATCAGAAACGTGCATCGGTGGCTTCAGTGAAGTGTTTCAGTACCTCGTGCTCTCCCAGTTGCCCTGCCTTATGGGGTGATGAGGTTTTGCCTTTGTGCTACCAGCTTCGTGGGTGCCTTTTCTGTGAGAGGACACTTGAGCATGCTCTGCATCAGCACATTCCTTGGGTAGCTTTCTCATGTCCTCTTCGCTTTGCTGCCTGCCTTGGCATGGGCTTGCTGGCTGATAGCACACAACAAAACCCTAAAATTCTTGGAGTCACACACAACTGGGACTGAATTTCAGTTGTGCAGCTCTGACTGAACAAGGTGAAAGGCAGGCAGTGTAATCTAGGGTTAAATATAACTCGGAGATCAAAGTCCTACAAAAGTAAAATAGTAGATACGTTCGTTAAGTACCTCCTCAAATAGGCAAACCAATAGCACTTCAGTATTTGGCAGATTTGTGATGTGTCCAGTGTACATCTTAGGGCTCAATCTTGCTCTTTAACCTTCAATTCTTCTCAAAACCCAGCTATCATACTGTATTGAGAACTTTTATGTTCCTTTTGCCTCAGCCTGCAACTATAGCTTGCCCAGTTTAAGTAGCAAACAAATTCTGTCTTCAGTGTTAGAAAGTGTTTGAGTAAGGATGGCAAAGATTTGCTTTAACTTCTATCAGCACAAATACATTGCTGGTGATAAGATACCATATGAGTATGCTGCCTATCTGCCTGTATTCTTGTCTCTAGTAAATAGCAGTTTTACAAGGAAGGTCTCAGAATTTGCCCTTTAGTTAATAGACTGACTGAGAGTTTATATGCTGGAAAAGAATTCTGATTCTTCAGTTGATAGTGTATTAAAGGGTTGGGGGTTTTTTGAGCTTTGTGTTGGGTTTTTTTGTACAGAAAATTGGTGGCTGTTATTTGTAATACATGTAGCTAGTAAATGTTGAATCAAAAACATAACTCTTGTACAGTCACATGTTGTTAAAACACAGACAACATATACTGGGCTGCATCAGTTGTAACAATATTCCACAGATTGGAAAATGTGGACAGAGAGTATTTGCTGCTGTGCAGGTTACATACATCGGGGTGTGTACATCTGTTTTGGAGATCATAGGGGAATAATAAGTCATTGATTGTAACTTAGGGTTTGTTAATTAACTGAATTCCACTAAGTGCTCTCTGCATTATGTTCCTTGTTTTTGTGTGTGCACGCAGAATTATTTCTGAGTACAAGTTTTTAAGGTTATGCCATGGTGAGGCAGAAGTAACAGACAGTGATGGTGAAGAGCTTGATTCATATTATGACTAAATGCAGATGATCATTATGTTGTTATGCCTCATTCTTAGTATTTCTGTGACTCAGAAATGGTAACAAACTCTATTAAAATACCATGACATCAAGGGAGTATTTAAAATTGCATATAAAAGGATAAAGTCTAAAAATCATGAGAATATAATAGCTATCCATATAAATTTAGACTGTAATAAGTATTTGTAGATCTTTTGAGTTTCATTTATTCTCTGCATGAGTGAAAACTGATACCAAACAAAAACATTGCTTTCTGCTGCCCAGATGTAACCTTTTTCTTTTAAAATAAATGTGAAAGTAAACAGGAAGGAACAATTTCCATGGAGGAAAATCAATTCTGGTCGTTCAGAAACATGAACTCAGATTGATACTTTGCAGCTACAGTGAGTACAAGCAATGCACTGCAAGTCTGGCACAGAATTTTGACAGTGAGAAATCTTTCATCTCCTCCTTCTTTTAAACTACATTTTCCCCATTTCTTCCTATTTTGTTGAGCCCTGCTGCTTTACTTTGTCTTCCATACAGCTATGGTAGCTAGCTGTCATAGCATTCTCTCTTTCCAAAGGAAATGGCCATTTGTTGAATTAGAAAAAGAATAGAGAGAGGGTTGTAAAGCACCTTAATCAGAAGGAGGGAATGATAGCCAGGGAATGCTGCTAAATATTCACAATTTGAGGATCAAGTATTTTCAGTGTGCCTGAGTTCCTAGACTTCCTGCAGTTCTAGGTGTTGTTTATTTTCTGTTACGTGTTGATTGTTTTATTTTCTAGTATAGGTTGATTTTTTTGTTGTTGTTTTAAGGGGGAGAGGGAAAAAAAGAGGTTTTAAATACTTGTTATTCACATTTAAAGTTTTCCCATACGTTTCGGAGAGCAGATCTTTGCTTCTCATTTGATCAAAAGAAAGAGGCAAGTGCATCTTGGCTTTTTCATTTGCTTAGCTTGTGGCACCCAAGGAGCTCTGCAGTCATTTTTCTGAAACTCTAATTGTCATGGATCTTTGAATGTACAAATGAGAAATACCAAGGTTTTAGGTGATGAATTCTAGTCTGTATGCTGGAGCAAATCAGGCTGCTTTACAGACCCCAGCTGCTGAAGTTTTCTCTGTGAAGATGATTTATGTTTATCTAAAAAAACCAACCCCTAAAACCAAAAGCCCAACTATCAATGAGATAAACAGAATTTCATGTAAGAACTCATTTAAAACATGCTCAACACTTTGTTTCTAAAATCTTCTATGGATTCAAAAGAAATGGGTGTAATCCTGCTCTTGCACATAGGAATGTACCCTCTTTGAAGAAGAGAGATGTTTCTGCTTTTGAATTGAGCTTCATAAACTTGCTGGAAAAAATTCAATGCAGAGGGTGTATTTTCAAGTAGTACTTTCTTGAGCACTGAACCATTCATTTCCTGAAAGGATAAAGTCACTTCTTTGCACCTGCTGACAAAACAAAGGAATCAGTGCTGATAATATGTTACATGGGGACAGGCTGTAATGTTGGTAACCGTTAATCTGGCTGCTGAACAGCATCGTCTCTATTTGGCCTCTCATCCTTATGAGAGGCAATACATCTGCCTCGCTGGAAATCATGAAAATAGTTTCCAATTGGTTTTGTCTGCATTTTTACTAAATATATGAATCATTATGTTTTCTCTAGCTTAGACACCAAATTAAAACGAAGCAAAATGCTACGTTCAGCTGCTTCAAGTTGGGATGGTCTAGATAATCTTCATCTAGTGGGAAAAAAGGAGATGTAAAATTGCAGGTCTGGCAGCAAAGTTGGAGAATTTAGTCTTTTTAAAGAAAAGAAGACAGAAGGGACCTGAAGTATACATGCTCTAACAGCAATGCTGGAAACAGCAGGGTGAGAGAGAGCATTGTCGTTACAAGTCAGATACTGGCTATGAGATTAAACTGGGAATGAGAAGAAGAATATCATATAATGTGGTTGACTGAAACAAGGACCACTTATAATCTTGTTTGATGTGGTTCTTTTAGACCTCATGTTTACATCCCTAAACATGATACTGAAATTGTATTTTGCTGTGATCCCAAGTAAGCCTCTGATTTGGGCAAGGCAGCCATAGATGTGATAGTTACAGACTCAACAACAATTTTGGGGTTATGTGTAGCAGCTAGTAAAGAAAATTAATCTCTGAGGTCTAATTTTATAGTGGAAAACTAATTAAGAGAGAGTGATTGATGCTGGGGAGTAACCAAGTATCTGTGAACATAGGGAGATTCTTCCTTTAGGAGTGGTGTGCTCTTCCTTAGTGGTGGTGGGAACAGAAAGGCCTTTAAGTGTCTGAAAGAAGTGATGGAAAAATCCACATCTAGAAGTCTGACTATCTGTAGAAGCAGAATATCAACTTATTAGATGCCTTGTCTTGATGTGTGTGTTCTGAGAGTGCACATCAGGTAGTCGTCTGATTCCTTAATTCTGTGCTCCACTAACTGCTGCCTCAGTTCCAAGTTTCTGAAAATATTCTGGTCTCAGATCTGAATGAGAACTTAATTTTCAGAAAGCTTTTGGACAGTGGAATTAGGCAGCTCTGCAGAGTGGTGCGCAAAAAACTTGCAGAGATTTGCAGCCCATCTTAGTATCCATTAGTGTTCTTGAGCAATGCAAGTCTGGTTTGCTTCTCTAGAAGTCATGAAAATAGAAAGTGATGATAGTGGATATCTTTATTTTGCCTTTAATCCATGAAGAGAGAGTGTGTAGTCTTGTTTGTGTAAGAAGTTCCATCTGCCATCACCACTGTAAATATTTCAGCCTAGGAAGAAGCAGATACTACAACTATGTGGTTTTTTTTTGCATAGAGAACTCTTCCATCCCATGTCTGGATGCTTAATTACTTATAGCCTGATTGGATTCATTTGTGTGGCAAAGGGAAATCTGATTCCCTGGTACAGCTGATAGTTTATGCCATGGCAGAATATAGCCTCTTTCTTTTTAAATCTAAGCAGGATTGTTGACAGTACCAGTTGGCTTTATGATAAAAGTGGAGTTTTTATTCTGTTATTTTATTTTATTATTTTTTCTCTTGTGAAGTGGACTTCAAACGAGGGGCATCACAAAGCCCTGAAGCTCATTGTCAGTGTATTTATCCTTGGCTTAATGTATCGAAAACCTTTCATGGTCTATGGGTTTGAGAGATAGGGGCTGGAATCTGTTGAAGAGGACCATCACGTCCTGGTGCACAGTAGCATAACTCAACAACCTGGAGTGAGTTCATGAAGGACCAGCAAGTTAGTCAGTCCCTGGCACCCTTGCCCTGTGAGTAGGTTCCGGGAGTGGAGCTTCTGCAGCCTGGAGAGGGAAGACTTCAGGGGCTTGACTGCAGCCCCAGTACCTGCAAGGAGCTGGAGCCAGGATCTTCATAGAGGGTACCTGATGGAAGGATAAGTAACAGGCACAAGTTGAAATGAGAGATTCAGCTGCATATAAGGAGGGTGAGGGGGGAGGAAATCACTTTGAGGATTGCAGGGTATTGGAACAGGCTGCTGTCTCTACACTTGATGGTTTTTAAGACCTGCCTGAAAAAAAGCCCTAGGCAAGCAGTTACTGAATTGTGCGGTCTGTACTTTGAGCAGAGGCTGGATTAGAGATCTCCTGATGTCCTTCCCAACCGGAATGATCCTATGACTGCATGAGGTGAATAGGTAGCAAAGACTAGTGTGATCCTCTCTGTACTATTTCAGAAAACCATGGAAGAAAGAGTGGCATTGTTTCACCCTTTGCCTGGAAGGTGCCAGCAGGGGGGGAAATTAAAGATATCACAAACATTCAGGTTGAAAAAGACCCTCAGGATCACTGAGCCCAACAGATAACCCTACTCTACAAGGTTCACCCCTAAACCATATCCCCAAGCACCACATTCAAATGACCCTTAAACACATCCAGGGTTGTCTACTCCACCACCTCCCTGGGCAGCACATGCCAGTGCTTGACCACTCTCTGTGAAATTTTTTTTCCTAATGTCCAGTCTAAATCTACCCAGTTACAGCTTGAGGCCATTCCCTCTCATTCTATCATTAATCACCTGGGAGAAGAAACCAGCACCAGCCTCTCTATGATGTCCTTTCAGGTAGTTGTAGACCCCAATGAGGTCTCACCTCAAGCCTACTCTTTTTTTGAACTAAACAGCTCCAGCTCCTTCAGTCCCTCTTCATAAGATTTGTTGTCCAGGCCCTTCACCAGCTTCGTTGCCCTCCTCTGTGCTTGCTCCAGGGTTAACTAAACACTAATCAGGGAGAACTAAACACTTGTTTCACATTCAGGATAATTAACTTTTTTGGTGAAGAGTTTGCTTTCAAAAAGAAAGTCTAGGATGGGATTCCCAGTCCTGCAGGGTGTATATTTATATATTGGTGTGAGCAAGCTGATAGTTGTGACCTGTCTCGAGCATATGGATTTAATATAGCTGGCTGGTTACCTTTCCCTTTGTTGCTGTATGGTAATTCATGACAACCTGAAAGATACTATTTTTGTTTAGCCCCATGTAATCTTACTGTAAGGGATTGCTAGTTAGAGCCCATCAGTTTGGTTTGGCAGATGTAACAGCGTAGAAAACAACCCTGTGCAAAGATTGTTTCTTTCAAGCTCCAATCTGGAGTATGTGTCACTGGTATGTGTTAGCTTTTTATATATGATACTGGGCTGTGGCTTGTGTAATTAAGTTTTAGTATTTTTCCTTCAGAATTATATTCACATGATAATTCAGTTTGTGTTCTCTACTGGTACTTTCCTAAAAAAAAAAATCATTCAGAGGAAGGTAATTTAAAGCACTGAAATTTCCGATAAGATTTGTTATTTCTGACACATAGAGCAGTGGTTCTTGAAGGAAACTTCAAGTAGGCATTAATTACTGCATTCTTCATTTCTTCTTTCTCCCTAGAGATGCCAGTTTCTGGTTGTGTGGAGGCTGAAGTGCCCATGTGTGAGAGGAATGGGGAATATGGTGAACTTCAAAAATATAGATTAAATGATTTAATGTTTTTAAGAGTCCTGTTTCCAACCTAAGTCTTTGTAATACGTAGTAGTACTCAAAATGTTGAAAGGAAAGTAAGAAACATCACTTTTACATCTTAGTGAAGTTCAAAGCAGCTTTTTAACTCTTATTTTATAATCTCACCAATTTTTTAATTGGACATAATTAGCTTTTCCAGCTTTAAAGACCTTAGTCAGAGAAGCCCTGGAGATTATGGACCAGGATTTCTTACATCTGGCAAAAACATGCTGCTGTCTTCCTGGAAATGGAGCTTTCCCTGTGTTCTTTTGTATTGGTTAATAGAAACCCTCCTTGAAAAAGGATCCTTATCAAAGAAATATTTATGAAACAGAAAAACAGATCTCATAAACCCTGTTAGATTCCAAGAGTTATTACATTTTACCTCATACACAGTTTATTTTTCCAGATGCCACAGTTGAAAATAATGTATTTTAATACTACGTGTAGAAATCTATAGAGTCATAGCAGCACGTGACACATTCATATCCTCTGTGACACCCTACTGGTCATGTTCAACTGTGATAAACAGTTGTATGTGCTATAAAAGTGATCTCTAGAATAAAAATAGGGATAATGCAAAACAATACAAACAATCCCATATATTTGTAGAGACTGTTACAAATCTTGAATGTTAATTTGAAGAAAAAAGTACATGCTAATGCTCAGTGTATGCCTTCAGTTAATAGTCCTTTATTCCTTCAGGAAAAAAAAAATCAAACAGCTATACTTTAAATGAATTTAATGAACTGCAAAGACTGACATTTTCACTATAAAAGTCACACTTCATTTAATGAAGTAGTTAAATATTGATGCTATATTAAAATACAGGCTGAATAAAAATGGCAGTATGATTTTCAAAATAGGAATTTGAGCTGATTTTTTTGCTGTTATATTGAAAATTTCATGAACTGAGGAAAGGGAAATACAGGAGAGTAACTGTGTAATAAACACAAAACACTTTGCTGAAATAACATTGAAGTTGAAAGACACAAACCCTAAAAGCAAGGAAATGAAGTTGCTGCTCTCTTGCCGGAGCCTCTGTGTTTAAGCACTGAATCTCTTCGCTGAATGGATCTAATATTATCACCATTCTTGTGCAATATGTTCTAAAATTCTTGAAGAGCCAGGATGGATAGTTATTTCATGATCTGTTTGATCTTAGTTCAAAGTAATTGTGTTTTAGGGCTGTGATTTTAGTGGCAATATTCTGGCAAAGCTTTGTTGCCTGTGTTTTGACTTCCACATATTCCCATTGATACAATTTGAATTTTCAACTTCATTTTTGCATCTGCACCTTTTCCATACCAGCATAATATTGACAGTGGATGAAGGAATTGCTGAAAAACACACCTCAGATTTTCTCCAGCTCCAACACTAATATGAGGGCAAAGGAAAAAGAAGAATGAATCTTTACATAGATGTGAGTGGGAACAATGATTGAGTGATGATATGATTGGCTTCACTTTGATGGATTGAATTACGTTGTACTGTACTTCAAAAAGCTGTACTAATTCTGACATCAGGCTTCTGTGTCTAGTAATATACTAAGGATGACTTCTTTGGCCTGTCGAAGTCAATGGCAAAATTCCCATTAATTTCAGCTTTCAGTCTGTGATTTCATTCTCACTGGCTGACTTGTAAAACAATGGCAATGTGATTTAGTACACTTTTTTTTTTCCTCCTCCCCTTGGGAAAGATCTCTACTCCATATAAAATGATTTGTCTTCCCCTCCCCCCAATTTTTTCATGCTCCTACTCTGAAAATATGAATTTTAATTCAACATAAATACAGTCTGATTCTTTCCGATACCTATTACTGTGTAAAGATCAAAGGTGATAGAAGAAAGTTGAGCTATTTTTGAAGTGGTAGGTTGCATACACAGTTATATATACACTTAATGATAGAAACCAGTGTTGAGGAATGCAGCTTTCCTATGGAGGGCTAGCAAATCATTTCTGTAGCTAGCAGCTATCAGGTGTGGTCTCTGTATACATTGTTGGAAATGTGGTTTAGATGTTTGGGTTTTTCCCCCCCATATGCAAACAGTTTTTCTTTAAAACAGCAGCAAAAACCCCACAGCATTGGAGATACTTGCTGAAGAATTAGTTGTATAAATGTATTTGTGTTTGGAAGTCATGCAGCAGTTGCGTTTGTGGTAACGATCCTCAAAATTCTTTATCAGAGGCTGGATCAGAGTCTATTTGCATATTTATGTCTCCTGGTAGTTTGCCATGGAAAGCACTGAAGCGAGCCACATAAAATTCTGTAGGATATTAAGTAAAATTACCAAAATTTTCCTAAAATTAATGGAGCATTGAAGAATTTTTTTTTCATTTTCTACACAAAACAAAATATAAAGAAGAAAAGGGATGTCAAATACATGAGCATGCTGTTCATTGTCCTAAACTACTTCAGGTTCTGCAATAGTCATGGCTCTCGGTTGCTGATGTGCTTTCTGCTTGAGGCAGTGGTTCCACTAAAAGGGACAGGATAAGGCATAACCAGAAGAGAAACACTTGGTAACATGTTTAGCAATCTGTGTCTTTATGTAGGTAAATCTTTAAAGAAAGAATTCCAGAAGGTACCTGAAAAGGTATTTCAGTACTGCAGGTATTCAGTAGTTACTTTTTGGCATGTTAATACTGAAACTGTAGCAGTGCTGCTCTCTTCAACAGTAGTATTGGGAAAAAATGTTTTATTAAACACTAATTTCACTAGTTATTTAAAAAGTAGCTGGCTTTGCACACATTAATCTCTTTTTCTTTTTAACTCAAGGTTGATGGTCTAGGTCTTACACATTGTATTTATGAATAGGGCACTCAATAACTATGCAAAATATCTATTTCTCCCTTGGGAATCTGTGCTTTGATATATTCTGATCCTTATTAAATTTAAACAGGATCAAATTTATACAGCTTTGGCAGAGATTTATTAAAATACACTTAGTGGACAGCTTGTGGGAGTGCAGTGTGCTGTAATAACATATGCCTCTTACCAGAGAATAGTAATTATTGAGAATCAAATAAATCTGTAGGAGGTTAAGTATATATGGAAAAGATATCAATTGTAGTTTTCTACAGCCAGACAGAAGTACTGTCTGAAGATTTGTTGCTGTATAAAGAAATGAACCATCCTTATGGAACACTAAATATTCAAAATGTCATTTACCAACAAGGCTAGTATTCACCCAGCCTTCAAACAATGTTAATGACTTTTGCTCAAGACCATTAAATTAATTATTTAGTGCTCTTCATCTGCCTAAGCAGCTATTCACTTTTCTACCCAAGATTTAGTGAATGTAATTGAAAACTGTGTTTGTTTAAAAGTTTTGTAAATGTCTTAATCGGTGTATTCTTGGAAAGCAAAATCCAAAACAATTATTGCAGATGAACCAAGGAATTTCCCAAGTTAAAAATATATTGTATAATGTCCATCACTCATCTGGAGTTCAGCAGCGGTCTGTCTAAGGTACTTTATCGTGTGTACTCACTAGTGTAAGTGTAGAAAAATTAATAGGTAGGTCTGCAAAAGCAGTAACATTTGGCATGGTTGGTTATTCCGATGAAGAGTCTGTACTTTGTGATACAATTCTCTAGAATTTTAAAGCCTGAGATGTAAAAATGGTTATTTTTTTCACTAAACTATGAAAAAAGACAGACAAATCGTCAGTGGGTAGGTGGGAAGGTTACGTCATTCATCTTATCCAAGTCTTCGCTGCTCCTGGTAAAAAGATTCACGAGGATTTGGAGAAATGCATTCAAGTGTATGAATCAGGAAACCCTGTGTTTTCAAGGGGCATAGAGACAGTTGGGTGGTTCTGAAGCTTTCATGGTTTGGATCTTCCAAGCAGATTTTCTTTTGGAAGGCCAAAGAAATGGATGTCTTCAGATACCCCACTGGTTCCTTCAGTTACACATGGAGTTCATTACCTTGTTTTCCATCAGCTTTTGCTACTGGTATTTCAGTCTGAAATAGACTTGGTTTTGAAGGAGTAGTTAAACATTTTGGTTTTGTGTTGTAGCAATTTGTATTAGGTCTCTATAATTGTTATGGGTTAGGGATGTTTGAGAGCTGTCAGTATCTGAACAGGCTGTTACATATGTGTATGAGCACAAGTCAATATTAACATGACCTTCGGACTCTGGCCTTTCCTAGAGATCATCTAAGTGAGCGGGTTTTCATTCAGACTATTCTGCTTGGGTTTCTCCCTGTGGCATGAAATGAATGGAGTAATTTCAGCAGGAAATATATTCCTTGGGGCTTGTAAAAGAAAATGCATTTGGATAGATATTATATTTGATTTAAAACTCACGCCATCAGAATTCCACTGCATTTTATTATGCACATCTAGTGAAAGCTGTCGAGTTTCTTGGCAAGAAATGTAAAAGATAATAATTTTGGTAAAGGTCTTTGTGTTTGAACAGTTGTCTCCTTTTCAAAAAATTAGCTGATTCACATGGGTGTGGATGTGATACAAATCTACTTCACTCCTTATCATGCTGGTGGCAGTTCTTTTGTCCTGTTCTTCTTCTTTTGTCGTATGGCTCCAAACATAGATCAAGATTTTTCTAAATGGGCTAATGAAACCTGATTACTTCAAGCTAGCAAGTGTATTCTCTTAAAATAACATATGTTCTGTTTCCACCCTGTATTGTAACAGGAGAAACACTGTGTGTTTGTTAAAATAAAAGTCAGAGCATTTGGATTCCAATTCCATTTCAGTTATTACATTGCTCTATGACCTTGGGCAAGCATTTTATTGTGCCTGTCCCTCACTGACATTTTTTATGAAAATAGAGATGATAATATATAGGGACCTCTTTGTAGTGCTCTGAAGCACAGGGAGACCTGCTTAGGTACCACTGAGGGCATTTCTAGCCATTCATGCATCTTATGACTAATGTGTGTTGTTACATATAATGCGTATCAGCATGTTTGACTACCGTCCTTAGAGCTGATATTAATAAGTCATCTTGTGATGCTACTGGCATTTTCATTTCCATTTAATATTATAGTAAAGATGTAAAAAGTAGGAGTAAATTCTTGTCCATCGATCCACAGGTGTTTTGATTGAGAATGACTATTTTTGTGGGTGTCAGGATCATCTTTTTAAAATCAAGTGTACTGTAACTCTATATATGTGGATTGAAATTTATATAAGGTGTATAAAAACTGCATAATTAGGCTAAAAAGAGGCAATGCAAAGTTAAATCCCTAAACCAGCAGTCTGCTTACATTGTGATGCAGGTAACAATACCATATGGTATGTAGCTGCCCAGTTGTCCTAAATTCTTGTGTTGAGGGCTATCAAGTGGCTGTGGAAGACAACTCATTATCTGCTGCAGTTACATGAAAACCTTTTGTCATCTGTTAAATATTTCTAGGACATGCTTTTAATTTCTTAGCCAGTTAAAGAAAACACAATCTTTCACAGCTGATTTCTTGTGTGTTTTCTTGGGAATATACTAATTTCCTTTGGTGCAATGTAGATTAAGGAGTCCTTTGCTTATAAACAGACACAAGACAGTTTCTAGTTTAAGCACAGGAAATTTATTGTTAAGATAGATAGCTTTATTTGTTGATAGAGACTAGGCATCTTATGCTGGTTTGTGTTTACTTTTATTAAATCTGATATGCGATAGAAAAAAAAGTAACTCTTCCAGGATTTATAAGTATTTCATAAGGAGAATCAGCTTTTGAAATTATTTCCTCTTCTACTGTCTCAAATCAAACATATTGTGACAAGCTATTAGGCTATGAATTTATTCATTCATCACAGTAAATCAAGTCGGCGCAGTGGCGTATGAAAGATCATCGTCTATATTGGTATCTTCAGGGTCAAACAATCACATTTCTTCTTGCTTGCAATTGGTGCTCTTATCTATATACTTTACTACAGAGAGGAAGGTTCTTGACTGTATTAAGGATTTTTTCAACACCTACTTTTTTCTCTTAACTAAAATTTTCTCTTGACTTCAGTAGGTGGATGTTTCATATGCAGCGATGAAATTTGTTTGTAGATGTAATAATTACGGCATGACTCTTGTGCATGTTTTACAAAGGCAACGTAAGCTAGAAGTAGTAGCCTTGTATTTGAAGACAGATGAGCAGTTGTTCTAAAATGTCAGTGGCTGTGACGTGCTAAAAACACTGACTTTCTCTTGAATGATGTCTATTTCCTTGTAGAATCACACTGGTTAATTAATAATGCTCAGATAGTAAAAGTTTTAATTTGAAGATAACATATGAAGTACAAGATATTAATTGCTGCAAAGATAACGTGCTAATTAAAAGGTTCAAGCACAGTTGTCTAAGGTTAACAGTGTGCATTGAAATACTTGGAATAGAACCTAGTTATAATCCAGTATCTGAATGCTGTATTTTTGCAAAGGTAGCATCTTTTGTGCTTTCTTATTTTGTTTTGCCGGAGGAGAATTCTTTATGCAGTATTCCTTTAACAGTGAAGGTAGTTTGATAAGAAAACAGGTATTGTAAGCCAGTGATTTAGAGCAGTGTAAATAGTTCTGCCTTGAGTATTAGCTCCAAATGCAGTTACAAAGATTGTGTCAAAACAAATAAATTTGAAGTCACAGTTCAGAGGAAAAACAATGCGAACTTCTCACATCTTTAAGGATGTTGTTTCATTTGTAGATAGAGGAATGATGCAGAGTAAAAGCAAGATAATTGATAAAAGTCTTAAATATTAGCGCCTGTATCATATGTGGAGGCTTGGAGTCTGCCTCCTGGGCCAACCTCTATCTCATTCTCCTAGTAAAATGGAAATGAGAAAAATGTAACTCTTGTGGCTTTCCTCTGATTTATTCTATTGCAGTGCAATTTTCTAGCACAGCAGTCTCTACCACTCCTTCCTCTGTCCTCAGCAACCTTTTGGAACTTTCAGTGTCACCTTATTTAGCTCACAGGAGTGAAGCAAAAGCTTCTAGGTCTGGAAAGCCTTGGCTTTCATCTACATGAAAACAGCATGTCAGTGCTGGCTTCAGGCTCAACGAGATCAGGTGCCACTTGTGTCATGAGCAATATAAATAAATAGCATATATAATGCAGGTGTCATAGCTTAATGTACAAAGATTATCTCGCATTGAACTTCCATGACTTTTTATGTGCTACCTATGCAGGGTTGTGAAGTGGAAAGACATTTTTACGCACTTCGTGGACAAAAATGAAAACAGCAGCTTCATGTCAGAGTAAAACTAGATTAAATGGTAGTGAAGTGGGTTCAAAATTCTTATCTTTATGAAGAAATGGCTCTGGACATTGAGTATGATCTCATGCTACTGTTAACATTCATTATTTGTTGGCTGGGAGAGAGCAGCCATCCTTGAGCTCTATGAACTGCTTACATAATTCTGTAACTCAACGTGCAGAGGCAATATCACTTCTATTTTAAATCATCAAGGTGAGTCATGGAAAAAGTCTCTGCAAGATTATCAAGATTATCATGTAGAGAACCTAAATCTTCAGTCTTGGCTTTCTCCAGTGGAACTGTAGGCAGCAGCAGCAGGTGCTGCTCTGTGCACTTCGATGCGTGTGTAGGGGAGGTCTAGAGTTGCATGTCAATATCACGTGTACATCTGAAATAGCTTCCTATCACTAATATTCTGTATAGTGCAGTCATCCTTATACTAAGGGGGGGAAAAGAGGTCTTAAACAATTTGAGTCAGCCAAATGACTTACCAGAATAAAATTCATCAGTGCTTCTTATGAGTGATTAATTCTGTGATTCTGTAGTGCCAAGAACTAATTCACCAGGCAGTATGTCTGTCCTTTAGAAACCTGAATGGGTTAGAAGCTTATACCCTAGGCTGAGGCCTAAACAGAAGGTTTCTAAATCTAGAAGTATGAGCTTTAAAAATCTCTGCTTCAGAGTGCTTTTCCTTAAAGCCTGTAGGAACTGAGGAATTCTCTAATAAGTGCTTATACATAAAGAAGTTGCAGTTTCTGCAAGTGGCCAACAGTGCCAAAGCCTGGTAAAGAGGAGACCACAGGGCGGTAAGACCTAAATCAGAGAGAAACTTGGCAGTTGCGAATCTTGCTTTCTTTCTGGGCTGTAGCCTCTGCTGTGAAACTCAGATGCCTACAAGTTATGTGCTGGCAGGAATCAAAGGACAGTGTTTTGGAGATCTAGCCAATGAGAGGGGACATTGTATTTTAGATGTGGCACTGTTACTTAAGGAGCAGACAAATGCCAGGGTATCTCCAAAGAGGCTACTACATCTTAACCTGTTAAGTATGTGTCTTTCTGTTGTTGTTTTAGGGTATCTAACAGTCATTGTATAACAGGAGTGGAAGAAAATATAAGGAACTAGTTTTCTAATTAGCTTTTTTCTCTAAATAGAGGCTGTATGAATATTGCTACATTTTTAATCTTATTGATTCGATACTCAGCTGATACTCACATTTTGGAGACTGATTTATCCTTTTTTTCCCTTTTTTTCTGGCTTTTGGCTTATTTTCTTAGCCTTTGGAACAACAGTCCCTTAGGTTTTCCACCTTACATTTTACTGTTACCCAAATGCTATACTCTGTGATGTTAGAGAGTTTTCGTTAGATACTCAGGGCCAAGAGTTACACAGAAATTAAGTAACTTGACTGAGGTCACGCAGGCTCGGATGACAGAGCTAGGAATTGTACAGTTCTTTTCTTAGCTGTAAGTCCTGTAATCTCCTGGGGACTGTTTTCTTGTAAGATACAGAAACCTTATAGGTAACTCCCTTGAGACCATTACATGTGGCTTCCAGGGAAGAAATCTGAAAGCTGTATTGGACTGTAATCAGTATAAGTCTCCAGGATGGTTACAGTTCCCTGCTCTCAGGAGATTGAACTGTAGCATTAAAACTATTTTCTGCTTCCCCATGGCATGAGTTGGGTTTTCCTGGGTTACCCCATTGGTGTGTCTGAAGCCTCTTTTAGTCTTCTGGGGATCATGTTAATGCAATGAATAAAAGAATCTGTCTTCCAAGAGCAGTGATTCCAAATCGGCCTTAACAGATGTGAGAATAAGTTCTTGTGCCAGAAAAATAAAGAAATCACAGGAATATGTTCCTGTTGGTTATTGCTCAGGGAGAGAAACACTTACAGATTTGATTCTAACTGAAATGATACATATCATTGTTTAAAAAAAGCTCTGAGCATACAGATTTGTTAGCAAAGTTGCATAGACTTTTTCATGTTTTGATTTCTGGTAAAGTGGTTTTGAGTGAACTGGAACATTGTTTGGTGTTCTTGATTTCCTTTTCTTTTCAGCTTTTAAGAACAGATTTTACCATCCACTAAGGGGCAAACTGATTTCCTAAATAATAATTAAAAAAAAAAGTGTAATCTACCAGCTCTTTGCTGAAGCAGTAAAAGACAAACACATTACCCTATGAAAATCAAACTGCCTCTGTATGTTTTTTTGTTATGTAGACTTCAGAATATACTAAGCCCTATTAAAAAAAAAATAATGTTTTTTTCTGAAAAAATACTGAACTGCATGTTCTTCATCACATTACATTAAATTCTGCTATTGGCCTTTTTCTTTTCTTTAAGGCAGCTTATTTGTAGCATCTGTGTTTTCAAACATAACGAATCCATGTTTTGTAGTCAATGACATCTCATGCCTTTCCAGCCTGTACATGTCTGGGTAACAAAAACTTGGTATGGTTGGTGCTTCAGTTCAGTGCATGTCAGAATTCTCCATTAATTTGTGGTTTTTAACATAGTCTGGTTCCATGTAAGAAGATGCTTTTCTGTAGACAGTGCTTTCCATGTTCACTACAGAGTAAGTTTAATGCTCTTTGAAACAGGGATCTGAAAGCACTTCCTTGAGTAAAATGGGCTTATTACATTGAGCGAGTGATGGTTAGTACATTGCCTAGTGATATGACAGCTTTTGGGCTTTAAAATCACAGCCTTTACCATAGAATAGGGCAGTTTGTTTAACTCTGTTAATATGCAAATTTAGGATAGTTATCGAAAAGCTCAGTTGTATACTGTTTTACTGAGGTTATTATTTTGAGTCATTATTATCCCAGAGATCATTACTTCATTATAACAGCGGTTCATATCAGAAAAACTGGAAGGTGGTGCTTCACGGAGTTACTGTCTTGGCAAGTTACCGACAGATGTTTTGGGTCGAAGCTGGTGAGTTTGCTGTGTGAGGACACCAGTCAAATTCCATGTGAACAGAATATTCAAAGGACAAAGAACCTTTTCTAGCACCTTTCACTCGGCTCCGACTAAAGAGAAATGCTGCTACAAGAGTTACTGGAAATAAGTCAGTGGTACTGTCCTGGAAATGATCATCAGCAACTCCTAGCACAGCCAGTTATGTTAGAAGTATTATAGCTAGCATAGTAGGTGTTAGGGAGGGAAACAAAATAAAACATCTGAGAACGGTTTAAACAAGCTGTAACAAGAATTAAGGCAGATTAAGCTACTATACAAAAAGATGCTCAATGAAATTATATCCTGAGGACAGCATGTGTCAGATGCAAATATGTTACTGCTGCTGAAGAAAAGCAGTGTGGGTTGCTTGATTTCTTTTAAGTGTAATAAACAGTTGGCATAACTAACTGGTTTGACGATACAGGCTTCAGTACTGGGGAGGATAAAAAGGGAACTTGAATTTTAAAGTGTCCTAGTTAGAACTCAGCTGTGTAGACCAGAGGAGCTGTGGATGTGGAATATGTAGTCATTGCTACTGCTGGGGAGCGCAGCAGTGCCTGCCTGCAAGTAGTTGAAAGAGCAGACAAACAGTTGTCAAAACCTGGGCTTCTCTAAGTCATGCCTGTGAGTGAGACCAATGCAGACTAGCTAAAATTGCTCTTCATCGTAGCCCAAGTTGTTTGAAGCTTTCTGAATTTAACTTGGAAAGCATTCTTTCCTTTGCAGGAACTGGAAACATGCTAAATAAAGCTCTCATGAAAGTCAATGACTTTCTAGGCATGATGCTATGAAGCGCTTAAAGTTTGAAACTGTGCACTGAAGTCTTTCTTTGCAACCTATTTATTGTATTGACGCACATTTCATAACTGAATGAGTTCAGTATTACAATGCAGCATCACTGCATTTGTTAAAAGAATCTATGTGTAAAAGTCCAGTTTCGAACAGAGGAAGGCAATGTTTGTGCCTGTGTAATGGTTTGAAAGTTCAAGCCTGAATTGTACATGCAGTCTGTTCTGATAGCAAGCTTTATAGTTCCCTCGGTGATTAGTTGGCCTTCTACCCTGAATGTACCACTTACTCTTTTAAATGTTGTAGTTACTATTAAATGCTCTCCTAATCACTATTTTTGGTCCCTACTAGTACAGCAAACAGCTCTATAGTCCACTTAAAATATGAGTTTTCTGCTTTTTTAATTCTCCTTGATGTCAGCTCCTCTATTATAATGAAAGCTCAAGCTGTGCCAGGGGAAGTTTAGGCTCAAGGTGAGGAGAAAGTTCTTCACCGAGAGAGTCATTAGTCATTGGAATGGGCTGCCCGGGGAGGTGGCGGAATCACCATCCCTTGAGGTCTTCAAGAGGAGATTGGACATGGCACTTGGTGCCATGGTCTAGTCATGGGGTTTGTGGTGTCGGGTTGGACTCAATGATCCTCAAGGTCTCTTCCAACCTTGGCGATACTGTGATACCGTGAAAAAAGAGGAAGAGAAAAGCTATAGCAGCTTCAGTCTTCTACTAGTTTATATTGAACAGTACTTTAAAAGTTTTATGGAAGGGACAAGAAAACTTAACAAGGCCTTTATGAAAACTTACTCCTTTATTTGCGCTTGATTTTTTTTCCTACTGGAGTAGCTGTGTTGGGAGGGGAGTTCAAGGGTCTTAATTTGCAATGTCTTCCACAAGGAAGAGCATATCTCTTGGAATTTTGTAGACTTATTGTAATAGCTTCATGTCCTGTGTAAAATTTCAGATTTTTGCCATCATTCTAACCTCTTCTAATGAAAATGTCCACTAAAGTGTCACGAATGTTTAAAATACATATTCACGTTGTGCTTGAAAAGCCTGCACATCATTTTCTAAACTAAGCCATTAGCATTGATAGATCCTGTTATTTTGCAAATCTTTGCTTCAGCAATTTGTACATGTCAAATTTAGCCACTGCACAATGCTTATATAGAGTAATAAAACCATCTGAGTTTAGTGCTATCTGTACACACAGCTCTCGGTATCTCTTTTGACGGTTGATAACAATCATGCTGCTAGATATGTTTTTCACTGTATAATGCAGAACACAGGTCACTATTGGTAAACCTATTCTAATCATGGCTTCTCAGAACACAAATCCATTAACCTGTAGCGATAACCCTGCTGCTAAGACTCGACACAAACAATGCTGCACTATAAATGATAGAGTTCATGGCTGAACTGCATTTGAAAGGGCATTCTGAATAAAGTTAGGGAAGAAAAGTTAATCAAATTTAAGATGAGTTGCCTGCTGTCAGGGTACAACTGCTTACTGAAGTTTCTACTCAGAGATAGGCCAATTCTGACTAGAATATTGCACTAATGTATGCATAGCCTAACTTAGGCAAAGCAGAATATTTTTGCTTTTCTTCCTGAAGATGTTTAGCAAATACATTTACAGGTCGCTTTTGTATCACTCAGTCTCAAAGAACTGAAGAGCCACTTCATCATTAAGAGCCATAGAATAATTCTGGCGTGACAGATGATGGTGATGGTAAAGATGACATTATTGTAACACATCGTCATCACTTTTGATGGAACGTTCCACAGCAAACATCAGCTAGCTGAGGTGAAAATCTGCTTCATTTCTTGTTCGATTCCTCTTCTTGAAAAATCTGTTGTTTGCTTGGTTTTTTTCCCTGTCTTAACTCTAGCATATAGAGATTGTATCTGTAGGGATATATATATATATATAAAAAACTTCTTGGAATCAGATGAAGTTATTGTTTTGTTGTGTTTTTTAATCAGGCCTTCTGAGACCTGAGGGTAGTTTCTCAACACACAAGATTGGCATGTAGCCTTATACCTCTCGCTATACAGAAGATGATCTTTGGGCCTGTGCTGGAATCTCTCACTTTTGTTTTATTTATTTATTTTTGTTGTTGTTGTTTTGGGTTTTGTTTGTTTTCTCTTTGTTGTTGGTTGGTTGGTGTGTATTTTTTCCCAGCAAATTCCTGGAAAACTGCCTTGGGCCTCTTTTATTCGTTGTTTAGTGTTTTGATTTTTCTTGCTCCCAAGCTTGGCAAAACAACTGTTTAAATCTCGTTGCAATCAGGCTTCATTCAGGAACTGAATTCATTGAAACAGTAAAAATCATTGTCGTGCTGTACCTAGAGACTCAGTTTAGAGCAGTTTGCTTCATTGTGAATATGATATTAATCTTTCGGAAGAAGTCATTTCAGACAAGAAGAATTTGTAGGTAATGGACATGGGGCCGGTTCTGACAACTTCTGGATGTACAAGCTGATCATTCCAAGTTGCTTGATGTTGAGAACCAACTGTCTGCAGCAGCTGTAGACTGAACCATTGTGGAGACATTCATTGAGAAGAATCTTTCATACAAAGAAAATGGCTAAGGCTTATGTCATCAGTGAAGGAATGTGACTAAATTTTAACTTAGAATCAGTGCAGAGGCCCTGAAACCTTCAGCATCTCAGACAAGCAAGTAAGAGAGAATCCATTTATAGTTTTTGAAATGAGGCTCAGTGTGTACTGGTAAAGGCATTTGGAGTCTCAGATGCTAATTCAGGTATACAGATACTAATGTAGTTAATCTAATGGAGTGTAATACTGGATTGACTCAGGTGAAACCTAATGCTTCCATTGGCTTTCTTGTGAATTGTCCCTTGTCTTGCAAAAGCCCAATGAAAATGTTGTGAGGGCTTGTTGTGTAATTGCTCTAATGCTGGTGTAAGGACATATGATTAGAAAGAAGCTCAGATGAGCATTCTAGCTCATAGACAAGCATTCTGTATGTTGTGCTGGGAAGTAGATCACCTTATGAGTGATTTCTTAGTTACCCACAATTCTATAGTCAAATTAATATTTCTCCCATAAATAAGACCTATGCCAGCTCTTAATTATAAATTACACATCTGCTAAAGGTTTTCTTGTCAGAAATGTTCTCAGTTTTGTCAGCATTGTTTCTGTCACTTGTAGAACCCTGTAAAATGATGACAGAAGAGAAAAGGTTCTGTTTCCCCTTGAAGTCAGATACAGGTTGAATGCTTTATAAAGAAAAGTAAAATTTGTAGTGCTATAAATCCAGCTTAGCATGACTGAAGTATCTGTTCATGAAAAGACTCAATTTTGTTTCTATAAAAGAAGACTGGTCATTTTCGCTCCATCACAGTGAAATCCATCTTAACTCTGCATCATACGTACGTATTTTCTGTTTGATTCTGCAGTCTTTACTTGCATTCAGCAATGTTTTCCTGGATGAGTAAGTCCCTGGTGTGCTTAGCAGCTGTATGGAAGCACTCATGTAAGACCTGATCAGCATGAAAAAGGCTTGAAAAACTTACTGCCTAAAAGAAATCTATGTGGGTGTATTTTAATTGCTACATTACCATGACAGTCTACAATATTTATAATTCTAAAGAGTTCTTTGAAAAAAAGACAGATAAGCAGCTTGTGTGCAATAGAAAAAAGAGAGTCAATACATCAGATGTTTGTCAGATAAACCCTGACAAAGGTACTGCTATTGGATGAGTGTCTGAGGTAGTTTTAGTGTCAAAAGCTTAACGCCTTTTGGTGCATTTAGCCTTTCTGATTTCCCTAAGCGAGCATAAACTTATAAACAGACTTTTTAGGAGATGTCTAAGAATCCTGTTAGGAGCTTTTCATTATACTGGCAAATTTATATTGAATTGTTGTTTGCTTGGCTTTTTCATTTTCACTGTTACAGAATCATCAAATCAGTGCTGCTGTTACTATACTGTTGAAAAGGAAAATAATGGGGGTGTAATGTGAAACTGCTAATGTGATGAAGCGCTCTTATTATATTAGGTGAAGAATGCTATGGCTGCTTGTTCCGGCGTGCTGCAAGCAGTGATTGAGGGAGGAAATGGAGGGCGTTTCATTTGTGGAAAGAGGTTACACACACTCTCATTTGAATGTGTAATTGTCTTTTGATGGCCGAAAGGGTGATTGCTTTACCCACTTGAGCTTTCTGCCAGGCTGCGTTGTTGGTTCTGGACTGTAAGAACACTACTGTTACTGCTGTTACGTGTGCCGTGCTGCCATCTCCTTTTTTAATCATGACTAGCATCTGATGCTTCTCTCTCCAGAAGAAATGGCTTGTATATTCTTTTATTTTCCTCCAAAAGGGAATAGAGCATTTAGAGTACGCTGTTAGAAGTACAACAAGCCCCCTCAAGGTTCAAATCTGACAGGGATGTTAGGAGGCAGGTCAAGTGACTGCCTAATGAAGATGAATGGAGAAAATTGCTGGTACAAAGATCACGTGATGGGCGCTTAGCCCAGGTTGGTGAAAGTGTGATGGAATCTCACAGCTTCATTTATCAGTGTCATATTTGGGCTAAAAGTGAGCAGTATTGTTCGCATTTCTTCCAGATGGATAGGTCAACTTTAATATTTATTGCTCTTGTAGAACATTTGTTTGATGTATTTCCATTAGCTAGGCAATAATAGAAAAGCAGTGGAGAGAAACATAAAACAGCTCCCTTCCTCTTTAGCTGAAATATGGCGTACACTGATGTGTAAATATTTCTAAGACTGTCACTGATTTATACATTTTATTTTTTTTTTTATTTGATGACATGTTCATATATATTAAGGAGTTTTATAAAATAATGGAAAAAAAAACCATGAAGGAAGTATAAAATATTTGACTTTCGGTGCGTGATTGTTTATCTTTCAACTTTTCATGAGCTTACTGTGCCTTTCCAGAGTGCCTTTTGCTTAAAAATGTCAGCTTTATTTATAGTAAAATAAGACAAAATAACACTGTATTGAAAGACTGTTAGAAGACTGGAAGCAGTTTAGCAAAATCAACTTGCACATCTGTGTTTCTGAAATGGAATGTGAAGATGTTGGTTTCTGTATTTCTTTATTTTTTGTTGTTCATCTCTGTTATTGCTAGTTACCACTTAATCTGGGTTGATGGAAAACTTTAAGTGAATAAGGAATTCAGCCATTACAAAATGGTGGCCTGTAGCTAGTAGTGCTAGACCTGGTTACAGTTTATTAACTGATTTTCTATTTTTTTTTTTTTTAACATTTTTCCCCCCATTTATAGGGACCAGGTTCAAGGTGTTTGACAGGTATTATTTTATACTGTGGAAGGAAACTTAGCTGTTTGTGAAGCAGGTGTTGTGTTAAGTGCAGTGCAAACATCCTAGCCATATGTTTCTATAATTTAAATTAATTTGGTACAGTCATACTGTTAATCTTTAGTGACTTGTTGATTGGCATTTTGCAGACATATTTCTGGAAGGCACCCAATACCATTTTCTGTAGCCTTTCTGGCAGTAGCAGAGAGTAACATTTCCACAAATTGGAATCTTGTACAGCTCTGGGAAGGGAGCCAAGATTTAAATTAGACAATAACCTCTGCTCTGTATATAGCTTCTATTCTTCAGCTGTAGGGAAAATGATTTGTTTAATACAGTCAGCTCTGTAGCATATAATAGACTGATATATGAGTCACTCCCTGGCAATGTGTGTTTCTTAAATTTATATAGATTGAACAACTAGTTGGTAATGTACTTAGTTACAGTTGTGCAAACAATAACTATTAGCAGAGCCGAACAGACCTAGAAAAAAATTGCATTTGGTTGGTGATTGCTAAGGACTCTGCAGAAATGTCGGATTGTGGAACCATCCTTCTCTTCAGGTGCAGAGGAAACTGATTCAGAAACATGAGTATTGCTTGAGCTTTGGAAAATCAATAATAAAGCTCTTATATTGCAGTTTAATGTTTCTTGCATTTTATATACGGATGTGTGTGAATGGCATTCCTTAAAAATTAAGCTTGGCATCAGTCTGTATTGTAGCTACATAATTAGGTTGCAGCTCTTTTTATTTTGCCCTTGTATATTTTTTTTCTCTCTTCGTGTTAAAATCTGTTGCTGTCAATTGATATCTGTGAATGCAAAGAATTCTTTTCTTTTCAAACAGCAAGGATCTTTTCTTAAAGGGAGAGCTCTTTATAGCATTCAGTTCATGTTTATTTAAAAGCTTAAAATCATTAGACCAAATCTCACTTTTTGTCCAACAGAAAATTGATTTTGCTAACGAAAATGGTGTGGGCCTGAAAGAGAATATTCAGAAATATGCAAATAAGCAGAGATAGAAATCTGTTTGAGCAGCTGAACAAAGCAATCAGATTTTTCCCATTGAAAGTTTATTTAGCTTCACTGTGAGCATTTCTGAACAAAATTATAAGCTGCCGTTAGTGAAATACTTCTTTTTTGTAAAGAAAAGGGGATTCTTTCTAAGCAGAACTATTCTATATTGCTCTACTTTTTTTTCTGCCAGGTCTTAAGTTTACAAAATAAAGCACACTGTAAATATTGAACAATGTACAGATATACTTCCTAACAGTTTATAGTACGCTGCATGTTCTGGGTATGCTCCAAGCAGTAGTTAGTATAAATGATATGCCAATCAAAATTATTTTTGCAACTATAACCTGTTATAATGCAGTCTCTTATCTGAAGCATCAACTTGATAGAAGCCAGATCTCTTCTTTTAAGCTTTAACTCATGCATGTGTAATTTCCCTTGCTCTGAACTGATCCCGCTTCTGTCCTGTGAGCTCCTCAGTAGCACACAACAGCAAAGCGAAGTTCATCTGCTGGTTATACAAATCTTCATCATCGCTGCTGCCAAGAGGTTATGTGCATTGTATTTCTTACTCACAAGTGAATTGTGTACAAAACACCTGACTTACTTTCATAAGTAAATAAGATTTGTAAATGTTCAGCCTGTCCCTTTCAGGGCAGTTTTGTAATAACCCAGCCTGGTGTAAAAGCCTACTTTCCAAAAAAGTCCCCTGGAGCCAGTAAGATGATCACTGAAAATTTGGCCATTTCTGTTGGTAAATAAGTGTGTGTTTTCATGATGTGCCAGATTTGAAGTTATAGCTAGCTTAAGGAGCTCCTTTCTCCACTTCTCATTCCTGCCCCAGACGAAGAAGAACATTTTAATTGTATCTACCTCTCCAAATCCTTACAAGTTCAGTGTTTCATTTTTGCTGTCGGTCCTCAAAACCTGTTGTATCAGCATAAGCAAAGCTAGATTGAGTTATAGAGCAAATAACCAACCAAACCAAGTGGGTGGAGGTTTGAAATGTGCACACTAAGATCTTCTCTAGAATTTGAGGTCACTTAATGACATTGCTGCAAGTGGCAGCGCTGACCTCATGACTTTGAGTTGCCCGAATGTCCTTTGCTTTGATTCAGACTGCTAATAGCTGGAATTGAATCCTTCGTGTAACCATTTTATGGAACCTGGAGATGCTCTACATCTCCTTAATTGTTGTTGATGAGCATTCTAAATGTTGATGACCCTATTTAGATGACCCTGGGACTTCTGACATGAGGGGAATATGTGAAATTGCCAATTTTAGATTCTGATAATAAAAAATCCATTATGAGGTTGGTGCATTGTGATACAAAGTGAACACCATTCTGTATCTTTGAAGGAGACAGGTTACTGAGCCAGCTCAGAGCAGAATCTTGCCAGTTCTGCAAACAATGAATGTGGTTTTCCTGTGATCTGTTCTTACTGCAACCATATAAAGCAATTTTCATGTTTCTTGCTCCCTTGCGTGGTTTTGCATCATTTCACTTGCTCACCAGAACTGGTCATGGAATTAGTAGTTCTTAACTGGTATGCCACTTTGCTGTCACAGAAACTTCCTCTGTCTGTGCCATAAAACTTGTCTAAAGGTCTTGCGTTGTCCTGGGTCGAGCCTCTGTCTTAGGACATAATGTAGTATTTACCCCAAACGAAGTAAGTTAAAAACACTCGCACAGAATTGGAAGATAATTAGAAATAATATTGACAAAAGTAAATGAAGTACAAAAGGTATTAAGGATATACACAATCAGAGTTGGCTACAGCCTAGCCCCCTGGCTGGGCCCTGAACTAGTCTTCATCTAGGCAGTAAAACATATCTTCCAGCCAGCAAAGCCTACCCCATGCTGTAAGCGAAAGCAAAAGCCATGCGCCCAGAGCAGAAAGCAGACCAGAATGTCTGCTCCTTATATAGGAATAATACAGGTAAAGGAATGGCATAACATACTACAGTCCTGGGGCCTCCTTCTGGGGACTTTCCACCCTTTGGGGGAGTTTCATCTCTATGATATGTAAAGCAAAATATAATAATGAGGCAGCTGTAGCCATGGGTACTTGGACAAAACTCCCAAATGTATAGGAATGACTGAGAGCGCGCTGAGTCCAGGCCTCACCTCTACTATGGAAAGATTCCTGATCTGGGAAACTTTCTATGCTAAATGTGGGATGTAATGATAAAAAGGTTCAAGATACAAAATAAAAATGAGAGAACTCCCAGCAGTTTGCAGCTCGTTCTAGAAGCCTTGCCAGAAGCACACAGTTATGGTACAAAAGAATATTTGGTTCTGACCGAATAGTTTCTCTATCAAAAACACTGTCTTGGAGACACATGAAAAAAGTGTTTTGGTGGAGCTCAGATCACCATCATGCCCTCAGCCGATAACTTGAAGAGTGCTTGCTACATGTATATAAGCTTATGACTTCTCCCATTTGATCTCCAGTTATTAAATTGGCTTGTAATTAACAGGTATTCCTAGGAATATCTTGCATGGTTTCTGAACATTCAGACAAAGAATTAAGAAATTACTGTTAATTCATACATAAAGTTTGAATTCATACTGAGACTAAATCTGATTGTTTTAAATTTAAGAAGTATTAAGCTTCTGGCATATTTTTGGTGTGAATAGCATAAGACACTGAATTGTCTCAGTCCACTAAATGAGGAGAATATTTTCAGAGTTGTGGAACAGCTTGGCAACTGAAATGCCACCAGAAGCTGATGTCTCCTATACTTGAAGGAAAGAAACTTAAGAATTTGCATGAATCAGATCTCAGGCTTGCTTACATCAAGACAAGAAGGGCAATACTTGACTAGTCAAGGGAGTTTATATTACCCCTGTTTCCCTTGTTTTATCCCTGTTTCTTCTATGTCATCTAATAATTGTGAGAATAAATTACGTTACTGAGATGCCTGGTATGCTTTTTTAATTCTAACTCTGATTAGTTATTAGTATTTAAAAACACTAGTGCTCAAGATCACCTGCAGACTCAAGAGGCTTGGCTTTTATATGGTGCTAGACATTTGCACAGCTCTGCATGTGTGAAGCTATTGGTCAGGTTGCATTTGAAATAAGATTATACACAGAGCTGCCTGATTTTTCGTAATTGGCATTAGTTTGCTTAATAGGAAATGTCAACATTTTAACATTAGGATTTTTGTGGTCTTTTTATTACTGTCAGTGAAGGGCTTGAGTGAGACTTTTATTCATTTCACTTGTCATAAATGGAATCTGCTGTGTACCTTTGTGTGTCCTCAACTCTCAGCAGAACCTCAGGGGCCGCAATCAATATCAGAAGTAATTTCTGTGCCCACTTACAAGAAGAAATACAGTGACCCAATTAAGAGAAGAAAATGCTAGACTGTAGTAATGGATGAAAATGCAATTAAAGTAGGTTACTCACCTACAAAATAAAGTTTCTCCTGCCCAAAATGTTGCCCTTAGGTTGGAATGAAGCAGTGGGAAGCTAAAGATAGATAAATTAAACCTGATTAGTCTCAGTGGTATAAATTAGGAATACAAGATAACATGAGGGATTATTCCACTCTAAAATTTAATTCTCCTCTACTGTTATTGCAGAGCATTGCATCCAATTCAATCTTGCATGTTTAAATAAAGTTAGTTGTTGCTGAAGACTCTCCAGAGGCCTCCCTGCTGTGGGATTTGTAATTCAGCCTCAGCTAAAGATAGGGGAGAAATCCTCCAGGTTTAAGGTTGATTCAAGATAAAGAAACATGATGAAGTGATGTTACATGCCTGTGACCACAATGCATCTGTAATCATATAATCTATATTATATTGACAAACATAATTGTTCCAGGTTGGAGAACATTTTCACCTGAGGAATACTCCTGGATCTTGTGCCTGTCAGTCACTTTCTTCTACAGCCCCTGTTCTTACAGGTTTACCATATGAAATCCTTGTGCCTCATCTGTGCTTCCCAAAGCAGAAGGGCATTCCCTATGCTGTGGTTGAGAGTAACCATCGCTGACTCTAGCACTTGAGTTAATGTATTTCTGGGTGGGTTGTCTCTGCTTCTCATTCAATATGTGTGTAATGAGAGCAGAGCTACATCCTACAAACTGTCTTGGACTTGCCTTGTACAACAGCCTTGCATATAATGAAATAGAGTTAAAACAGACTTAGAAAAAATGCTATTTTTCAATTTTATTTTGCTTAGTATTTCTAAAGTGGAACATACTTAATTTCAGACAAAAATTGCAGGAACCCATGGTATCAACTTGACTAAGAACTGAGATACTTAAGAATTTTATACATGTACCGCTTTTAGCCTGAAAGTATCTTGACTGATCCTCCATTATAGTTATTACAAAATGCCTGCATTTGCTTCACCATTTCTTTATCTATTTTATATTTAAAACTTGCTGTAATTTCCTAGTGTAGTAGAGCTGAATCACAGTCTGTAATGGAATTTACAATTTTTGCTGGAGTGAGTTAAATTTGATGTAAGATTGTAAGAAAAGCTACTTACAGCCCAGTTGCTGTATAATCACATCACTGTAAATTTGTGTGAGAAAATGTTCCAGTAACCTTGAATATAGTGAGATGAAACTATTTCTTGGGATTCTAAGAATCAAGTGCTGTCATTATGTTAAGAAATGCTTGGAGTCAATGATTAAGTTTAGATAAAATAATTGGGGGGTGGGCATTGATATGATTGACACCTTGGCTCTATGAACTTATGCTTTGAAGACAAAGGTCAAACAGAAATGATCATGTGGTGAAAACAGTTCTGTATTTATGTGTTTCCCCCTAAAAAAAGCCTATAGAAGTATGCTTTAAAGCAGTTAAACCACTGGGTGTAAAAGGATACTCAGAGGTGTAGGTGTCTTATTTCCCCGTTGAGGAGGTGTTAAAGAAGGACCCTCAGGATCTCACTGACTTCCATGTTCAATAGATGCTGGAGGACTCTAGTACCCCAGCAAAGCACAAGCTGCAGCCTTTATTCATGGCACCAGATGCCAGCATCAGTTCTCCTGTCACCACCTGGAGGGGCAGCCCCAGAATCAGGCTTACATACTTGGCCTGAGTCTTGCAAGTTGTCTTGCGATATCACATGTATGTGTTGAGGCTGTTCTGAGAGGCTCTTGATCTTTTCCCATTTGGTAAATGTGATGGAGAATGGAAACGTTTCTATGCTCTTGCAAGGCTGAAAGTAGAAAGACAACAAGAGCACTTTACCTTTGCTTCAGTTCTTTAGAGCAGTTGTGGAAGAAAACATAATTTAATCAACACCTGCCCTCTGATGTCATCAGAAATAAGGTCTTCTGTATAATTTGAGCTGCTTAGAAAAAAGTAACTTGTAACATGCGTATGTTGAATGGGTGCTATCAAACTGCATTGAGAAGACTGTTCTTGTGTGGAATACAAATTGCTAGAGTTGTAGCAGAATGCATATAAACAGGAGACCTAGCCATTTAAACGAGTTCTGTTTGTATGTTAGCAATATATTCCCTCCATGACATTTATGTCTAATCTGGTTTACTCCAGCAACAAGTACGTGCTCATGAGAGTGATCATGAGAATAATTTTGTAGTTCATTACCACAAACATCTCTAGGTTAGAAAACAAAGAAAGAAAATACATTCTTTAAATGGTCTCTTTTGTAACAAATACTGAAACTATAGTGGCTAGTGGCCTCTCCATGGATTTGTTAATGAATATGTGTATCATAACATTTGGTCTTTTCCTCTATTTTAAGTTTCAGGCAGCAACAGGGTGTAATAATAGTAAACTGGTTAGGTCACACCTTGAGACCTGTGTCCAGTTCACTTTAAGAAGGATGTTGAGTTGCTGGAACGTGTCCAGAGAAGGGCAACAAAGCTGAGGAGGGGTTTGGAGCACAAGCCCTATGAGAGGCTGAGGGAGCTGGGGTTGATTAGCCTGGAGAAGAGGAGGCTTAGAAGAGACCTTCTTGCTGTCTACAACTACCTGAAAGGAGGTTGTAGCCAGGTGGGGGTTCTCCCAGGCAACCAGCACCAAAATGAGAGGACATGTCTCAAGCTCCACCAGGGGAGATTTAGGAGGGATGTTAGGAAGAAGTTCTATACAGAAAGAGTGACTGGCCATTGGAATGTGCTGCCCAGGGAGGTGGAGGAGTCACCATCACTAGAGGTGTTTAACAAGAGACTGGATGGGGTGCTTGGTGCCATGGCTTAGTTGATTAGTTGATAATATTGGATGATAGGTTGGACTCAATGATCTCAAAGGTCTTTTCCAACCTGTTAATTCTATTCTAATCTGTTCTGTTCTAAAGGTACTTCAGGACCCTTTGAAGTAACATCTGTTGGTTTTGTGGAGTCTTTTTTATTGTGAAACTTAGTGGCGTGGTCTAAGTTTGTTATTTGTATTAGCCCTGTATAGGAGAAAAGTAGTATATGTAAGAGAATGCAGAGATATGCCCAGCATCCATGTTTGATTGTCCATTTTACTACCTTTGAAGGCAGTGTGGGCAGGATGGAGAATCTATTCTTGTCAACAAAGTGCCAAAATGCTAAATTGAAACTTTTTGAACACGTGACAGCAAAATATTTGGTATGTATGTCTTGGAAAGAAGTTTCGAGATTCAGACTAATTTTATAATGCCTTAATCTTGTATAAATGTTAGAACTAGGACTGCACTTTGGACCACCTTTTAATATTTATATATTTGAATGTGGAATAAGTAGCATTAAAAATCTGGCATGTGTTGAATTGCCTTGACTGTCAGTCAACAAAATTATAACACTCTGCATATTCAAACAGAGTTATTTCTTGCATATAAAACTTCTATAGACTGTGTCCTTCTTAAGAAATCTGAAAATGTCTAACATGAGATCATTAAATATTCCTTTCATTACTGTTCCTAAGACTTGCACAATATCACACTTTGAAAAATATCACTCAGTTACTGCTTTTGGCCATGGAATTCACTGAAGGAGCTCATATTAAAGAGTTTGGCTGGAATTAGAGAGATTAAGTCAGTGCTTTTTATTGTTAGTGCTGAAGTTTTTATTTGCTGGCTGAAAGCTTTCTTAAAGTAACTTCAAATGTTTTCATTCTAATTGCTTTTCTAAAACTTTTAAATCTGTACTATCTGCAAAGAGTGTGTCTGATGGAGATTTGAGGATATATGAATAAAATATAAATGTCTGTTTTTCTTTAGGATCATGCTCAAGTATTTTCTCTCACTGAGATTATTTTTTTTTGGCTCTAAGCAAAGAATAGAGAATTGTGTGTGTGTGTGTGTTTATATATATATAGACACACACACACGCATAGCCACATGTATGTCAACATATATGAAACAGTTCATGTGGCAGATGTTTAAGACTGAAAAATTGGAGTCTAGATTGTCCCTTGAATTAAAGGCTTTAAAGGTTTTAAGTATCAGAAGACTGTCAAGTGTGTGGTTATACAGATACTTTCCTGCAGATTCGATAATTAATGAACCACTAATTAGGTTATTCGTTTGACTAAAATTCAGCATTGGGGATGTGACTACAAAACTGGATACTTAGATACATTTAAGAGAACAGTTTGTACTCCACTCTCTTGTTGGCTAGTTGCTAACTAGCCATGTGTTCTTAAGAAAATTAAGCTTTCTGGTGGGAAATCCCTTATAGGAACCCCTTTTGTTTTCAAGGGGGACTGCATTTCCTCCTGATGATTGCAGGATCCTGATACTGGGTGGGAGAATCCTGATGTGGAAGATAGGGAGAGAAACAACTATCACGTAGTAAGTTCTAGTGGACAGTCACCAAGGCTAATGCTTCCCGGGTAGTTTTTCACACACAGATTGAGAACTTTCCTGAAAATTTTATAAAAGGGACCTAGCAGGAAGTGAACCTACTTCCAGAAGATAAGACTAATCTGTCTCAGAAAGAGATCGCTGTTGTACTGTCCTGCGGTAACCAGTAATTAAATTTGCTGTAAGAGTATCATTTGGCAAGGCTCGCGTAGAAACTTGGCATATTTGGTGTGTGTTACTTAGTGGTGCTGTGCTAAACTAAATTCTTCAAAAATTGTATCTTTGGCTGAGAAAAGCATTGTCTCGGTGCACGTATCCATACCCTTGTTCACACATGCACGTAGCGGTTCGATCTTTGATGTAACTGGGATGCGTTATCTGCTTACTGACATTTGGGCAATGGCTAACCCAAGTGGACAGCCTTTTGACTGCATCAAGTTCAACTGTCTGTCTCCTTATACTCTGTGACTCACTCCGGAACCAACAGCAGCTGCATGTTGTCTGTGGTAAATAACACATCTTGTGTCTGGCAGTGTGTATTGGTTCTTCCATAAAGTTAACATGTTGCCAGAGGAGTACAGGAATTTCTGTGGGTAGCTGTGTCACAGCAAAGTCAAAGATCCCGTTTTGCATTAGTTCTGAGGTGAAATTATTTCATTACTAATGAAATTACTAATTCATTACTAATGAAATTATTTAATTACTAAGTTTAAATTTCAGGGTTTAGAAGATGCTTCCTTCACTTACAACAATGCAAATCCCTAACACATTTAGCGATGAAGCAGTTACTATATCATCTGCCTCATTGTTTCTAGTAGCAAAAATCAAATAGAATGCTTGTATTTTTATAAAATAATATGAATACCACCTGCTGCTTCTGAAGTATTGAAACTGTCATGAAGGACATGCTCTTCCAGAAAGCAACACTCTGCTCCTGCTATGAGCACATCATACTTTAAAAGTAAAGCCTCTATAGAGATTAGCTGGATATACATCTGGAAAAGAAATGATTGGAGAATTCTCATCTGTTCTTTTTGCTTTCACTGAGAAAATAAATGGTGTTTCCTGGTGAGAAAAAAAAATCTTTAATTTAGTACATCTGATGAGGACACTGATGTTCTTAGACGGTGATTGTTGGTAGAATTGAAAGAAAAAAGGAAAAAAAAAAGAAGAAGAAAGCTGCATCTCCCAACCCTCCTCCCACTCCATCTACTTCTGTTGCCAGAATAATTTTAGTGTATATTGTTTTGTTTGGAGTAATCAGGCTGAAGTAGCATTAGTCCAGCTTCTCATCTTTTAATTACAGACAGTTTATTGTCTATGCTGTCCCACTTTCTGCATGGTTCCCCACCAGCCAGCTAGACTTAGCAATCTCCATTAATTTAATTTGGCATTTCATTCAATCAGACAGGCTGTGAACATGATGAATATTTTTTTTTTTTAGATAACACAATGCTCATTCTTAATTGATGTCCTTATCAGACATTGTATTTGCCAGAGCTGTAATTATTGGTCAGGCAGCAAAATCAAATCTGCCCAAATGCAGTGAAGATGTGCTTTGCTGAAGTTATTAAGATACAGTACTTAGACCTGCAAAGTAATTTAGTTTTGGTGTGTAATTACATCTTTTGGGATCGTTATCTTTTTTTACTCATAAGGATAGTGTAACCTCAGAGGAATTAATTTGCCAAATATGAAGATAGAACTGAGATCCTTGTCATAGTATATATAAGTAGATATTATTCTATATAAAAGTATGAACATGCTCACACCATAAAATAATTCTATTAGTGGCCAGGTTTTTTAAAATAGGGGTTCTAATGTTATTGCAGAGATACTGAAAGTGTGCTCAGCTGAGGCTGCCATTTTCAAGAAACAATAAGCTGGCTGCAGAAATTATGGGAGTTTGGGTGTGTAACTATCTAAAATACATACACAAGCAGATAAGTAGAGCTGTGGCAGAACTAGTTTAGAGCTACTTCTGCAGTTCAGCACCAGGCCAGCAAGAATTTTGTCTAGGGATACTATCCCAAGAAAATCTTATGTATTTTGACTAAATATTAATTAATAATTATAAAGGGACTGTTAGTGTCATAAGTAAGCCTGAGTTCTGTTTTGCAGTAAAGGTTGGGATAGGGATTTCTTTAATCTTAAATAAATAAACAGTCTCAGATTTATGATCTATAGTCTTTGAGTAAAGAATTGCAATTATTCCATTTAAGCAAACTACAAGTCTCTGGATTAGATATGAGAAGGTAAAATGTGTTTCATTCGCATCCTGGATATATTTTGTTTGACTTTTTAATGTGAGACATCTTCTCAGATTCCTTGGTTCTCTGCTGGAACAATAACCCTTCCAGTGGTTTCTTCTTCCTTTGGTTACACCATTGAGTTAAGCAGCAAAAAGATCCAGTATGTTTTCCTGAGAAACCTAATTTTACTGTTGTACATAAAAATACTAGTGTGGTTTTTTTTTTTTAAGTTAATTTTTATTCCATTGAGATGCTCAGATAAAATTCCAGGCTCCTCTATGTCTGCTTTTAATTTATTTATGTATTCTGTATTTGCACCTTTTAGGAAAGGCAGTGTGGGTGTGAGTTCTGATGTTTTTCATGTTAGAATTGCATCACAACTAAGCTGATGTAAACACAGCAATGTAGAAGGTTGTAACAAATACTACTGAATGTTGTAAGGAAAAGAATTTCTCCATCAAAATCGGTAGCAAAGTTTCCATTAACTTCCAGGTGATCAAATTTTGTGTGTCTGTAACAACTTTGGAACTAGTTACTTGCTTCTCATGTTGTTTGGCTTTTTTTAATCATATGGTTTTGTGGTGTAAACTTCTCTTTTGTTTGTTTCATGTCTTGCTGCTAAAGAAGAACCCAGACAGTAGTACACTACTTAACCTTTTGAGATTTTCTGAGGATTTTTTTTGGTAGGAATTCAGACTCTGAACATTTAATCACTGATTTTTATCACAGACTGTCAAGGCTTTCTGTGACATTCAGACTTTTTTTCTTAAAACAGCTGCTCATTGGTCTCAGCTTTCATAACCAACCAATTTTTAAGCTGTGATGACTGCAAAGGGTAGCTTGAAAACCCAAGCAGCGTTGTGCTGTACTGATTCCCTTGATGTGCTAACAGGTATCATAGTGTCTGGCTTAGGAGGTTTGATCTATGAAAACATGCTGTTTGTACAGTGATACAGGTTTTGTATCCCCACTCCTGGGCAGGACTTGATTTGTTCTTCAGTAGGGCACGTATTGGGGAAGGAATAGAGTGCATGAATTTTTCCTTAGCATTACAAGTACACAGATTTTCTAGAACATATGAATAAAGCTAGATGTTGGGCATCAGGGTTGGTACTCATAGCTAAGAGAAAAGCCATGGCAGCAAATTGTGGTACTTATGCTTAATATATTTATCAAAACTTAAGACAGAGTTTATTGAACTCCTGAAATCAAAGGAAACAAATTGTAGTTTGTAATGCAATGGTATGTTGCTAAAAGAGGCTGGTAGGATTTTATTTCCTTGTATGTAGTGTGCCTTGAGATCTTTGAATGCAAAAGCTTATGCAAAACCCAGCTAGTTGCCACGGGTAAGCAATTTGCAAAGCATCTTGAATACCAACAAAACCCAAAAAGATTGGTGGACTCCTGTTCTGTCCCAGTGAACCCCAATAGGTGTGACCCTGCAGGAGTATGCCTGGGCAGACCAAATTGCTGCTTCTGCCTTTCATGTGAATGCTTGCTGTCAACTATATCAATGCTCTGAGGCATTTGCGAGGGGTCTGAGAAAGAAATCCTTTAGAAAATATATGGAGAAGAGTGTTGACTGCAACAAGACTCACTTCACAAAAAAACATCTTTTCCAAATTATTTGACTAAAATAGGCAAGAACCCCTTGTTCTATTTAGTATGATTTATAACTGTTCCCAGCTGATCACAAACTGTTACTAAATTAAAAGCCATTAATTATAGCCTTATATAGATACAAAGATATGCAAGAAGTGCTTTGTAATTCCAGCTCCACACTTCAGGTGAGAGCTTTTTAAATTACTTGGACCATTGGAGCCACCTGCTTGACTAAATGCTGAGGGCCCTGTGTTTCAGTACTCATCAGTGCATTGCAGTGTTAACATTGTTACTGATTTTTCTCATTTCTCCAGGGCAAATACTAATTAATGGATACAATTCACAGCTGATTAGCTGTAGTTTCTTCAGTAATTACATTCGCAGACTAACTGTTCAGAAGAGGATTTCTAACCCAGTTCTTATTTCACTCCAAGCTTAATTTGTTTTTTGAATTGTTTAGGTCCTTAAGATAATAACCGTTTTATTTTCTTTTGTTGTTATAGGTACTATTAGATAATAAGGAAGTTTAATCTTAGAAATACTGACTGATAATTGTTGTGAGCCTTGAATGGATTGCTAATTCAGAGACAAAAAATGTTTTAATAATGTTAATTATGAACCATACTCACAAAAGTAAATATGCCAGGTTCTGAAATCTGTGCCTGAGTCCTACACAATGGGGTCCTAAATATTGTAGCCCAAGAACAGAATGAATCTGAGGATGTGCACTTGTAACTTTTAGCTTTGACATTCCTCGTTACGTCACTTCCTTCCACAGTCTTAAATTGAAAAGCTCTAATGTCACTTTCCCCTTTGTATTACTTTAATAAAACAAAGAAACAAAAAAAGAGATAAAAAACACTTGGCAATCAGAACAGCAGTAACTGTGGTGTGAGTAATACATGCAGGTCAAAACCGTGTAGAATTTTACTCTTCAAGTCAGCTACATTTCGATTTTGAGGCACTGCAGCCTCTAGGATGCCAAGCTCATTAAAATAGGTTTGTTCCTACTTACGTATCCAGTGTTGGAGGTTTGGGGGTTGGTTTTTGTTGGGTTTTGTTTCTTTTTTCCTTGTTACAATAGAAAAGACATCTCTGTTGGAGCCATTTGAGCTTTTCATCTAAGTCCTTAGTTAACCACTGACTGACAAGAAAAAAAGAAAATCTATCCTGTCGATCTCACTATTGAGCTGAAGTACTGTGGTTGTGTGCAACAGATCCACACACACACATCCTTATGTGCCAAAACAGTAATTTGAATGTGCAATTTTGTTTGAATTTTTAAATCTGAAAAAATGGGTGACATCTGGGCTTTTAAAAAATGGATGACATTGCTTGAGTATCTGCATAGCTGGGGATAACAGAGTTTTAATAGCTATGAGGCAGCCTACATATTGTGTTAAGGCCTCTGTTACTTAACGTGTTGTAGCTTGAGAGATTCAGCATGTTAAATACTCAAATGGAATTTCACACTTCAGGATGAGAAATCTCATTGCATATCCTGATTGTCTTCTGATTTTCTTGGTCCTGTTTTATCAATAAGAGTGTTAGGTACATGAAGCTTCATTTTGTTGTATTCATCTTCCTTTTTGTCATCATCTTGCCTTACAGTTTCCTCCTCTTTTTTTTTTTTCTTTTTCTTTTTTCATTTAGGTTTTTTTTTTTTAGCTTCTTTTAACTTTCAGTCTTATTTTCAGAAGTGGATTCTGGAGTTTTTAGGGAATGAGCTTTTCTTGAAAGGATCACTCTGGCCCTGCCACTGCTCTAGGGTGCTGGAGGAACTGCTCAGAAGATTTCTGGAGGTCAGAAACACTCAGGCACCAAATACATTGAGTATTGTGTCCAGTTCTGGGCCCCTCAGTTTAAGAAGGACATCGAGACACTTGAACATGTCCAGAGAAGGGCAACGAGGCTGGGGAGAGACCTTGAGCACAAGCCCTATGAGAAGAGGCTGAGGGAGCTGGGATTGTTCAGCCTGGAGAAGAGGAGGCTCAGGGGTGACCTCATTGCTATCTACAACTGCCTGAAAGGTGGTTGTAGCCAGGAAGGGGTTGGTCTCTTCTCCCAGGCAACCAGCACCAGAACAAGAGGACACAGTCTCAAGCTGCACCAGGGGAAGTTTAGGCTCGAGGTGAGGAGAAAGTTGTTCACCGAGAGAGTCATTCGTCATTGGAATGTGCTGCCCAGGGAGGTGGTGGAGTCACCATCCCTGGAGGTGTTCAAGGGGGGATTGGATGTGGCACTTGGTGCCATGGTCTAGTCATGAGGTCTGTGGTGACAGGTTGGACTTGATGATCTTTGAGGTCTCTTCCAACCTTGGTGATACTGTGATACGTCAGTAGGGAATCAAGTTGGAACAAAGTGGTTTTCCTTTCAGGAGAGGTTCAGCTGGCTGGTCTTAAATCGCAAAGGTTTATGACTTGGGAAGAACAGTCTGTGCAAGTGTATGGTTACCAGTCTTCAGGCACTTGTTGCAGAGCTTATGCTGCTGCTGCTGGTGGTATTTGCTGTTGCCCTTTTGGGGGGAACTGGTCCACCAAGATCTGGCAAGATAAAGCCTCCCTGAACAAATGTGCTTGTAGAGAACTCAAAAATGCGAGTTACAGGTAAAATGTGTGGCTTTAGCAGCAGTGATGTTGTCAGGGTGTTGTACGGACAGCACAGAGTTTTCTCTCATTTGATCCCTACAGTGTGCAGTGTGGCTGGTAATAGAAATGTGAAAATAGGAAGGTCTGTGATTTAGTGTTTTAGTGGTGGCTGCAAAACAGGTGTGCTGTTGCTCCTTGAAGGGAGGTCTCTAGATGCCAGCCTGCTCCAGGATCCCATGTAGAAATACTACAAGAAGTGCCATTTAAGAGTATAAGGCACACCAAGTATCAGTTAACCAAATGATGATGCAATAGAGTTTAAATGTCTTTTCTGGAGAATTCTTTCTAATGATGCCTTCATTTCCAAAATCAGTTCTAGGTTTGTGGGGTGGCTTTGCTACAGTGGCAAAGAAGGTTGAAGAGATGTGCACATGGATGTCTTCCATGTACAGATCTGGGGATGCACCGTATGTAATCACAGTGTTGAATCCAATGTAGTTCTGACTTCAAAGATCATCTGCAAAATTACATTTTATCTGTACGTTGTTTTGATTTTTGTTGTTCTTTCAATGTTTTCTATGCTAGTGATGGGGGTAAAGAAAAGTTTATCGTGGCATGCATTAAAATCCAAATATTTATTTTTGTTTCAGTTTGGAAACAATAACAGCTACATGAACATGGCAGAGGCAAACAATGCATTTCTTGCTGCAAATGAGGTAGATGTTTTTCCTTTTTTATCTATGCTCATATTCTGCTGTTGCTGTGATAATTTAACAGACTTTGAATGGATGAAAAGTTAAGTGCTGAATTTCTGTGTGTTTTATGGAGCACAAAATAAAGATTTTAATGAGAAAGAAAATAACCTGACAGCTCTCCATTACTAGTCAATTTAGCTGTCCATAAGGCTGTTACTCACATAGCATGTCAATAGAAACAGATCTGCTTTATGTATGAAAAAAAATTATAAACAGAAGGAAACAAATAAAAAGCAGAACATGTGTACACTTCAAAAGCAAGCTTAGTAATAACTGTTACTAGCTCATATACTAATTTCTTTTATAGATACAAATAATTTAATTTGGGTTTTTAGCACTCATACAAGTTAGAAAAGCAAAATCACCTTTGTTGCCTGAATCATATGTGCTGCGTGAAGGAAACTTCTGACCAGGATCAAGAGCAAACCCAGGGACTGGGCTGGTGGAGGCTGGCTGGGTGAGGTGTTGTATTTGATCACTGCCTTTGAGAACAGAAAGAGGAGAAAGGTGTGGCAGTTACAGTCTTCATGTATTTGCTACTGTGAGGCTGCCTTGCAGCCAGCTAACAGACTATCTACGTGCTAATACTGACCTCAGCTCCAGACAGGAACACCTTTTGCTTGTCACTGAGACCCAACAGCTCTTACTCCAAAGGGAAGGATGGAAAGTACAAGATGCACCATCTAGTACCATTCGTATCAGTATGGAGAGCAAGATCTAAGTATTGCTATACGGTGCATGCCATAAGTGATCTTCCCAACATGAGGAAGTGTTCAGTAACCGGGAAGCCTTGATTTTACGCAGTGTCAGTGGTTATTTGGTCGCAGGTGTCCTTGTGCTCTTCTGAAAAAGCAGTCTTGGAGAAAACAAGCTGGAAGGTGTAACAATAAATATGAAGGTTAGAAGGAAGCGTTGTATTTTATGAATCATTTATACAATGGTCACCATCTCTTTTTACCCAGCAAGACTGCTTAGATAAGGGAATATTGTTTGGCACTAGCTCCAGTGTTATTTGTGATAATGAACACAAACCCCATCTGTAATGACAACATGATGTTTCTTTCTGTAGAATTTCTTTCCTACATTTGAATCAAACATTGATGAAAGCTCTGCTGCCAGCAGCTGTTCAGAGACAATTTAATTCCAGCTGTGATAATTCACCGTGTCAGACATTGGCTGTTATATGTTGATACAACAGTTCTCCAGATTTGCATTTTTATCAAAAGGAACAAATGTTTTGAACATTTCAGTGCAGATGGCATTTAACCATGCACATATTTTTATTTTTATTTTTCTATGTGTAAGATATAAATATTTGGAAAGTTAATAACTTCAAAAAATGTGATTGGTAAGGTAAATCCCACAAATGATATACCATCTTTTGGTCATAACAGCACCTTTCAGCAACCCCAAATTGTCTGCTGTTCAGCCTCTTTTTACAGATTGAATAGCCTAGTAATTTGAATTTAAGACTGTTTCACTAAGGGACTTTCTGTCTTATCCTCAATCTCAGGTCCATTGTATGTATTTCTCAAAAAAGCTATATACATGTTTGGACAAATTTTATTCCGAGAATTAAATTAACTTTTAAAAATGTTAAGGCATCCAACAATTTACTCTCCCATTTGTAGTGAGCTACAAGTATAAAGATGAATGCTACTTTTCTAAGTAAAATACTGTATTATTATCTAGCTGTATTATCTATTTATACATCTGTCCTAGAGTTATTCTGTTAGATGGGGAAGAAAAGATCCAGTTATTATGATTACTACTATCTCATAAATATGCCAAGTAAAGAGAGGTTCGAATGTACTATAATAATACTGATTGCACTGAACCCTCTTGCTTGAACAAGGAATATGATTAAGTTTTAGTGTTCACATTAAAACATGAACCTAACTTGGCAATTACTGCATTACAATATATTTAATTATAGTGTTTTTACATTAGCATGAAGGTAGCGTTCTCGCTATGAATTTGAGCCTGAGCACTGCTGAGCTAGAAGCCCATTTTATTCCTGTAAATAATGCCTTAAGAGTGTAATCCTAGAACACATTCAGGCTTAGAAGCCACACATTTGCTTTATGTTTTCTGTCTCTATGTCATGATTACCAAAACCCATTCTAAAGCACCTTAAATATTTATTGAAATAATATTTCAAGTGTTAATTACAGTGGTAATGAAAACAGCCAAATGCCACATATCAAGAATGAGTGTTTATCCGTATTGTTAATGTGATATGTTAGATTTCATTAAGCAGTAATGGGGTAGCAAATGAGTCACAAATTACAGTTGCATCTGTTACTAGACCACATTAGTGCCAAAATAACTGCAAATGCAGCCATAGGGTTATGTTCATTAGCCAACCACTTCTGGCCAATCCATCCTTTGTGTTTCTGAACTATGGGGTCCACAGGAAGAAAAATTCACACCTTTTGTAATACAGCAGCAGGGAAGTCAAACGTCTTCCTAATGCAGGCCCAGCTTTCACGTCCAGAATTAAGTTGCAGTCCTGCAGTTCAAGCAAGATGGGCAGGGTCTGAACAGACTCTGACGGTACTGCAGACTGCAGCAATCTGGGACCTCATCATTTCTGGTGTGAGACCAATAATGACAGCTGACAGGTTCTATATGCAAGCAAAGGTTTTTCTTGTGTTTCAGTTTTCATCTTCTCTCAAGCGGTTATTAATTTATATCATCATTAACAGTTTGAAGGATGACAATTTGCAGCAGTTAATGAGATCCTTCACTGAACATATCATTTTTAAATTAACTGGCATTAAGTCACTCTTTCAAACAATGTAAATAATACATAAAACAATTCCCACCTCCCCCACTCAAATCCTGAACTAATGCAAACAAACAAATCCCAGAGCAGCCTTGCATGTCCAGAACAAGACAAAAGTGCCTATTTTAGGATTGCCAACTGCCCAATTTGATCAAGACAGTCCTGATTTGGGTACATTTAAAATGGCCTAATTTCAAGCACTGAATTTCTATTATTAAGTAGCACTGGACCTGAAATAATATATGAAAGTTCATTTAACTCACAAGAAATTTGAATAAGCATAGCTCATTTGTTTCCCAAATAAAAGTCAGCAATGTTGAAGCCAGATGCAGACTCTACTTGAATAAAGATTATCTTTGACAGACACATGCACACGTACAAACACGCACAAACCCTGAAGATAACTGGCAGTAAATGTTTTGCTCAAGGCATCTTAACAGGTGTTCAGCTCGTAACAAACCTACTGTTCAAACAAAGCTGGCTTGCTTCAGAAAGCATTGGAAGCTTTTATACGTGTCTCTCCTTCAAATTACAACCCGTGTTTAAAAGGGTGCATTGTGTTTTGGGGATGGAAAAGAAATAAAGACCAGAATGATAACATTTCATGTTAGTGCATTAAAAGGCAACAAAAGATGTGAAATGGTCAGTGCTGAGTTCATGTGGGGTGCGTGCCACAAAATTGTCAGTATTTTATGAAGCATGAGAGTGATGTAAGCTGTTTGTGCTATTTTACTAACATATCAATAAAGTGGCAATTTGTTGTACAGCCAAATCCAATGTAGCTGATATTCAGACTAACAACAAAGACAGATGTTGCTAATTAAGTCCGCATTAAAAAACTGTTAATACTGATACTCCATTAAAGCCATATGATAATGAGACTTAAATTTTTAATCACAATGATCCACAAGCCTCTTCAGTGTACGAAACTGGAAAATTTTGTTGTGTATAGCGTGTGCATTTGACAACAAAACCGGATTTAGGCTGCAGGTTCTGGAGGTGTTTGCTGAGAGAAGCGTGCCCTAACGTGGTTTACCGTGTCCTGTCATTTTCTAGCAGACCTTCCATACGCCGAGTCTTGGGGATGAGGAGTTCGAAATCCCACCCATTACCCCGCCACCCGAGTCAGACCCTGCCCTAGGGATGGCAGATATACTGCTGCCCTTTCAGGGTCTTGGTGACCAGCTGCCTGCACAAGGAAATGAATTTACGCCTCAGTTTCCCCCGCAGAGCTTGGATCTTCCCTCTATTACAATATCCCGAAATCTTGTGGAGCAAGATGGCGTCATCCACAGCAATGGACTGCACATGGTAGGTCTGGTTCGCTCTGTTTCCTTTGTCTACTATTGCCTAAGTATAGTGATGTAGATTCAAGTCTGACCTCCTAGATGATCTGCATGGTTTGTTGTTACTGTAGCCTGACCAAGCATTTGCCAATGTTGTGTATCATGGGCATGCAAATTCTGTATGAATGGTGACACGTGCTGTCAGTGTTACACAGCAAATAGCAAATATGTTGTTATTCAGTTCCCTAAGGCAGTTGGCAAATAGTTAACAGCTTAATATTACAGAATTTGGGAGGATAAACACGGTTGTTAAAGCGCAGTGCATTTCTATACTGTGCGCGTAGATCTCTTGTAAAGAAACAGGGTTTATAAATCCAGGATTTTGATAATGGACTTGGAAGCCCATATCCATAGCCATCATGTGCATCCCAAGTGCTTTTGAAAGTTACAAAAAATTGTTCTACAGTTGACACTGGCATCAAGAGCTGGAAGACCAGTGTTGGCCAGGTTGAGCTACAGCTCTTAGAAGGAGTTACGTGTCTGTATTTCAAGCATTGGACCCACATCTGATAACCATCAGGATACTGTGAAAGTGCAGTATTGAGAGTAGTTCAGAAAGAGAGCTGGGCAGCAGTAAAACCCTATGTATTTCCCTATATTCTATATGCTTCATTGGCTAAATCACCATAAGGCTTGGGGGGGGTTGTCTTATTTTAAACCATAACAGTGAACCTTGGTCATACTTAGAAATGTAGGGCCATAAAAAAATCTTTGTTCTGTCCAGTGCTCTTGACCATAAAGACAAAGGCAAGATGGGCCTGTTCTCCTGTTCTTGGGCTGTTTCCAAGGCCTTTGAATGGGGAGGGATAATCTAGGGGTGGGGAAAGGCTGTGTGACAGGACTGCTAGTCTAATTCCAGTCATCATCCTGGTAATTAGAACAATCAAAACCAAGGCTGTATGGATTCATCTCCAGAATCTATACCCCCACTGTTTGGCTGTTGTCTCAGTAGAAGGGTACGTAGGGCAGTTTCCACTTCCTTATGGCATTTCCCTTCAGCTTTGGGGGATCTCCCAGCTTGGATTTCTCTAAGCCTTGTGCAGTAACGTTTGTACTTGCAGTGATGAGACACAGCTATAAATCAGTTTATCATGGTCATGGTAAGCATTTTAAACTCAGTGGTTACAATTAGAATTCCTTTCTACACTGCATATTGAAGAGAGGACCTTTTGCTAGAAACTTAGTGTAAAGAAAATACAGGTTTACTGCTGGGCTGTGTTAAAAGGTCATTGTGTTGTCATATTATGATTTCATGTAAATCTTTTCTGCTTGTTTATTATTCTGGCAAGCAAAATTTAAATAAAGATTTACAAATCAACACACAGCAAACATTTCTCTGGAATTTTGCAGGCTGCTGGCTTCATTGCAAATGTTAATATTTCCTTGGAGGTCACAAAGAGTAGCTAACATTAATACAGAATTATGCACAAACTGTTCACTGTTTAGGAGGTACAGCATTCAGTAATTGCATATAAACAAAGCAGGGACAGAAACAGACCTTGAAGGATATGATACTTACTTTCAGATCTCATTTTGAATGGAATTTTGTACACACTAGACATGTTGGGTGACTGCTAAAAAAATGATCAGCTGAATAAAACCTGAGAGTTGGGAATGTTATGCCTGAAATCTAAGGTAATGTAGCATGTCTACACAGAATACAATGGAATTTGCTCAGAAATAAGTAATAAATATCATGGACTAGGTCAGTGTTATATTGTGTGGGGGGATCCCCTCAATGTTATCAGGATGTGGTTTTACGTCTTTTCACTGAGTGTGATTCTTCTGTGAGTAAATGTGGCTGCCTTAACATTTCCCATGAGAAGAAGCCTCCTCATTAGAAATCTCTTCTCTCACCTCTTCTTGCCCTGGATGAGAAGTTGTTTTGTTTTGTTTTGTTTGTTTGTTTTTCTTTTTCCATGTGTTTTGGGGTTTTTTTCCAAGGCTATGCAAAGTGGAAATTAATAGCATAGTTTATATTGATTTCAGTGGTAAGCATTTGTTTCCATATAGGTCAAAGAGAAGATCTAGAGAAGCCCATGCCTTCATATCCCCTGTAGCCCAGTATTTTTAAGGCTGATTGCCAGTGCTGTGGTTTGGGAACTTGAGTGTGGTTTTGCTGCAGAGAGTTGATGAAGAATTTTGTGATTTGATATGGATGAGTCACATAGGGAGGTTTGTGTGTCAGATACTTCCTCACAACTGCCTGATCTGTCTTATCCTGTGAGATGGAGTGGCCCCTGCCATTGTATTTTAGTCAATAGTCTTTTTCTCTTTTGCTCATAAATGCTGGGGTAGCTTCAGGAAGTTTAAAAGCATTAACAGAGGGTCCTTGCCTAGGTTTCCCCTGAACTTGCATAGCTCTCTTGAGTACTTAGATTTTCCAGCAGTTAATCTGTATTTCAAAAATAGAAAATGAAAACATTATATCATATTTTATGTGAAAAATGTGTACTTTATTAAACTGGTAAATATTTATTAATAATATTAGAATTCCTCTTTAAATTAGACATTTCATGAATTACCTTGCCTTGGAGCTATAAAAACTTTATGGCAGTAATAAAAAAATGTAAAGGAGGCATTTTGACTATGAAATTTCATTTCATGGTCAATTGAATTTACTATATCTGAAAGAACTAAAGATGGGGTTGTAAAATAATTACGACGTTCGTATACACTTACAGAACAATGTTCCTAGCCAGCGATACTGGGATAGTCTTATTTAAAAGGTGTATTAATGGTGTATTGCTAGTCACTAAAGCTTCTTTAGCTGAATGCAAACTTAAATTACTTTAATATGAACTGCATTGAGTTTATTGGTTATGTTGTGAAGCATTAGAAGGCTTTGCTATAGGCAATATTTAATTTAGATAAATGCACTACTAGCCTGTTGAAAAGTCCAGTGGAAGGATTTCACCTTGAAGAAATGTCACGAGATTTTAAAGCACAAATGTTGAAAAAAAAATAAAATGGGCTTGGACAGAATTATGATTAATACTGTGTGTCTTTTGGCTTTTTTTCTATGTACTACCTGACATGTTCACCTATAAACTTGAATGCAGAATCGCCAGAGGCATGGTTAAAAATAGGTTATGTCAAGGTTTTCCTATGTCTCCCTTAGGGTGTATGGAGTTGACTGGCTACCTTGTAATACTTTTGCGAGTATCTCACATATTTCTCACAGGGAGACCAAAAAAAGCCATAAAAAATTCTCCCAGCATATTTTTTGTGTGTGTTGTTGTATTGAAAAAATGATTCACAGTGCCGTGAAGATATTTATTCTCAGCGTAAATGTGACCTAGCAATTCTTAAAAGATTGTAGTGATGAGTTAAGTGTTAATACTATTGAGGTCTATATCCTATGGAAAGAGTGATAATTTGTCACCGTGCTGGTGAACATTATTATGGGCAATAAACACAATGCATTTATATAACTAAACATCATCCTTCTGCGTTTGCACACAGACAAAGGCCACCAAAAAAAAAAAAAGGAGATGAAATGGATGCAGTTGGAGTTATTTTAATATTTAAATAACATGCAAATAAACCCCTGATGCTCAAAAATGAGTCACTGATAAATGGAGTGTTGATGTACATTTAACTTCAAAGGACACATGGATTTCCATGATGCAAATATTATCCCTATAAATACTTGAATATAAATGAGTGGGAATCAATAGCAATATCCTCGTTAAAAACCAACACCCAGTATTTTATATTAATATTTTGGGGTTTTGCTGAGCTGCCCATAGAAAAATTATTTTAATCTGCAAACTGTGGCAATTCTATAAAACTACAACTTGTGCTCCTGAGGGTTCCTTTTTTTAACACCTCTCTATAATCTGCCCAGCCTGCTGAGTAGCATTGACATCAGTAGTACATCAATTTCAGAAAGTGGATTATTTTTACTAGACAGCTATTGTGACATATTGGGTCAGTCATAAATGAAAGATATTCATGCAAGCATGCAATACTTGTAATGAAGTCTCACTCTGACCTTCTGTATGATTGATTCTGTAATTTAGTTTTCTCAGGCAGTGCCTGAAATGAAATGAAATCATGTTGAACAAGTTTTGAATACCCACAGTGCACCAGGAGAAGAAAAATCTGCAGCCCCAGAGGCTTGAGAGAGAGCAGCTGAACGATTTATCTCTATGCTATTATAGCCTTTGCCAGCATTCAACATTTCTTTTTTTTTTTTCCACTTTTTTTTTTTTTTTTTCTTATTTGGCTTAAGTACTTAATTCTGCAGGTAGCTGTAAATGGGAAAATAAAATGCTGTTCAGATTTAAAATGACAGGACAGGAGTATGTGCAGGGGACTGATAAAATATCTTGAATAGAACTGACCTTTCATGTAGCTGAAAGTTACTGGGGGATTCATCCTCATAATTACCATATAGATTATTTTTATTTCTTTCCTGCAATGAAACATTTCAGAGAGCAGTAGTGCTGATTGAATGAAAATTGAACTTGTTAACATTCTTTTCAGCTTAGCCTGTTGTACATAACAGAAGGTTAGCTTTGATGAATTTCAAAATTCTCTTTCTGATATCTAAGAAACAGACAGTAAAATAATTGTCTCTCTTCAGTCTTTTTTCTTTTATTTAAGAAAGTACAGATATTACAAACCCAGACTGATAATTTTACATCTATTGCTCCCCATATTACTTATGCTGCTAGGGAAAATGTGTTTCCTATTTGATGAAGATTTGAGCCTGTTTTTATTTTATAATTGTTGCAGAGCTGTCAGTGCATTCAGGATTCTGCACGGGTAAGGCTAATTCATAGCGGAATACACTCGTCTTTAATTACATTACTACTTAGGAGTGGCACTGTGCTTAAATCAAAGGCATGATGGTGACTGTTGCTTTTATTTCAAGAAGAGATTTTAAAAATAAACAGCTCAATGATGTGGCTTTATAGAGCTGAGTTGAAAATTTGAGCTTCTACAAGGCTGCACACAACAGAAATGCCATGAATGTTTTGGAGCAGTGGTGCCTTTTACTTAAAGGTCTAAGTATTTTTTAGTAATTTAAATGCCCAAATTGCTAATTAATTTAAAATTAATAGATGAACAGACAATTCCAAGAATGAAAGCTGAAGAAAAATTGCTTTAAAATTAGGAAAAGACAGTTATTTTGTTACTCACCTGACTGCATGCTTCTAATTTATATCTTTAATTTTCTTGTAAGAAGAAACTTATTTATAAATCTCTCTTAATGCTCAGCCTGCAATCTCCTATCTGGAGAGAATGGAGTAGGTTTTCAATTAATACAATGTTATAACAACGTTGTTTAATGTGTTGCAGATGAAGCAGTTACTTCATGGGTCATTAATGTGTTTAATGCCTGGAACGGTCTATTAAAACAAGCCCTTGTTATTGTTATGAACATGTTTATTGTCATCTTTAATACAAAACATACAACTAATTGACAGCTGTAATTGTTCATTTATAGGAACAGCAACTACTCTTACTAGAAAGAGAGATTATATTCAGAGTTTTCTTATTTCTAGTTTTGATTTGATTGCTAAGGAGGATTACCAAACTCAAGTTTTAAAGCAAGTGTTGACCTGTTTGTGTTGGTCTCTCCCAGCAGAAGTGGTGGCTGTGAGCACCACTAGTTTTAATAATTTGTGGTACTAAGAAAAATTAATCTCAAAATTAAGTAGCACCAAATTCAGCAGTGTTCTGGTGGCTCAGATCAGTGACATTTGGCCACATACTGAACTGTTCCAATGGTGGAAAAAGCTTTGTCAAGCTAGACCTTTAGGACTCAGTTGAGATTTTGCAGCTTGGGTGCTCACTGTCAGCTCAGCACAGTACACTCTGGTTTCTGCCTGCAGATCTGGACCGTTGTCTTTGCTGATGAACTTTCAAGTCTTTACAGAGTTATTATTATTTCTTTTTTTATAACTGTATAAATGTTGGGGTTTTTTATGCCTAATGTAGCTGCACATTTTTTAGTTACCTTTCAGAGCATGTGTGCACAGCTCATGGGGCCTTGGGGGGAGGAAGACAATGGACTGAAAACCCTGGAGACAACAGACAGCAGTGGCTTCTGCTCAGGAGTTACATGCTACAGCTTTTAACATGATATGAAGACAGTGCTAGGCTGATGATGTACTAAATAATAGGGTGTTAATAGTGTGTAGATTTTCATGTCCTCAGTGACATTGTAATACTGAGCTTGGATAATCTAGTCATTTTTCTGAGAGACATGCTCTTCCCTCCTTTCTCATCGATACAGACACAATGGGCCATCTGTTAATGAGCTGTTATAGTTGGAGAAGGAAAACATATTCTGGTGTTCTGTTCAAAAACAGACAACTCATAGTAGCTGCAAGGAAGGACTTGTCCATAGGACACAAAGTGGCAGCAGTTGCCAGTGACAGAATAGCAGGTACTGATGCTGCTAAAAAAAATAATTAAAAAATTATGCAACTAGCTTACTGCCTGTTAGGAAGCATGAGGGGCTTCTGCATCAAAGAGGAGAAACACAGTCAGATGGGCAGAACATCCTGGGGAAAAAAATTATGCTGATTAGTCTATATTAATAATGTCTAGCTCAGATCCGTCAGCTCCAGAAAATATTGTGAGGGGCCATATGAGTATGTGGGAAATGATACACCCCACTGGGAAAGCTGTCAGGATTTGGAGTGGAAGCTGGATCTCTGATATTCCTGAGAACAGAGCTCAGAAGGAACGTGAATATGTTCGACCAAGGACACCAGCTGTACGTTAAGCCTGGGCCACGGCTTTAAACTATTGTCTCCTGAGTTTAAACTCTGAAAATCAGGTGCTGCTTCCTTAAGCCAGCCAAATGAGGCAGATGCTGTACCTAGTCTGGATATGTTGTACCTGGCCAAAGGCTTTGTTGTGTTCAGCCGCTCTCGTTCTTGGGTTATCTGAAAACTTCTTTTGAAATTCCTGTTATTCTCTGCTGTTGCCATCTGTGTTTATCCTTGGACTGCTTATCCAGTACTCGGCTTCCAGTTCAAGTTCTCAAGCTGTAAAGAAATTCTAAGTCTCTGTAGTATTTTAAATCATTCTATGTTGTCAGGTAGCTACAAAAAAAAAATACTGACTGGTAATATAAAAGGTGATGAGACCTACTTTTCTAATTGGCTTTAAAAAACAACAAAGAAAGAAAACCCAAACACCATCCAAACCCCAATAAAAGTCCCTACCCTTAGAACATAGCTACCAACACGTGTAGCACTTTTTAGACACATGCCATGTAACCCCCAAGTCTCTTCCCCCCCAGTTCCTTGCATGATTTTTGTTACCTTTGATAATATTTGTTAGTTGTCATGCTTCTTTCCACTCTCTCCTCATGTCGCTTACTGCATAATAAGGACCTTTGAAGTCTATCTTTGATTTGGTACTGAAGCACCTGAAGTTGCAGAAGTAGTAACAAAACTGCTTACAGCATGTATCTGACATTATGGGACTTAATTTCAACTATCCGAGGTTTGTTTGCAATGTGCATTTGCTGTTTGCATACAGCAAACCTAAGCTTGTACTGCTAATTTGGAGAGAAGCTCCTCATGCCAACAGACTCGTTAGATCGGAGTCCAGATCTGTGATCTGAGTCACACATGTATTATGATCACGCTGTTGTGTAGCTTGTCCAACAAAATAAGTGCTTTAAAGTATGGTAGATGTTTGGGGAGAAAAGAGTGGAAAATCTGTTTTTAAATGCTTCTACAAAATGGTGTAAAAAAATGAAATTGTAAAAAAAGTTGTGAAATAGGTGAAACTAAATCGTCAGTCTGCAAGAGCAGGAGCCTTTCCAGCACAGAAGGATTCAATAGCAATGGAGGCAAGCCAGAAGCATTGCTCCTTCAGCCCATTTTGGGGACTGCATGTGGAAGCTATAGGATCAGAGGAAAGTAAATGTATAAGAAAAACCTTCCCGAACAGCAAACCTGCCGTGCTGGGGTGGTGAGATGTCCTGGGTGTGAATTATAAGCGTTTCAGAGAAAAGTATTTGTTTGGTAGTTGTGTGATTTTGGCCTAGCTGTGAGCTTTTAGTATTTCTTCACCATGTAATGCATCATTTGGACAGAGGTAGCTAAGCATGCTGTGAATGAGCTGGTACCAGTAAAGGCCACAGACTGGTGTGCAGAGGTGCCTGGTCATGGAACCCAGAACAGTTTTGGTCTGCAAAGTACCCAGACTGGTTGGGAACATCTCTTAGCACCTTCTTGTTTGGCATCACATATATGAGGTAGTGCTGTACTGCCTGGTGTTGGTGTGCTGCTACTGCCTAATCCCTAAATGTGATTCCATGGAAGAAGTGGTTTTAACTTGTGGTTTGGTGGCTCATGGCACTCCCACTACCCTCTACTGCTGTCTGTTCTGAAGGAAGGTCTGCGCTGCACAGGAGAGTATGAAAAACACAAGCCATGAGGGAGGGATCACTGCAAATGTGTTTGCAAAGAAACCCTGCAGAAAAATCAAGGGACAGTAAAACCAAAAGATTACAATGAAACATGTGAAACCAACTTGAAGCTGTGTAAGAAAATTTCGTCTTACGGCAGGAAATTAATTTCTGGGACATCTGAGATTGCCAGAACAAAAGGAGATAGTTGCTTCATTTTGAGGAATGGATCAGTGAGCGCTTACATTTGCTGGTTCTGGTTTGGTTTTCATTTCTCTTCATGTCCATTCTCTAGTTTATGTGCTCTGTGTGAACAGAAAAGAGTAATTTGTGATGTAGTGGAACTGTGAGAGCACACAAACCAAGAAGTTCCATGTTCTTCAGGCAGCAGAATGTGCGTAAGCCTTGTGACACCAAATGGTCTTTTAGATCCAGCTGCAGACACAATTTGTTTCTGAGCCGACATTTACTGTTTGTTGCAGCCTTTATTTAGGAATTAAATTAGGTAAGGTTTCATTTTCTACAGAGACAGGGAAGAAAACATGGGAGTTTTCTCACAGCCAGAGAAAAGAAGCTGCTGCTTGTAGTGGATCTTCTGATAACTGCAGTTTGACAGATCTATTACTGCTGGCAGTATCTGAGGAGGGGAGAGGAAGGACACTTCTTCAGTGGTGGCAGTACCAAGTTCAGCTGTTTTGAATTCTATTAAGTAAGGATTTAATCTCTGACTGAGAAAAGCATCCTGCTAGTTTGATTTGTTTTGATTGGCAGTGAATTCCAATCTTCTAAAAAAAAATTAGATTAATGGGTTCTTTTATCTATACTTTACTTGTGGAGAAAAGAATATTGAGGATTTCTTTTAGAGATATGCTGACTTACTCAAAAGTAAAGGGAGCAATTTACAGGCAGGGACAAGTGAGGATTTCACTCTTTGCACTGCAATGTATTTGCTTCAACTTAAATTCATCCTTTAAAATATTACATCAGCTTATGTTACATTGACAGTGACGAATTCCTGAGGAATGGAATATATGATGCTTTAAGTCAACTTCTGAAACCAGGGCACAGTGAGCATAACCATAAATGTTGGGTTTTTACATAGTTATTTTTGTTGGTGAATTTCTCACTTTCCTTGTAACACACTCATACAGTGTAGGGTCAGATCCCAGCCCTACATATTCCTGTAGGCACTTCCAAGGGCTCAGTCCTGACATGATTAGAAAGAGTTTCACTGGAGATGTTGCCTATTTAAATGATTGAATGCTGTAGACATCGATTTTAATCAAGACTTCAATATTACTCATGTAATGTTCTCAAAAGTATTTTCCTAGTTCTTTTTTAATACCTTGTTGTCTGTTTCTCAGAGATTAATTCAGGGTAGAAATGCAGGATAATACTGCGTATATATGTAAAGGATTCTCATGATGCAGGGTTAAGTGGAAATTAGGGTACCCCTCGATATAATGCCTGGATGTATTTGTCTATCCAAATAAATATTAGCTTGTTTGAACCTATTGGATGCTTAATGAGTTAACAACAGAAGAATAAATTATTTTATACTACTGTGTTTTCCCTTTCTCAGTGGTCTCAATGGTATGTTTTGGTTTTGATGGCTCAGTACAGTGTGTGTTGAAAAACACCTTTGATAATACTGTATAAATTAAGGCATGGGAGTTCACACATTCCTTTCTTAAAGTCTCATTACTCTGTTGTTTACTTTCCCGTGGCTGGTGAGGAATTGATATTTTATCAGTTTTTGAGAACTTATACTTTTACAAGTCCATGTGAAATGAGCTATATATGTGGCACATGCCAGGAGATGTGTCCTTTGGCCATATGACTAAACGTGACTTCTTTGGCGTGACTGTCTAAATAGATGAGAATAGTTGTGAGTGGGATAGCTTCATGGACAGATACCCTTGTGGTTCCTTTGATGAGACCTTCTTATGTTTCAAATGCTGAAAAGTCTTTATAATGTGTGTTTTTGGAGGCGTGCAAGAGAGTGGTGACAGGAAGCCAATGTGCATAGATACAGGCAGTCACCTCAAAGTTGTTCTAAGAAGGGGAAACATTTTTGGATTGTATTTTGTCTTTCTTTTCAATTTGACACATTCATTAAAGAGACCAGAGAGGTGGTTGGCATTCCCCTCAGTAAACGTGTCTATACCTTAGGCTTTCTGTAACACTCACGTAGGAAAACAGAGAGATCTGAGACAGTCGTTTCAGTCTGCAGAGGAATCACACTGATTGTTTCCTTTGTGGTTTTCCATTTTACACATTTATGTCCTTGTTTGATTGTCATGCTGAATCAATCAGTGTCTGAATTTTGCCTGGCTTGTGACAAAAATCACCAAATTTTGCCCAGCTTCAATCCAGGACTGTAAAGCAGATTAGGCTCTAGCAAAACTTGATTCTGCCTGCTTGAGAAATTAATGAATTTTGGTCAGAACTGATCTGTCATTTTTGTACGGTGTTTGAAAAATCCTGAATGCTCCTAATACTTGTGTATCACCCTTGCTTTTGGTTAAGCTTATGTAAAAGATCTTACCATACTCTCTAAAATTGTCAGTGGATTCTTTTGAATACATGAGCGTCTCAGTTTTTGTGTAGTAATGTGATTAGAATGACATGTCAATGTTTTAATCTGCCTGTGTTTTTCTTTAAGATGATTTTCATTGTCAGTACTGATAAAAGATTGGAAATTGGAAAGGAAAAAAAAACCCTTTCATATATTATGTCTTATCTGTTTGGTGCTAGATAGCCAGCTATAGAATATTGTTGTTTCTTCTGCTAGCTTTTACTGAAGATTTTTAAGGTTTTAAAAATTAAAATCTTACCAAAATAGGAAGAAACATGGAAAAGTAAAAAAAAAAGGAATTAAATAAGAGGATGTGAAAAATCTGTGCAAGCATCAAATAGTGTCAGAACAAGGGACAGTTAAGAATTCACGGGCTTGTGTATAAAATTAGATTCTGGGTCAGTGCAAGTCAAGAGAATTTAGTCTCAGTAAAATCATAGATGCAACTGAAATGACAAGACTTGGAGTAAATGGTTTGTAACTCATTTCATCACATTTTGTTGCCTTAGAGTAAAGACCAGGAAGGCCTGCACTGTGTGACAATAAAGAGGGAACAAAAGCTAGCCTTTTAGGTGTGGAGCCACCTCTGAGAAAGTTCTGCCTGCAAGATAATGGAGAAAGTTAATTTCTGTAAGAGGAGGTCATTCTGATGTTCTCCACCTTCACTTTATCAGCAGAATTTTTCTTCATACAATAATGTCTGTAAACTAAAATGAATGGAGTAATATGCAGAAGGTGATCTGCTTTTTACAAAAGACTTTGAATGACTTCCAGATGCCACTGCCAATGCTTGTCACAATCAAAATGACCCTGTAGTTAACAGGAAAACATTTTCACAGAAAGGTCCCTGAATCAAACGGGTATTTCAGCCAATAAATCTGATGTTTTGATCTTTCTGTATCAAGTACTCCACTTTTGGCAGATGAATTCATCTCTAAGGAGATGCACTCCTTTGCTGATAATATTAAAGAAAAAGAAGTAGGTTAAGCGGTGTGATGCAGCATGAATGACAAGCCAAGCTGGCAATGGCTTGGAAAGCATGGGGAAAATGAGGATGAGACCTAGTGCGCAAGATCTGGAAACATGAGCTGGTGGGTTTAACTTCATCTGTACTGGATCCAGATACAAAACTACATGCACTTTAATCCTAAGAAGGATTTCTTTTTTTCTGTATAGGCTTCAGCAGAAAGACAGATTCAGAATTAATGTGATTTATTGCTATAGGGATGCAGTGTGCTGCAGTACTTGTATGTAAGATGGATGAGGCAGGGAGTGCATCTTCTCTAACAGTTTCTTGTATGGTTGCTCTTGACCCATCCAAGAAAAGGCTTTCAGGTGCACAGAAACACTGCCTTTTTTTTTGAAGGAAGAGTCATTAACAATAAGAGTAAACTCATCTGGGCTAAATTACCTACATGCTGACACAGATATTTGGAAACTGGTTTGGGCTTATCTGAATTTAGGAAAGCACTGGGACGGTCAAACTCCACTCTGGAAGTGCAGTGGACCGTATGCTGGGCTCTGAGCATTGCTGGTTTGTTTCATGTCACTTCATTAAGGATCATTGCACCTGCTACTGATTGCAGTGTAGTTTATCAATAATAAGAGTTTTCAAAATCTTAATTTGTTTCTTATGTTTCTGTCCATACAACAGCTATACACAAATGATGTTGCTGAATCAATTTGTGAGCTGTTTTGTTCAGTTACTGTTTTAAAAATCTTCTTTTCTGTTTAAATGTTCCTTCATTGTGTATTGATCTGTGTGTGGTTGAAAATAAGAAAACTGAGTTGTTCATAGGCAGATTCCAATTGACTTTACCTTCAGGGTCTTGCTTCTTTTTATTTACAAATGTGGTAAGTGTTGTGCAGATGTAGAAGAAGACATTGTTTGCCCTGAAGAAACAGGAGAAACAAAGCCTTGCAACCACTTGAGTTTCTGAGACATGAAGTGCAAGAAAAATAGTCAGTGATTGGTACATTGCTTGCTGCTTCCACATGTGTTTGATTGTTGGATTAGAGATAAAAAGGTGTAGTTTTGTGAACAAGGATTTTTAGAAGTGATGAGGATTACTCAAACGGTTCTCCAGTGTGCTACAGTGTCTGCACTTGAGACCTGGCAGGGCAGTGTTCTTTGTTTAAAACAACTTTAAAATCCCACTTAGACAGGATTGTTTTATACCTACTACTGCTACTAGTAAAAGCTAAGAATAACTGAATGTCAGTAAAGGAAGAGGCTTTTCTCTCTGTATAAATTCCCCTGCCCCAGTTTTGTTTACTTTCTGTGTTTGACAGCTGCTTATGTCTTCTCAGTTGCAGTGTTTTCCCTGTCTCGTCACTCAGCCTGTTTCCCAGTTGTTTATGTGGGGGTTGCACACTGCATCAAGACAAACAATGTTTAGAAAGGGGAAATGTAATTTGAATTCCACCACAAAGCCTCACCCACAAATGTGGGGGAGTTGGAATCTGGGAGGCAATGTGGTAACCATTGCTGCATTTAATTTATTAAAAAGCAATTAATGAATTGAAAAGAAACAACTTGCAATGTGACAGTGTCAATTCTGCAAGCCCATGAAAATCACATTACCTGATGGTGCTATGTGGTAATGGCTAGTGACTAAATCATGTTTCAATCTCTTTCAGGATCAGAGTCACACACAAGTTTCCCAGTATCGCCAGGATCACTCTCTGATTATGAGATCTATTGTCCATATGACTGATGCTGCTCATTCAGGAATAATGCCTCCTTCTCAGCTAACCACCATTAACCAGTCTCAGCTAAGTGCGCAGCTGGGGCTAAATTTAGGAGGCACTAATTTGCCACACACTTCTCCCTCCCCTCCTGCAAGTAAATCAGCCACTCCTTCCCCATCCAGCTCTATAAATGAAGAAGATGCAGATGAATCAAACAGAGTAAGTCATTCCATGCACTCTAGTGTGTAGCTTTATGTTTGTTTGCTGCATTTCGATGGCTGTGGCAGTAGCAACTCAGTTGCCATGTGGTCATATACAATACAGATCAAATGTTATTCAGTAGCTGTTTAGCTTCTTAAGGTGTTTCCCCAGTACCCCCACAACACTCAATGTAAGAATATACATACTTGGTTTATTATGTTCATAATTTGTTTCAATTTTTATAGAACTGGTGACTGTCTTAACTCATCAGATTTGGACAGTTTTGTCATTTTGATATTCTCTGGAGTCATATAAAATGTAGATGCATTTAAGTAGGAATCTAAGCTTTCTTCTAAATGAAAGTTTTGTTCACTTACATTTACTTGTAAATAAGTCTGTAATAAAAGGAAAATATCAACCAAGGACAGAGGTTAGTAGAGCAGCATATTGAAAGGGCCTAATGTAGACTGTTCCATGAAAAGTTTTCTCATTGAGGTAATGGAAATTGTGCCTATGGAAAGATCAGCATCCAGGATCCCTGAAATATCTAAGTAAAATGACTTGTTGCCATAATCTGTGCCTAGCTTGGTAGAAGAGAGTACAGGGCATAAGGCACACACAGGCACCAGAGTTACCTGTAATCCTCTGTGTGCTGCCCTGGGAATCCCCATCCCAGAGGTAACAGGGACATGGTGCAGTGCACCTGACCCTGTGTGAGCAGCCATGCAGGCAGGTGGTGGGCACAGAGGGTGCCCGCTGCAGGTGTATAGAAACTGCAGAGCTGCTACCGCTTTGTGCCAGAACAGTGGGCTTTGTAATCCCTGACCCATGTCTAAGTTGCAGTCCAAGTCTGGGAATCAGGAAATGCCTCCAAGCTCATCTTTGGAGTTTCTACTGCTGAAATTACATCTTAATGGAAAAACATAGATTGCCTATTCAAAGTATACTGTAGATTAAATGTCAACTTTTTAAATACAAATTAGCCTTGTGGGGTGTACTTTTTCAGGTCAAGCTTGTAAGATTTGACACTCTGAGCTATGCTTATAATGAATAGTAAGTATTCATGCATTTAAGTGCCAGTAGATCTGATGAGATTAAGATGAGACTAAGTACTATTTGGTGGGAGAAAGCCTTGCAAACAAATCCCCAAAATGTTGCATACATAGTAGCTTTAACTGTATATTATTAACTACTGTCAATATTTTTTCAGATGTAATCCGACTTATTTCATACATACATTGACTGTCCTTGTTATGACTGTTTCTTAGGCTTCTGGAGAAAAAAGAGCTGCCCCAGATTCTGGCAAGAAGCCCAAGACTCCAAAGAAGAAGAAAAAGAAAGATCCCAATGAGCCACAAAAGCCGGTGTCAGCATATGCCCTTTTCTTCAGGGATACACAAGCTGCAATTAAAGGGCAGAACCCGAACGCTACATTTGGAGACGTTTCAAAAATAGTGGCATCGATGTGGGACAGTTTAGGAGAAGAACAAAAACAGGTAAAAAAGAATCAGTGCAGGGTTGTCTCTCAAGGAAAAAAGAATACTAATCCTTGTTAAAAAAATCCTCCTAGATCTGCGCTGACAGGCCTAGGTTGCTTGCCGATGTGGACCCTTTATTCTGTAGAGCTATACTTGTTTTCAAACTTGCTGAAGACCTGGCATCTAAAAAGCAATTTGTTCTAAGAGCCAGTAGGTAGTAGTAATAAATGGCTGTATTTGTCTTTAAATTTTAAAGGGCAGTTTGAAAAAACACTCAGGTGATATTGTCCTAGAGTCCTGTTAAGACCATCTTTTGATGATTCCTATTTCAAAGCTCTTGTTTCCTATTAATCAGAAGTTAGGAGAGAAAAGGGGAAGCTACAGCACATTTACCATTTTTCTTTGATCTGCCTTATGAATTTGTTACGAAGTGTGTTGATTTCCAACCTTTGAAGCCAATCCTCTGTGCCTTATTACAATGTCATGTATGAAATGTTATCTCCAACTCAAACTTGGTACAGAATGTTTTGTTCTTCCTTGAGGGTTCCTCTTCTTTGAATACATGAGTAACTCCTACACATTGATTGAAGGGGGGAAAAATAATCTTTTGAGGCTGTTTGCCTGTTCATGCTCCATGCAGCTCCCAGTAGCAGTTAATGGAAGCTGTGATGGAAGAGAGGGACACCTTCAGGCAAGATATGAATTGGTATTTTGTATGAATTACATTTGGAAACTTTTAGCCTGATCTCACAGATAGTGAACATGATTTAAAGGTGAACTTCAGTGATAACTAGAAATACAGATTAATTTTGGTTGTTTTTTTTAAATGCTGAACTATTCTTGTTTAACTCAGTGGGACTCTCTCATGCTGGCTTTAGGGAAAGTGAATTGTCCGAGCTCTGTGAAACACTTTTTTGAGTGTTTATTTACAAATAAGATAATAGCATAGGGGTGGTTTTTGCTATTTTATGCTACTGGAGGTACGTTTTAACATCTGAAACACTAAATGTTCTAATATCTCTGTTGCTTAGGGTAATTAAAATATTATTTCCTTTGGAGGTAAGGTGTGTATAGGCAGTCTTGTCAAACAGTTGGCTGCTCTAGCAGCTTTGTTTATCCACAATAAAACAACATAAATTGTGGTCTAAGACCAATAAGTAGACTTGAAAGTCTGTAAGCACTTACAAAAATACTTAGACCTATCAGGGAAGAAAAAGCACATGGTAGAGTGTTTTGAGAGGGTTGTGATGTGCGGTTTTGTTTTGGTTTTGATCGTTTGTTTGTTTGTTTTCTCCCCTTTGGAAATGATTTTGAGAGCATTCTGGCAAAAAAAAACTTGACTGAGGTTGGTGAAATTGTGGTCTCTTTAAACAGGTATATAAAAGAAAAACTGAAGCTGCCAAAAAGGAATACCTGAAGGCACTTGCTGCCTACAGAGCAAGCCTAGTTTCTAAGGTAAGCCTAGTAATGCCTTCAGTGTAATACAAGTTAGCTCTCAGCTGCGGTGTTTACATACTGGGGGTAGAGGTGTGGTATTACACCAAGTAAAAGTACAATTCTGTAATACAGCTCTAGAAGATACTCTGCTGCTGCTTGAAACCTACCTCTGCAAAAAGATAAAATGAAAAGAATAATCTCATGCCACCTTAATGATTTCCAAGCAACAGCTTTGTAAAAGTGCATCTTCCTTTATCTATGGAGGCAAAATAATGCACTTCACTGCAAAAGCAAAATTCAGTCTCAAAAAAATATACTGATCTTTTGACATTCACATTTGCAATCTGTTTGCTGAGTTTGGTTTTTCCTTAAGTGCTGCTTCTCAAAAGATGGACTCTGTAGAGATGGAGAGCAGTTACTGTGTGACAAAGCTTGAGTATTTCTTTCAGGTGAGGGGGAAAAAAATGGAAGATGGCTCTGAATTTGGAGAGCACTTACAAATGGGCTAGCTGGCAGTAAGCCACATGCAGTATTTTAGCAGATCCCTGAGTTAAAATAAAACTTGTGAAGAAAATAAAGCTCTGCTGTCTTACGTGGGAATTTACTTTTCTAAATAGCAGTGCTATACTGGTTGTAGATCTGCTACTGCATCTGAATGCCATAGATAGAAATATGCTTATGGACATCTAAAATATGGGTGAAAAGTAATCAAAGTGGTTATTTCTCTAATAATATTTCATAAAGGTCAATTAGAAAAATACCTTTGGTCACAAGGAAGCAAAAGAAGGAAATTATGATATCTAACTCCTGAGAATATTTGATTGTACAACTGCAGAGCCTAAAACTACCACAGGTGCTGTGTATTTTAATTCATGAATAAATACACAGCAGCAGAAATTACACACATGCTCACGTTAGCTTGGCAGATTTCTTCACCTTGCGCTGAGAAGCTGTTTTGTCTCTAGAACTTCAGAGCTTTTGGTGTCACAACGCTAAGTTCAATGGCAGATGGAATTGTATATACTTTTGGGGGGAATTAATTTTGTCTGTTCCCTTGTTAAAAACATCAGAAATCATATTTACTCCAAAAATCCATGACTCCTGGGCTGCTGAGTAACTTGTAGGAAGACTGCAAGTGGAAATTACGCTTCTAAGTGCAATATTCATGTAGTCTCTTCCAGTGTAGTTATCCTTGCTGTACCTTTTTCATCCAAGGTGATTGCTGAGAGTAGGGATTGAATAGGCACCTCTGAAGCACAATTTAACACATTCTAAGGTAGACATCTAAAACATATGAATTAATTGTGCTGGGAGAGATGTTTTCTCTCTGTTGTCTTTATATAGGAACTCTAGGCAACAATTCTATATGTTGTGTATAATGCAGATGTGTAAAACTATGAGAAACGAATCCTACCCTTGGTGCTTAAATGCATTTAATTTACACATACACAGTATTTTTAAATATACCTTACAAAACTATGACTTCCAAGGCAGCAGAACAGCTCATTTATTGCAGTAGGCCTCTTTGGACAGTGTGTCAAACTAGAAACCTCCAGGACACTGGAAGTAGGCAGATTTCCTTAAGCATGGCACCCTGCTGATACAACTGTACCCTTTTGGTGTGTTCTGTTGGATACCTTGGCAATGTTCTCTTAGACCTTTGTCTGTCTTGATGCCTTAGATGCAAAGAACAAGCAAATTAAAAAGGTTGTTTAAGAAGCTTAATCGTTTATACACCACTTGTGCCACAGTAACTGGACAGGGTGGTGGGTAGCTATGCTTTTGCTCAGATTTGTCTCCTGAAGAACAGAGGGTTTTGGAAAACATACAAATATAGAAAGCATTGGGCTGGTTTTAGTTCTTCCGGCCACACAATGTCCATGGCGTCTGTGACTTTCTGGTGTTTTAACAGGGGCATGGGTTAGATTTTTTTGTTGAAGGGAGAACGGGGGGTACTATATGCACAAACAGATGAAGAGGTGATGCAATGGGTTGGTGGATCTCAGTGATCTTTTTCAGACTGCTCGTTGATCTTTTCTGATAGAAACCAAAAGATGAAAACGTCTCCCTGAGTAGCTGTGACTTCTATTTCCAAGTCAACACTAACAGTGTTTTTTCTGTTAAAAAAAGTACAATTAATTTCTTTTCCAAACACAGGCTGCTGCAGAGTCTGCTGAGGCCCAGACAATTCGTTCTGTTCAGCAAACACTGGCATCCACAAATTTGTCTTCCTCCCTCATTCTGAATACTTCCCTTTCTCAACACACAACAGTATCAGCATCTCCTCAAACTCTTCAACAGTCCCTTCCCAGAGCAATTGCTCCAAAACCTTTAACCATGAGACTGCCGATGAATCAGATTGTAGCTTCTGTTACTGTTGCACCAAACATGCCATCAAACATTGCAGCTCCACTGATAAGCTCTATGGGAACAAATATGGTGGCCACGCCATCTTCGTCTCAAGTCAGTCCCTCCATGCAAAGCCAGCAGCACCAGATACAGCAACTCCAGCAGCAACAGATGCAGCAGATGCAACAGCAGCAACTACATCAGCATCAAATGCATCAGCAAATACAACAACAAATGCAACAGCAGCATTTCCAGCACCACATGCAACAACATTTGCAGCAGCAGCAGCATCTTCAGCAGCAAATTAATCAACAGCAAATTAATCAACAGCAAATGCAGCAGCAACTGCAGCAGATACAGCTTCAACAAATGCAGCAGCAGCAAATGCAGCATATGCAACACCAATCACAGCCTTCTCCTCAGCAGCATTCTCCAGTAGCCTCTCAGATAACTTCTCCCATTCCTTCCATTGGGAGCCCACAGCCAGCACCTCAGCAGCACCAGTCACAAATACAATCTCAGACACAGACTCAAGTACTATCACAGGTCAGTATTTTCTGAAAATAAAAGATGCTGCAACATGGCTTTGTGTTGATGGAGGGGGTTGGAGTAAACCATATATGGCTGAAAACTGTAAATTGTTGATGGTAGTTATGCAGGGATGCATAACAGATCAAATGATCCTCTAAAGTGTCTATTAGATAGGCAGTAAAGAACTACAATGTAGCTGTGTATCATCTTTTAGCTGACTATAAATCATTTTGTTTAAAAATATTAAAAAAAAAACAAACCAACAAGGAAAAAAACAAAACACAAAAGCTGTGCTCTTTTTCATGTGATGCCTTTTTAATTTATTTAAGCTTTACCTACAATATGTGAATCAGATGGCCTAGTAAATACCCGGACCTTATGACTGCAAAATGGCCTTTTCAGAGTTGTGATACAACCCTTCTTGCTCTAAAAAGTGAATAATGCACTTCAAGGCAGTACGAACTCATGAAGCCCTTAAAGCACAGTTGTAACTACCTGTAAAACGGTGATTGGATTTCACACAATCATGCCGGTATGACGGGAGTGGATGGCAATTTTTGTCATGACAAAAATAGAGTAAATCACAGATTTTTGCCAAAGCTCTTCATTTATTTTAGTTGTTTGTTTTTCTTTCCCCTCTCCTCTAAATGTCTTCAGAAAAACAAATGCAAGTAACTGAACTTCAATGTTTGACCCAGCCTTTCACTTCATTTCTCCAAGTGAACCTGCTATAGTTTGTAAGGAAATATATCTTGACGTTTACCCTCTTACGTTAATTCCAACTGCAGAACAAATGTGAATATTATATTCTGTGTTGAGGTGATGAGTTTCAGATTTAATACACTGTATTTTTAAAAGGGAAATGCACTTAAATAAAACTGTTATTACAGAAAGCTAAGATGAGAAATGCAAGAGTTTTTAATACGCTGTAAAACCAGTAGAATATTTAAATGAAACTCCACAACCGAATAATCAATGTAAATATTTTCTTTAAAAGTTGTAAGTTTTCATATCATGTGTTGTAAAGTTTTCATAAATGAGGCTTTAATGTAAACACTGGTAACATGAATTATTAATTGCTACATTGCTTATTGTGTTTTTATGCTGTTTTATACTTTTTTATGAGTTATGATAGCAGCAATTAAGTTGTTTGTATTTTGCTTATCTAAAATAAATGCTTTTATCTTGCTATAGAATAAACACATTTCAGTAAAACTCATGAGCCATAAGTCTTTGGTAGAAAAATAGAAATGTTTCCTTATGCAAGTGCTTTCTGGAAAAATGTATTTTTGGGTTTTCATGAAACATACTGGGTAAAGAGGTGCCAAGTGGAACTGTGAATGCCATCAGCTCTTGTATCCATTGAGATGTGCTGCTGAATTCACACACAGCTTCTCTGGGGTTTCTACAACTTCAGAGAGAGAAAGCAGGTGGTATTTACACAGCCTTCATGGTACCCTGTGTTACATTTATGTGCAGAAATAGGACAGTGAACCTGTCTCTCAGCAGTACTGCTCAGTGAAGCAAATAAGCACAAGTTGTGGCTTTCTTTGTACATTTGAGTTTTGGATGTAAACGCAGCTATTGCCATGGGCTTCCTGTCTATAAGCCCCCACCTCTGACTTGGGGTGATCCTGAGTTGCCTGTCTTTTGGTTTATGCTAGAAGCTAGGACATGATAGAGAGGAGGATGGAGAAGGCAGGTTATTTCATATGAAAGATTTGGAAATAATCACATGCAATGTGTTTTCAGGATATTAGTGCCATTAATTTATTTTTACTTTGGTCAGCGAGGAGAAATCCTTTCTTTTCTTTGCCTGCAATATCTGTGCTTCAAGTACAGTGTGACCACTATCCCCAGTTGTCTTGCATGATTAATTACAGCATCTGTCCTGTCAGAAGCTATAATGAAGAGGTCTTGATAAAAATTGCAAATTACCACTGGCAACAATCTTAAACTGCTTATGATAAAATGAAAATTAAACCCAGCAAGTGTCAAACCTGAGCCCAGTCCTAATCCTGTTTGAGGTGGTGTCCATGGCTACCGTGCTCAGACCACAACCAAAAAATAATGGAATATAGATCCCCAAAAAAGTTGCAGCCAGACTTGAGGGAAGAGGTACTATACGGTGTGAGTTTATTAATAATGAATTAGCTTTCAATATTTCATCATCCTCAGGTACTCTGTTTATTATGTACAAATATTGAACAGCAAGAGATTCTAATTATAAATTTATAGATTTCTTGGAGCAGAAAAAATCCTGTATAAATTGAAGCTTCTCATAATAGGTGTCAGTTGACAGCTACCCATGCTCCTAATAGCCTTAGTCTGGGATGGAGGATGTTTATTCCAAGTGCGAGGAAGCCTGCCTGCATTAGAAATGGCACAGCAGAGGCTGGTTGGGACAGATTCTTGTGTGTGTCGGTTTTAACCAATGTTACATAACAAAGGGAACCATTTTATAGCTGTTTTGAAACCTTTAGACAAATGTCTTCAGCAATAATTGCTAAACTGCGTGTGACAGTAATTGTGTATTAGTTCTATAATTGTCATTTTGAAGACCTATGAAGTATCGTTGGAAAAATGTCACTAGTGATAAGAGTTAATTACAACTGAAGTCTGTTTTCAACTATTTGCAGCGAGAAGCAGGTGTTATTACACTCATTAAATGGTTTCATAAATCCTGGGTTTTACCACATTTGATTAAGAGCTGCTGAACTACTGATGGTCAATTCCAGGAAAAATAGTTTTAATTACTGCAGCTGAAAAAAAAAAAAAAAAAAGAATAAAATAATTAATCATCAAGCAGGCCTCTACATTTTAAATATCAAAATGTGAATCTTGAAAAACTGGAGCATCCTGCTGCTTGCTACAAAATTATATTTTACATTACCCACAACAGCATATTGCAGAACATCTTGTGTTTCAAACTGTGCAAGTTGGTGTTCGTATTCCCTAAGTCTGAGTGAGTAACTTTGCTATCATAGGTCATAAATAAAACTGTTAATTTAAATTGCTTAATATGCATTTTATAGAGGGGAAAAAAAAAATGCAGTATCTCTATGATTTCCGTTTTGTTAGCAGTTTAAAGAATGTTTTTCTTCCTATCAGTTACAAGCACTTAACTGCTACCTTCTTTTCCCAAGGTTTCAGATGCTTTATCACCCCGGTTAACTACATTCTACTTTCACATTAACCCAGGTTGACACATGATGAAAGAACATAAGGAGGTTTAATTTTTAGCTGACACAGGGTCATTAGTTTCTAACTTGGAGAACAAAGCCTTTAAATACCTCTATGCAACATAATCTCAATTTTATATTATCACCTGACCATTGTGGTTTGCAGAACAGATGGATTAAATATCTCAGGTTTAACCAGAAGTCTTGCACTGGCTCTTTTCAATGGGGATTGGCTATTTGAATGGCTCCTTTTCCATTTCTCACTTCATGGAGTATTTTGCAGCACTGGACTTCATTCTAACCTTTCCCTCCCCCCTTTGTTTGGCTTTTGTTTTGCAACAGCTGTTATTATCGTTTTTGGTCAGCTGTGATTGCTGGAGGCAAAATAGGACCAGATGGTGTTTTGCTATGCATGAATGGCGAGTTAGAGGAGTTTAGATTGAATAGGCCAAGTTTGAATGGTGTCTATGCACCACCTGCCCTCTTCAGCAGCAGCACACACATCATAGAAGCATGATCTGTCTCAGACCTACTAGAATTGGATGGGAATGGAGAGCGCCTCGTTGGATTTTCTCCATATTTATTGATCTTCCATGCACTAACAGCATAATGCAGTACACAGTCAATTTGAGTTAATTGGATATGACACAGCATGTACATGTAATCTATCACTGTAGTCTGGTACCCTTTAGGTTTTGCTGCCACAAGAACATGCGGTGTTAGCCTGCATTAATAGGCTAAGTGGATGGAAGTAAAACAGGATCATTGTAGGGCTTCATTTAACAAAATATACTGTAGCTTTAAAATTATGTCATTGAAACTGCCAGAGATACAGCTAGATACGAACAGTTTGGATGTGAGAGACTGGACTGAGTGTTTTGGCACATAACAGAATATACCTCATTCCCATACTTCTCTGCAGGGTTTGCCAGTGGAACTGAAATGAACAGTTGACTGAAGTAGGGAATAGCATCAGTAGTGATGAGCTGGTGCTGTTTAGAAAGCAGGGGGGGTGTTTATGTGGAACAATCTACTTCTTATCAGAAGGGCTATTATATTAAGTAAATTCTGATTACCAGCTCCTAAAACACAGAAATTAAAAGTCAGACATCCAAATTTGGGTTAGAGTAGCAAAGGGCTGCTTTGGTGTCCCAAAACTGGTCGTAGAGGTAGAATTTAAACCTTACAGAAATTCATGATCTGTTCTGTCCTCCACTAAGGCTGACTGAAAGGTATGGGGTGTGTGACAGTTGTGTCTGAGCATTACAGTATAAAATACATGTGTTATAAGTAAGGAATAAAATCTGTAACAATAGCACGTAATACATACATTGCTTGAATTGTTCCAGCAATGGGATGTTTAAAAGCCTGCTTATGTATGTAATAGGGGGTTGCGATCATGCTCTGCCTAACTTGGCAGGAGCTGCTTACGTGGAGTCTTTGTCTGCGGTGGCAGGTAGCTGAGTGAGCTACTTTAGTACGAAAACTGCATTCAACTGAAAACATGCTAAATATTTTCAAGTGCCTATGGGAAAGGCTGGGTTTATATTAAAGGATTTGGTTCTTAGAGTCACCAAGAAGTTAATGCTTCTCAGGTGCCATCTGAGGGAGAGAATTTTTGATTATAATACTGAAATCTTTCAGAAGAGAATGTATGGCTCTGAATGAGCTGTTCTGACACTTCAGTAAGCTGTGTGGGAGATTCATAATTCACCCTGTTTACCTCAGTTAAAAGGTAGAAGTGGCATTTTAAATCATGGATTTTGTCCAAGTTCTTGGAGCTCCAGCCCCTACACAGACCAAAGTAGTGCAGAGTTTTCTTAAAAGTTTCGAAATTAAATTTATTTAAATCTTCTAGGTAAGTAAAGTGGAATGATTGATTATACTTGATGTGGCATAGTTATATAGGCACTTCCTACCAGTATCATTTCTTTTCTTTCCCCTCTGGGAATGATTTTATTGATACAGCCACCTTTGGTCTGTGATTTCCTCCAAACTGGAGTTGTTACATTACTTTAACTTGGCTGCTCTAATTGAAACAGGAAGGCTTTGATCCAGCAAATCACTTAAAATGAGTGGATAATTCATGTATGTAAGTAGTAATTTCATTAAAGTGACTGCTCATATGCTCTCTTATACAGTTGCTCAAGTGCTTTCATAGATCAGGGGTCTAATTGCAAAATGTTCTATTTGTTTTCCAAACAATTCCAAGTAGCAATACTAAGACTAATCAGCACCTGAAAGTAACATAACCTAACTCACATTTTGTGTGTTTTCTTGTATTAAGTTCTGTTCTAAACAAGTCACAGGTCTGGTTTTCCAGTACAGGTATCTAACCTTTGTGCTGACTCAGTGGTTGTGTATCATCATGGACGTGTGAAGAATTAACCACCTGACTGGTGATTCGTATACCCAGTCACTTATATAGGTTTCTACCATGCACAGGTCCGAAACCCTGTGCCTGGATCAGCAGCCACAGCTCTTGACTGAGCAGATGCTTTGACCAAATATTTGTGTTTACAAAACAGAGAAGTCAACGTGGGCAAACAAAGCACCATTATGCCTACTGGCAATATTTGTGTAAACCTAAAGAGTATAGTTACTACAGGCTGGTTTATTTTTAATGCTGTACACCATAGTATAATGATACGCATACACTGCATTAGCATAAAGACATGAATAATAAATCCCACGTGTTACACGTTTCTCACTGGTGGCTTTAGGTGCTTCATGTTTGAACTGGTTTTGGTGTTCCACACATCCTGAGAACTGACCATATAGCGTGAATATTTTGCAAAATAAGTAGCTGTGCTATGGCTTAATTTCTTTCCTATTCCTAATTTTGGAAGTGCTAAATATTCCATGTGTGAAACTCAGAGCTTATTTTGAAAAAATCTGCCATATCAGCTGTTGATCAGGGGATTCTCGCTGCTGCCACGATGTGTGTGTGTGTACTTACGACTGTAAACTCACGGTGTGTCTTCCAGCCTCAGAGAAAAGCACTTTTTCCCATGTGACCTTAGCAAGGGGTACTGAGCTTTTTGCTCTTGACTTCTGTGATGAGGATCAGACAGCTGTAGAGCTGCACTGTGGCATCACCCAAATCGCTGTTCTACCAAATCCCTGTTTCTCCCAACGTCTTCTCACTTTTCCTATTGTTCCTTTTTCTCTGCTTTACTAATTGCAATAGCATCTGGGATTTACTTGCCCCATGCTGTTTCTTGCACCTTGCCCCTACCTGCTGGAAAAGGATGGAAAGTTCATCTTGAAGAGCTTCTCTTTCAGACCCCCTTCCTGTTCCACCTATCCTGATGATCACAAGGATGTAACGTGTATGATCATATACATGTTACATATTAGTTTGTAAAAAGAGATGTCCAGATGTGTGTTTAATTTTGTGTGGAAAATGTCTAAAATGCCTTGAAACATGAGGCATATACCTGAGGAGAAATGTTCTAGGTGCTCTGCAGCATGGGCTGCTGAAGGATTTGGTTACTGCTTAGCATACTGTGGCACTGGCAGAATATAGGTGAAGCTGGTGATAATTATCAGCCTTATATAAACAGACTTTCTCCCATGAAATATTGTGGTAGTTAAATCTTTAAATGTTTTGATCATTTACAAGCAGATAGTGTATTACAGCAGATATTTGGTGGAATGTACATAACACCAAGAATCAATTTAGAAAGACTTGTTTTTCTGTAAGGTATGAACAACTTGTCATTTTTTTCCTTGCTCTTTATTCAAATGCAGATTAAATCCTTATCCTTCACTTCAGAAATCAGCCAAAGCTTGCTAGCAGGCTTGGACAAATTAAACATCTTTGAACAAAAATAGTGATAAAAGTGTGATATTCTCACATTCATTGCTGAAGCTGTACTTGGCTTTAAACCCAAGGCTGAGTTTGTTCTGATTATTTCTTTCCATTTTCAAAGCTGCTGATCAGCAAAAATTAATTGATAGACACATGATCCTGCATCTCTGCCAGTCCAGCTGCACAACAGGCAGATCGCCATTGGGAGCCTGGGCCAGGCCCAGTGCCCACGGCACAGCTGATGGACACGGCAGGCCCTCAAGCATGGGCTCCGTTCTCATCCCATTTTACATCATTCTACTGTTAAAAGTCAATGCAAGATATAATTTGTATTTTGAAAGGGAGCTGGAAGTGAGGAGGAAGTTCTTCACCATGAGAGTGGTGAAGCCCTGGAATGGGTTGTCCAGGGAGGTGGTTGGGGCGCCGTCCCTGGGGGTGTTTGAGACCAGGCTGGACGAGGCTCTGGCCAGCCTGATCTAGTGTGGGGTGTTCCTGCCCATGGCAGGGGAGTTGTAACTAGATGATGCTTGTGGTCCTTTCCAACTCTGACTGATACTATGATACTAAGATCAGCCAGTCATGGGCCACTGCATCACCTTGGCAATGTTGCAATTGCCTGCACAACTTCAGTCCCTTCGTGGGGCAGGAGATCACTTCTATGCCATTAGGCCAAGTTCCTCACATAAACAATTCCACTGAGCACCAAACCCATTAAAAATTACAATCAATTTTGCAGGGCTAAATAAGAGATTGTGAAGCCAGAAGAAACAATCCCAGTGATTTCTGGAGGCTTTAGGCCAGGTCTTAGCTGAAGATGGGCACAAAAATGCAACCCTTGTGAGCATGCTTGTAATGTTTGGGGTTTTAAAAATGATGTAGGAATAATTCTTGCAGAAAGAAAGAGAATCCAAAGGAGAGGGAGGAACAGCAGTTTTCCTTCTGAACTGAGAAAGAAAACTGTTGGGTATGCGTTGCTATCACAATGCTTCAGCATGTAAACAAGTTCCATGGAAATCTGCAAAGTAACTGTACAGAGCATCTGGGAAAATAGTTGTGCTTTAAATGCATTAAGCAAAATGATAATGTTATTTGACTTTGGTTAATCAATAACGGAGAATAAATGTTACCCTTTAGTTTGATTAACCTTTTGCCATGCAACACAAAGTCAATGAGATCAGAAATACTTTGTTCTTCTTTTAAATTTGCATAAATTATAGTGGGGTTTCAGTTTCTGGCAGGGTGGTTTGTTTTTTCTCTGTCCTTATCTGTATATTTTATCTGAGGTTTGTTTGTTGCTTTAGAGCAACACCGCAGACAAAATACGCACTTTGTTAAATTCCATACTTGAGGTCAAATTCTCTCTTGAGGAGAACAAGTGTGGGTTGTGTAGCTGTCAAAAGAAGGTTTAGTGCTTGACCCTAAGAAGCATTCAAAGCCCAGATCTTGCTGCTTTGTGGTGTGGGGTTTTTTTTTATTGCTTTTCATTTTCATTGTTTGTACTTTATAGTTAAGAAGGGGCCTCTGCAGAGGGGAAAGCCCCTGCTTTGGTATTCACAACTAGCAGCCTTCTACTGAAACACCTCAAAAGCTTTTCATTGCAAGAATTTGGAAGCCCCTGCTCTGTGTCAGCTGCTGGGGCAATATGATACCAGTGCATGGAGGGTTTGAGGCAGGATGGGGTGATACAGGTGGAGCCCAGGAGGATAGGGTGTAGGTGAAATTAGGGCATGAGGGTATATACATAAATGTTCTTGCAATAAAGAGTAGCACTGGAGGTAGGTGTGCTCGGATGCAGTGAAGCAGGAGTGGGAGTCCAAAAAGGGTAAGTGGCTGAATTAATGTGGTTTAGATGAAGATGCAGACAAAAGCTTTTTAAGTGGATGCTCAATGAAAAGTTGGTGATATGGTTTTATACATATGTGCTCAAATAGAAGTAGTGTCTCACATTCTCTACAGATGGTGTTTATATAGTGTACACTGTATAAAATAGCCATAAAAAAAGCCTAAGATTTTTGTATAATTATTCACAATTACTGTTGTGTAATTGGAAAGTGCAAGCATTGTATTACATTTCATTTTATAGAACTACAGTGCAGTTATACTTGGTAATAGCTGTTAACAGGATGGAGTGTCTTATTTGTGAAATAATGCAAAATACTTCTAGTATTTCTAACTGAGAATGAGTTTTAGCTAACATACACATGTAGAAAGGTGGATTCCATGTCCTTCCAGCCCCAGCTGGCAAGACTGCTGGCCTTATCATTTTTATCTCAGGTAGTAACTCACAGTTCTCCAGGGTCATTCCAAGAGAGCCAGGAGCACAAGAGGACCAAACAAACAGGACTGCGATAACACAAACCTAAGCAGCAGGAGAAGGTCACCTCTTTGGAGGGTTATGCAATTCTTGTGGGAGCCCGACCATGGCTTCCTGTGGGGTAGTTTCAGCTGCTGCCAGGTGAGAGGGTAGGGGCTGACAGAGCCCCTGCTTGTGCTGGCAAAGGCATGAAATGAAAGTAATTTTGGGAAAAGGAAATAACTAGGTGTCTTCTCATCTGTGTATCTTGGGAAAGACTGCATATACTATGTCTTATGGAATAATGTGGACCTTTAAGAAACCCTAACAAGGAGCAGTTGTTGTCCTACTTGGAGCAGAGACTCCAAATAGGCATTTGTATGGGGAAGCATGTTAATAGTTACACAGATCGGCAGCCAGCATCTGGGGGTCAAGGAAATGCAAGGGTACATGAGTGTCATCTGGTTCAGAAACTAGAATAATTTCACATGATCCTGGCTCAACAGAGAACACAAGACAATAAAATCTGAAAAAGTCAAGAAACCATACAAAGAATAAATAAAATAGGTTTCAGGTTATTTGAGAGTGCCAAAAAAAAAAGAGAACATGTCAGGCTTGCAGAGGCCCTTTGGGGTGCAGGCACTATCTATGTTCTTGAGGGCAAATGTTACTTTCCATTTGTTTGGGTCAGTACTTCCATTTTTATGCAGGCTTGAGGTTATATCATTAGCCTCTGATGCCAACAGTGACATTCAGAACCATCACAGAAACTTCCTGAGACATGAGGGAGCCTTCCCAGTGAAATGGGGCATGTGGGCTCATGCCAGCCCTCCTGTGGGCTAAGGGCATTTTGACTGCTTCTTCAGGCACTTAGGGATGCACCCACTTTGCAAGTCTCCTCTGAACTCTTATCTGGGAGGTTATTTCAAGCTCTGTGCCCTGCTGATTTAAGGTGGTTCTGTAGCTGCTACCTGAGCAGGTCATTATAGGAAAAAAAACCCAAGCACCCAGAACTCAGAACTGGAAAGCTGTTTCTGTTCTGCTGGTGCTCAGTGCTGCTGTTGGCCGTCAGGGAACCGCTGCTGAGGAGGTCCCTGCTGCCCTGGTCATACTGGCTGCAGAGCTGGGCTCAATGTGGAGTTGTACTGCACCAGCACAATCAAGACACTACCAGCAGCCCCAGAGCCCCAGACAAGGCCCTTTGCAAGCTTTTTTTGGGCTACAAACACCTTTGCTGGAGAATCCAGAGCTACAGCCAGTACAAATTTATTGGAAGGGACTCCTTTAATCCACATGCAGAAAATGTTAGATGTCCCCTGTAAGAAGAGAAGCCTGGGGAGGAGAAGGGGTGACAGGAAAGAGATGATTTCCAGGCAGTAATCCTGTGCTTTTGTTTGATGGTTTTCTGTTTCTGTGACAAAGCTTTAGCTGTTCAAATTGCAATGTCTTGAGGTCAAGGATAGTTTGCTCTTGGGAGGGTAGATATTGTAATGGGGCACTGATCTGTCCAGTGGCCTCTGTATGGTACAGAAAAATAATTGGTCACAAGGCAGTGAGGAGGAAGGTGGGATTTGCTATACTGGAGTGGAAATGCCTGTATAAATACAGCAGTTCCAGGGCTTCACTGCCACCCTCCCTGCTGCTGTGGTTTGGTGAGTGAGAAGAGCAGTATTACTAAATGGACATTCAGATGGCTGATTTTGTGACAGATGTTGGGATTGGGATTGAGCATGGGGCACTAGCCCCTGCAGGCTGGCTTGATTGTATTGCAGCTCTACTGTGCAGTGCAAAAGCATGTGTTCAGGCTGATGGATGTCTGGCTGCTACTGATTCAGTATGTGTTTAGATGGAAAACTCAGCTTAAATTTCACAGGTTTTAGTTACAGAAAAATTATAAACAGTAACAAAATTCCAAATCAAACCTAAGTCTCCCAGAGCCACCAATGGCCATCAACACCCCCAAATTGTTTGCTGTAGGCTGTTTTCTATCGCTCCATCCCCCAGAATGTTGTGGGGACTGTGTCAAAGGCAGAAGCCCGGATAGATCACATCCATAGGTTGTCCCTTGTCCACTGACGTAGTCACTTTATCATAGAAAGCCACTAGGTTGGTCAGGTAGGATTTGCCCCTAGTAAAGCCATGCTGGCTGTCTTGAATCACTACTCCCTGTCCTCCATGTGCCTTAGCATGTCATCTAGGAAGATCTGTTCCACGGTCTTTGCAGGCTGCCAGGTCGATAGTTCCCAGGGACCTCTTTTCTACCCTTTTTAGAAATGGGTGTCGTGTTTCCTTTTTCCATTCACCAGGGACTTCACCTGACTGCCACGACTCCCATCCCCTCTTTAAATCAATCATACAGCTCACAATGGCTTCAGTGCTACTGTACCAAATCATGGCAGAGCAGCTTCAATACATTCATTAAGTAAAATAATTATTGTAACTCAGAGCTGTGCTGAAATGCTTGCTGTAAATGATGTGAAGATTGTTTTGACTGAGAGCCCAGTGCAGGCCTGGTTAGTTTTGCAGCCCTGCATGAACAATTGCCTGCAGTACTGGACTTGGGGAGAATTTGGGGATGTAGTTGTTGCTGAAAGAGTTGATATTGTTTCCCCTTGAAGTATGATTTGATTCATGTGTTTGTGAATGCAGTGTCTCGCTTTCCACACCCAGGCAATTAAGCAGCTAGTCATTACAAAAAGATGCTGCCTCCACCATCCTGATAGTTGGACACAAAGCAAAATCGCTGTTGCTAGGGTTTTCTGGGCTTTGTGTAGCAATGAGATTATATTCTCTTCCCTACTCCTTTTCCCACTTTTGGTCCATATACAGCTCTTTAAAGAAATACAGGTTTGCTTAAAAAGATTCCCCCAGCAGCATAAACCAAGTCAAACTGTGTTCATTGAAGTGTTTTGTACATCATAGCTGCTCCTTACCATTCTTATTCATCTGGCATTTACAGAGAAAGCCTGTCTCGATACCTTGAAAGCACTTTTAATGAGTACACATCATGAATTCTCCAATTGCTTTTAGACTGAAAATGATTTCCTTTCCATTTGTTACAGAATCATGTTATTTTACATTTTAAAAGCTTCTTGCACACCCTGGATTGTAAGTGATTATTGGCTATTGTAGTCTGAAAATGAAAGTTGGTAGAATTTACTTCAGGCTTGTTCAACTAAATAAAAAAGTGAATTTCTGCTTAACAAAATCCTGCCACATACCTACTGTACTTTCAGCCAAAGACCTGTGCCAACACATTCATGAAAAAGATTCAAGCCTGCACGCTTGTACCAGCTATCTTATTGCTCTTGCAGAACAGATAATTAAACTGTCAGGTGCCTCCTGGCAGGATGCTGAAAGTTTATGTGGGTTCAGAGAATGGGCTGGTCAAACTCATCAAGGAAAATCCATCCAGGTTCAACACAAACCCACCTTTTCTAGTTCAGGAAGCCCCCCAGATAAAATTTGGTGGAGAGTGGAACACATCTGGGAAAATATCATGTTGTGCATGTCTTGTGCTTACCTTCGTTCCAGAGCAGCTGGTTTTGGGCACTGGAGAACGGGCCAGGTAAACATTTTCTCTGTCCATTTTTAACTCTTCAAAGGACTAATTAAAAAACCCCTGCAAAGGTTACTGTGGCTTTGGGATGTTTTGGAACGGGGAAGGCAAAGCTGAGGGTCATGAATAAATTCTGTAGGCAAAATCTGTGAGAATGGGAGGTGAAGTACGTGGGGAAATTCGCTGTATTGTGTTGTTAGTCCCTTCCAAGCCTGAACTAATAACTTCCTTTCTTTACCAAGTGTAGTACAAGTATTTACTTATTTTATTTTTCAAATATTACTGAAGTTGAGTAATATTAATTACTAAATTGAGCACTCTCAGCTTTGACCTTACCTGCTCTGCCAACCTGGCTGAGTAACTCTCAGTTTCAATGGGGACAGATGGAGGCTCTGCCTGTAAGACCATGTCTGTGGTTTGATCGCTACTAATCAGATGTCTTTACTGACTTTCACAATTTGGTACAAGAGAATTGTGCAAATGTTCAGTCATAACCTTGTCAACCTTCAGTTTGCATTTGGAAATACTTGGAGTGAAGAGGAATAATGAACTTTCACTACCCACATTAAATAATTATGAATATTAAGAAACCGTTTAAAGATCTACTGATTGATCTGCTGCAAGGTGCTGTGAATAAGGTCTGCCAGAAGGAAAACAAGATTACAATTTAAAGACTGACATTCAACAGGTTAGAATTCATAGCACTTCCTATTGCCACGACATTTGCAGGAATAAAGTACTTTTGTTGCACAATTTAACAGCTCCTAGTGTAAGAGAGAGAGATCTTTTCTATTGTTAGTTATCTTAATACCAGAAAGAAGAAGTTCTTCACAGAAAGAGTGATTGGCCATTGGAATAGGCTGCCCAGGGAGGTGGTGGAGTCACCATCACTGGAGGTGTTTAGGAAGAGACTGGAGGAGGCACTTGGTGCCATGGTTTAGTTGATTAGATGGTGTTGGGTGATGAGTTGGTGATCTCGAAGGGCTTTTCCAACCTGGTTAATTCTATTCTAAGCAACCCAAACTCATCTTTACTTTTCATGTAGGTTGATGACATGTCTGGGCAAACGTGGTGTAGAGTGGTAAGTACCATGCCTCATGGTTGGTGTGAAAGTAAATTCTTGCTTCCATGGTTTAACAAAATGAAGCAAGAACTCTGCTGGAGAGCAGTGTGCTTCCCACAGTGACCCCCGCAGAGTGCAAATCCTTCCAGCATTGCGGGGGCTGACATAGTTAAGGACTGCTAGTTTTCTGTGGTGTGGTCACCCACACTTTGAGAACTTTTTAAGTGTTCCCACTCTGAAACCAGATGGGCCAGTCTGTGGTCAGACCACTAATAGTAGCCTTTGAAAGGATTCCTTTAAATGGGAGGCTTGGCAGGCTGCTGGCAGTTCTCTGGGCTTAGGCAATTTAATGCTGATTCCTGACACCTCGAATCTAACATACAGTCTGCTCAGTGTTCATATTTAAGGACAAATTTGCAGACAGGGAGCAGAGAAATGACTTGTTTTTTTAGCTAGCTATCACATATGGCTGTTCAGTTTGTGTATGAGGTCTTTACAGGGAGATCTAAGTCTTGTTTTCCAAAACTCACCAGCAGAAAATATGATGGCAGTTCTTATTAGGAAACAAACACAGCTCTGTTTATGCAGAAAAGCTGTCTGTTCGTTAATGATCTTATGTAGGTAATAGCTAGCAGTAGTGATGCTTGGAACACATTTCCCCCAAATACTTGTATTTATTTTCAGAGAAGATGACGTGCACTGACTTGTTCAATACAGATATAAAGAAATAGCTGTTGTGTTTTACAGAACAACTGTCTTTATTCTCTCTTTTCCTTTGTCCTTTGAGCTTTAGAGTATGACTATTTAATTAAAGATTGAATGAGAGACCAAGTTTAATTTTTTCCAAACAATAAACTCCAACATATTCAACAATGTCTCATGCCTTCCTGGCATTTTGATGTACGCCTGCAGCAGAAAGTCTATTGAATTTGGTATGTGACTAAAATCTAACAAAGAACACTGTCTACTGAACTCTAAATCTGCTTGGTTAAATCATTCAGTGTGCTGTACAAGTTGTACAGCTGAAACTGAAAATAAGCAGAGCCCTTCCAAAGCACAGCCAAGAAGAAGCTTAGCTAAAATTCTCAAGACACAACTTAGGAGCTCTGGGGTAGTTTTAACAGAACAAAGCCCACTGAAATTGTTGCTTTATATGAATTCATCTAATTTATTTTTCTTGTTACCTATTACTACCTCAATTAAAACAAGGAGAAATTAGTTTGCTTGGATCCTTGCAAATAATTGTTGTTGATATGGTTGTTATTTGGGTAAATACATTACTGCAGTAAGAACTCTGTCTGGAACATGGAATTGGCTCAGCATTGACATCCATACAGTTAGACAATAAGTCCTTCTTGTGCAGGATTTAAAAAAGCAAAGCCCTCTACTGAAGAATAAAAATCCTCTTTTCTATCTGCAGTACAGCTCTCTGGTAGACTGTACTCTACAAGGGAGAGACTTCCTTCTATTGGCACATTGTAAATAATAAATAAAACTAAAAACCAGGCAGTACATTATCACATTTAAATAGCAAAGGAAATAGGAGGCAACACCCACTGAACTTAGAGATATCTATGAAGACTACATTTCATGCCAGATAGGGCCTAGAGGAATGGGCGAAAGAAGGTGAGAGTACTCTTAGAATTTGGTGACACGCTGTTTGTTATAAATCCTGGGCTAAGGACTCATCGTTGGTCAAACTCAGTTGAAAGCAGTGATTGGAAATAAAAAGTAAGGGTATTTATGAGCTGGTTAATACAATAACCTGAAGCTGTGTTAAGTCTAAATGACCTGTTCCACATGCAGATTGCACCCTGAATTATATCAGGGCAGTTACAATGAAATTAGCAGGTGTCCTATTGCTTTTTGGTCAATTACCATAGTTAATGAATGAACAATTTAATTACCCAAGATTGTTCACTTCACTTGCAGCATCTGTTTTTTCTACTTTTGAACCCTTTTTTTTTTTTACAAGTAGATCATCTGGAGCACAAAGAGCTTGATCTAGCGTTGTGCATATGAACTTCTGTACCTAGTAGGATGGAAAATGAACCCCGAGGTCAGGACTGCATTCTCTCATGTTTCAAACTGGAACTCTTGCATCCACCTCAAAGCTGAAGTCTTTCTACCTCACTTTTTGCCAGAGTCATGTTTCTTTCCACCAGTGACTGTGACCACCAGCAGCAGAATGATGGGACTAATAGAAATACAGTCCCTGCTTTGAGTCTGTGACTTCTTCATATGTGTAAAGTCAGTTACCTTAACAATTGGAGAACAAGTTTCTCTTAAGTACTTCCCTGGATAGCTGTCCTGACCTCTTGTGTTGCTGTACCACAGCCAAAGTGCTCAAAGCAGTACTCTTAGCTTGAGCACTCCCAGCCAGGTGGCATCTAGGCCAAACACAAGGGACCAGGTCTTACAATGGGGATGTCAGGATACCACAAGAGTGCTTCACTGCACTGTGTATAGGCATTGCAAAATATTCTTATGGCTCACTGTGCAGTAAATACATGTGCTTATGAGTGCCTGAATTGTTGAGTAAAACTCTATGGTTAGACTAGCTAATCATAGTGATCTTTTCTGGCCTTAAAATCTGATATCTTAAATTTCATTTACCCTAAGGCCATTTTACCCCCCTCTGGTAATATAAATGGCCCTTAAGTTTTGAATATTTATATCTCCTTTGAGGTATCTTTATTTTGCCAGAATGATGCCTCAGTAACCTTTGTGTGAATGAGAATGAGGTGCTCTGAGACCCTCAGTTGCCACATTGGAAGTTGGCTCAGGGCTGGGATATTGCTCTTTTCTGTAGTTTTCTTTGTTTGATCATTATATGAAGTCTGTTTGGAAGTTCTTGTTTTAATATTTTAATAACATTGATTCGTGTAACTTTGCTGATGTCTTTTCTGTGGGGAACTGACTAATTGTTGAGATAACCAACAGATCCACCTGTCTTTGGCACAGTGCTCAAACCAAGGTGTAGACTTTTCCCACATATGATGTGAAATAATACCAACCTGTGGAGAAGTTAAAAGAAACAGCAAAGCTGAAATGGGCTGGGCTATGAGCTTGGTAATGAGTCTTAATGGCCCACAGATGGACATCGGATGTCTCTGTAGTGTTGATGAATCTCAGTTGGTGCAAATCTGGCTAGCATGAGGAACTCATTGTGAAAGTAGAACTGCCTGACCTAAGGGCCTCCTATTAATGTTTTAGTTGTGCCACCAAGATCTGTGTCTCTACATTAATACCTGCAGTAGGATGGCCTTGATAAGCAACACATCCATGCACATGCTAGTAGCAGCCTCATCTTTCTCGTGGTCTAAACATGATCTAATAATAAACAAAAGTTCATGGTGGGTGCTTGGCTTAGATGAACATCTGCTCACTAATCTGTTTCCAAACTGTGTAGTGGCTCTTCCCCATAAGCTTTTCACTTGGATGAAAAAATAGTAAAGAAGAAGAAAAAAACAAACAAAAGAGAAATTCAAATGCTCCGGACTCCTGCCGGATGAACACTGGCATTCAGCACTCCTTGGAGCACAGCACACTGCTCCCTGCACCGAGCCCTTTGCGCAGCTAATGGCTTCTCAAATGCTTCCTACAGCGAGGGGCTCTCTTTGTTTCATTGGGTATTGAATACAGTGTTACAAGCCATGACTTATGGCAGGAGAAAAGCAGACACCGAAGGACAGATTCTTCTGTTGTAGAATTCCACAGCTGAGAAAGGTGCCAGGAAATGCAGAATTATGTCCGAGGCTTTTCCAGCTTTCCTTCTCATAGTCTTCATGGCCCAGCAGAAAATTGTGACAGCTGGAAGTGAGTTAAAAAATGGAGCTCTATTGCTTTACAGACTAGTCAGATGTCCTTCAACAATTATTGTAAGAAGTGAGAACTGGTCCTCTTAATAGATATGTCACAAATCTGTGCACTTGGTCTGCGTATCTCTCACTATTGTTCTTCTAGCCCCTAAGTGGTCCTGAGGGTCTCTGGTATGGGAAATACCCCCAAGACCTTCCCACTTTACATCCACAATGGCAGCTATGTTCTGCAAGAATCCAAACCATCACTCTGCCTCCTCAGTGCAAGGAATAGCAAAGCTGGGCAAGCTAAGCTTAAAAGGAAGGGATGGGGGTGTGGGGGGGAAGAAGGCACTATTCACTTTGAGCCCCAAAGTGGAAGCTGTTTGATGTAAATATCAGGGAATAACTTTTGTTGCTGTTGGGTTTGGGATAAATCCTCAATATCTAATTTGAAATATGGGAACAATCAGCATGTCTGTGCTGGGGTATATCCCCACAAACTCCTGCCTGTGCCTGTTAAGGGGCAGGTGGGCACAGCCTGGTTTGGTCAGCTGTCAGGAGACTGGTGCAGAGTCCCTGCTTGAAGCAGGGTGCAGGGCTCAGCAGACCTGGGCATCAATCACGGCAGCACCCAGCCCTGTTGCACAAGTGCCTTAATGAAGCAACATGCTCCTTAGAGCTTATTGTTTTAGATTACACCATGTCCCCTTTTGTTAAACTGTGTGAAGCCCTAAACTGGGCTTCACACATGGTGTAACTCAGGGGACCTTGATGTGGAATGACATTACATGAGGCAGGATGTGAGAAAAATCAAGGTTTGTACCTCCCCATTTCCACAGTGGCCACACAGTCCAGCTTTCAGCAGGTGATCAGCAGGGCAGAGTTTGGGAGATCTCAGGTATTTTCATTAAGCATTTTCAAATCTCATTAGCAGATTTTCATAAAATGATAATGCAGTGGCAATATTAGCCTTATTAATCCAATATGAAAGTCACTCTCATGGTAGGGAAAAGTGCCAATAAAAGCCTTTCATTTTGTACAGGCTAACAGTCCTTGCACCAGTGTGTTCTTAATGAAACCATGTTGAATTTTAGTTTTCAGGCATCAGTTCACAGCTTTGGAACACAATGAGTTTATACCAATGGAAACAACTTTAAAGGCTGGTTTTTACCTTCATAACAACTGCCAATACTTGATCAAATCAAGAATCCTTTGGTTTCAAAAAACCCACAAAACCAGGCAAAATCCCCAAAACATTTCATTTAAGCCTGACAGAGAGAAGGGAGTTGTTTAGTTGTATAGGAAGAGATAAAAACCAGCATCCAGGACTGCAATTCAGTTGTCAGCACAACTAACCACTGCCACAACCTCAGCCTTGCTAACTGCAAGAGGAAATCAGTGTGAGATCATCTCAACCATCAGCCTCAGTAGCAATATAAGCAAGGCTATGGTGATTTCTGGACTATGCTTACACTTGGCCAGTAATTGATTTGAAGACAAAAGAAGAAAGGGCCACCATCTGCTTCTAATTCATCTTCAGATCTTTTTGTAAAGAGAGGAATTACAAAATACAGCCAATTGTTTATGCATTTTGGAAGCTTTCCTCTTGCTCACTCATTTTGCTTATGCTATGAAATCTGTGTAAAGCCCATCTGAAATCAGAAGCCATGTCTCACAGTAGGACTGACTGCAGGGGGTGGAAGGAATAGGTGCAGGGCAGCCCTTGCCCTTCTCCAGTCTCCTAGCTGGTGCCATGCTGGTGAGTCACAGTGAGATGGACAAGCCCTGTCAGCAGAGAGATGAACCCAACCAACCACAATGTGCTTCTTCCTGCTGTCCCCAGTACAGAGGTCTTGCCATAAACTCAAGCTGGTACATAAGCAGACACCTCGAGGAAGGTATAGAAATCAGATGTTTTTAATTCCAGGCTCAGACCTACGTCCTTTCCACGCAGAGAGCATCAGCTGGTGTCGAGAGCTGTGCTGGTTCTGAGGAGGGGTCAGTCATTAATTCCAGCAGCAGTTACTGTCACGGAGGAGGACTAGTTTATGCATAACAAATTTAATTAGGTGCAGGTTTCTCTTTACCATTTCATCAATTAGGGTGAGCACATAGTGGTTTATGAAAAGATCAATAGGGTGGGGTTTTAATTACTTAGAGAACATAATTTCCATTATTTATCCCATGGTCAATCAGGTAGTCTCTTTATAAAAGGGACTTGGATGCTATAGGGCAGCTGCTGGTGCAGTGAGGCTGGTTAACAAATCCTTGTGTAAGAGATGCTGCTCACATAAGTGCTCTGCAGTTTTGTCAAGAGATGTAGATAAATGCTTCCTAGAAGTAATCAGTTTCTTTAGTTTCATACTGCATAAAGAGTTTCTAACTTTAAAGACTCTTTTCATGAATGGGAAAATATGAAATCAATTCCATTTATCTGAATGAATCTTTCAGCAAGCTCAGGGTTTAGTGTGGGGGCACTGCAGGCAAAATGTAACAAATGCAGTAGCATAAAAAATGATTAAAACATGATGAGCAAGGTTATAGAGATAAAAAAAAAAAAAAAAGGAGAGAGGGAAAGAGTTGGAAAAGATAAAACAAGAAATCTTTGTGATACTAAAGGGTTTGCCTATTTTTCATGTTTACTTCTGTGTTCATAATTTTTCAGTCCATCATCAATCACTGTCAATTTGAAAAAGTGCTATACTTAGGGTCATTTATCCAGGGCTATTGGAGGCTAAAATTATGCAGTTTCAGTCAAATATACATGAATAAAGACTGTCATTTCTGATTAATGACATGTGACTTCAGTGTCTTACAGAACCATCTTGCCATCCAAGCCTTACAAAAAGGTTATTATGTAAGGCCTTTTCCATAATATGTCTACTTTTCCTCTAAGGAAACTGCAGAAGCCATTTTGCTCACATTAACATCGGTGCTGATATCCCTTATTATGCTGGTGGTAATTGCTCCACAGATTTTGAGATTGCCAGAACAAGTAAATTTTTGTGGGATCTGAAATTACATTACTGAGGATGGTTACCAAGCTTGTGGCTTCAGTGGCCTTTCACAGTTTGCACAGTCTTTCACTGGAGAAAAGGAAAAAAAGGAAAAGGTATCCATATAACCCCCTAATCTCATGAAATGTATTTTAAAAGACTGCCACACGTTGCATTTTAGCATTAATTACTGTTTTTCATGATTCACCATTTCCCTTATCTCCCTGAGCGTAATGTAGCCATTACATGCATTTGTCTAAGACGAGACGATGAGAGAGAGGTTAGAAACATCAGGGAAATATCACAAATTGAGAAAGGGGGAGAGCAGGGAAAGGAGGGGAGAGGTGTCCATGCCAGGGACTGCAAGAACTTCCCACAGCCCGTTTGTGCTATATTAGTGCTTACAGAGAGGATCTCGTGGCTGCCTCTGAAGCGGCGCCGGGAGGCACAGACCGCAGAGTGCCATATGTTCTGTTACAGCAGCTACTTCGCACTCCTGTAAGCGGACTGCATATAGCAACCATCACCCAGGCTGTCTCCTTTCAAAGCTGGTTTATTCACTCCAGGACAGATCATCCCACTCACAGGAAAGCTTTGCTTCGAGGGGAAAGAGGGAGCTTTGCTTCTGTTTTGCCTCTCATTTTTAATGACAGGGATAGAGTTTATGGTCTTGTCAGAGGCCTTGGAATCTCTGTGTACCCACAGAGGATGCTGCAAAGAAAGCCCTTGTGCTGCTGCATCACCATGAGGGCCCTGTTCTTCAGCTTTTCCTGCTACCAACAGCAAAGTTAGTGGTTGCAGCCCTCCAAATTCCCATTCCAACAGCAGATGTGACAGTGGTTAGGCTGCAGCTGTATTTATTAGCCATTGTAACGTTTTTTCTTGGTACTATTCCTTGTTACAAGAGCTGCCCCATCAAAGTTCAAAGGGCTTTTCTGAAGTCTGGTTCTCACACAGAAACCTGAATTATATAATTATTTTTTAAAATTTCCTTGAATGCCGTTAGCAAGACAAATTTCTTCACTTGAGCAGCGATAAAACTGAGGAAAGCGTGATGAAGAACAGGAGTATCAGAGGACTTGGGGTGCCTGATGAGTGCCCAATTGCCCATACAGCTGAGCAGGCAGTTACAGAACTCCTACTCTGGACTGTCCTTTAAAATAATCTGTTATTCTCCCTGGTCCTTAGAGGGAAAAGTCCACTGAGTAAATACTCCTGCCTAACACCCTTCCCTTCCTTCTTTTCTGTACAGCTGACATATATGACTTGATGTAAGTAAATGAGATGATTCCAGGTGCTATGTATTTGGGCATTAAGCCTTTCGCAGCAAATCCCAGCAAAGCTGCAACGTGAGCTGTGCTGGGTGGAAATAACTCATGGGTCTGTTGATGCTGGTGCATCTCTCACAGGTCTGAGACTCCATATCACGGCTGTTTGCTAACTGTGCAGTACAGCTCTATATGTCTCTGCATACAGTAACAAAACCAGGCTTGGCATAATCCAGTAGAAAGGCCTAACAGCCAGGTGAATCGATATTTATCATATCATGTCAGAACACAGCTATTGGTACAGACTCTCCCCTTGAAGGCTCCTACTTTTACTATTTACTGCCATTTTAACTGTATTTTATAAAACTGGAATTTGTAATTTGCATGAATTCCATATGATGAAAGAGAGGAATGGCAATAGTAAGGAGTATGAAAGCTAACACATGGAAAAATTTGTTTAACAAAATAAAAATAACTTTTTGAAGACATTTATTATTTTTTTCTTAATATTTTTTGAGCAGATTGCGTTGCTGTGCAGGTGCACAACACATTTCCACCTTTTCTATTTTGTTTGTTCAGATTATTTAAACTTTGTTGGGAGTGTGCTTTCCCCCAAATGGAATTGCATTTTTCAAACAAAATGTTGACACTTAATGTACCTTCTATCTATCTTCAGCTATTCTATCTTCAGCTCCACTGCTGGTAAATATGCTACAAGTGAAGTTCTACCCTTCAGGAAGTGAGTGATTCCTGATCCTTGACAAAAAACCACATTGGAAGCAGCAAGCATCTTTGGGATGGGATGAGTTTGAACCCCACAGCCTCTCCAGGAGGCTCTGTTAGCTAATATCTTAGTTTGTCATTTGTTTCTAGATTCTTCCTTTTAAAAAGCTTGCTTCCTGCAATCTTTGGTAAGTTGCTTGGGTGTCATAGCTAACTCCTCCCTCCCAACCCAACTGAAGGTTCAAGTGTTATGCCAAATTTTGAGCATTACCAAACAGCCTAGGGTTAAAGGAAACGTCTCTAAAATGAAACACTATTTGCCTAGAAGTAAAAGATTGTTTTTCTCCATTTCTTCTGTATTTGTTATTCATGGTACTGTTAGTAGAGAATGACCTGTGCATTTAGCTGTGATAACTTAACTAGTACTTAGTAGTTAAGACCTGCAGACAAGGGCTCTCACCTACTAAGTGATGTGTTATGGGAGCACATTTGTACAGGTCCCAGTTGGCTGTAGAGCATCATGTGATGAAGCATTTTCCTGCTACAACATAGCAGTAGCTCCAGCAGCAGGCATGCATTTTGAGAGGTCTGCTACAGTGTATCTGCCTCAAGACTCTGGATGCTGTCACCACTTAAATTTATGACTGTGTTTCTTGTGAATTAAGCTGTCTTGTGTACATAGAATCAAAATTTGTTCATATATGGGTTGTGCATTATTGTCTGTGAAATGTGTGTACACAAACACACGCAAACATACAACGCTCTAGTGTTCAATTACTAGCAGTTTTAATGGATGAATTTACCTACTGCAAATAAAGGTAGTGCTCAAGTTGTGAAGGTCTTGCTAGGAACATAAATTACATGAAGGAGAACAAGACAAGAACATAAGGAGAAAAACAAGACTATGAGCCAAAGGAAAAAGCTTTTGAGTGATCAGTAGATAACAACAGTATGAGTAGTGAGGAATGTGCAAACCCCTCTATTTGCATTGCACAGTGCAACATTGTCCTATTTTATGCTATTTTTTTCCTCTGCAAATCAAATACTATCCAGAATGAAGGCATGATATAGTTGATTCAACTCTCATCCATTACGTTTAAAGACCACAACACAGGGCATCTGTAATATAGGACTGTACATATTTCTTGCAGTTCTGATACTATTAAAGCTACTTAGGTGTCATGACGTGTTTATTTATGAGATCATCAAAACCACTTAATAACTTTCTCTTGGTTACTTGTTTACATCTGGGTAATACAGAGCCAGATTGTGCAGCCCACAGCCACATCGGTGAGCACTTACTCATGCAAGTTGTGCCACTGACATAAGGGTTTCACAATCTGGCCCATAATGTATCAAAATACATGAGGCCAAGATCTTATCACTTACAATCATGTAAATCTGCCTTTAATCCATTTATGTTCCAAGTTAGGTACCTGGGTATAAATCAGTGAAATTTTGTTGGCTTTGGTATTTGATTCAGTGGAGCTACTCTGATTTATGCTGAGAAGATCAGGCCCATTAGATTTGCAATTTAGAAATGCATTTGCTCCACTGCATGTGTAAGCACTAAGATAGCTGAAATTAACATCACCACAAAAAAGATTCTTTTCTAGACTGGTTATTTAAAATATCCCTTTGCACCATATAAACAAAGAGAATTATGTCAGAGTTAGAAGCAAAAAGGTTTAAGAGTCGCACATGTCTTAACCTTTACACTGGCTATGAGTACATCAGTTCCTACAAGATGAACTGCATTATAAAGTAAATAGATCTGCTTTAAAGAAAGGTCAGGACACATGTTCTGCTAAAATCTAATTTCAGTCTATTGCCCTATAACCTACTGCTCTCTGGAATACAACAGATATAATAGTAAAGAGCCTGCATTTAATTATCTGTGATATAAAGCCTCCTTACCCTCCTGAGAATATTCACAAGAATAATAGTAGGTATTCTCAAAATACTGTATTTACTTCCATACAGTGACTGCACACTGCTTTAACTCTCTTTCCTGCTTTCTGGAAGTAGTATTCTAGCACCTTTTATACCCTTAATCCAATGTTATATTGTTTTTGTATCCCGAAAGACTGGATTGTTTTACAGATTCAAGTAAACTGTGTTGCATACCATTAGCTCGTGGTAGGTTCCTGTGAGCATATTAAGAGCAAGCTTTGGTCCTCATCCTTTTTAATTAACTATTTGCTGCTGCCTCTTTTTAAAATGAATTACATCAGGATTCAACAGCCTAATAACATTAATTTGGCCTGATACAAGCCAGAACTTTAAAATGAAGGGTACTTGCCACAGTCTCAGTGTTAGTCTGGTAGAGAATTGCCTGAAGAGAATGTGTAGACTTAAATAAAAGAATAATTAAGATGGGCTTAGTCATGTTATAACTGATGTGCCATGCAGTCCTAAATCAACATGTCATTTAGAAAGGAGATAGATGGTAAGTTAGCTTTTAATGGTGATCAGTCAAGCACCTGCCTGAAATATTTAAACAATTTTCAGAAAACAAAAGAGAAAAACACCTGTCTGTGGCTTAGATGTAAATGAGGAAATTTTTGTCTCCTGTTTGACACTGCATATATCATTGCAAACAGGCATGTAAAAACTAATTTTTTTTAACTGATATCAGCCAGCTTAATTACTGAATAAATTTGAGGAACTCCACCAAATTACAACAGCTGAAGGTCTGACTTGAACCAGCCATAGCAATCCATTTCACCTGGGTCCCAGGAAGGAGTGTCTTGGAGAATGCTTTGAAAGTAAGTGACCTCTAAGAATCAGAATTTTAGCAGAGTTTAAGACTAAACCATGGCATCACACAAAAGAGGTAACATTCCTTTTTCTTATGAAGTGTCTTACTGTGTGGTGTTTTTTGTGGGAGTTTGTTTGTTTGTTGGAATATCCTGCTTTGGTAGAGTTTAAGAAGCATGTTGCTTTTGATCATGTAGTTGATGTTACATCTGTGAAGGTTCTCTCTGCAGCCAGTCCCCCAGTAGCTGAAGCATATGGAAGGTCTTGTAAGAACCAGATGATTAAGTATTTTACTATAGGTTCTGCTAGGCACTGCATGGTGATAAGCTCAGTAGCAGCCTTTGAATCTTTCAAGGAAAAAAAATAATTAATCACAAAAAGGTAAATACTTATGTCAACAGCTTCTTATTTATTTCCTGGCCACATATCTCCCTTCACACCTGGTGAAAAGCCACAGTACAACATGAGTTACTGGGCCACTGGAAAGTGCAGATTCCTTTTTCTTTCTCTGTGTCTCTCTTGGGGTTCACCACAGGCCCTGCTTTCATTTGGGGGTTGTTGCAGTTGCGTGTCCTCTGTGGAGAAGGGCTGGGAGTGACCTACATGGTGGGCATGTTCTTGTCTTGTTTGGTAAGTCTATAGTACTGTTGCAATCTGGGGCACTTTAGAAGTATAAAAGATGTTAGGGCATATGACTGCTGGTGAAGCTGGTTTAATCATACACAAAGGAGAACAATAAATTCCACCTCGAAGCAAGAAAAATGCTTCTAATTCTCCTTTAGGGAGCATCTGTATAACTAACTTTCCTATTCCAGCGCACTGAGACCTAGCAGTCTCTGCAGAGACTCCTGGTTTTACTGTTTCAAGTTTTCTTAGAAACCTTAATGTTTCAACACAAGAGAGTTCCTCTGGGACATTAAAATACAGATCCCTAGAACCTCTCTTCCATTTCTTGAAAAATTAATGGTAATTACCAAGAATGATTAGGAGGTTCAGTGCTTATTAGTCTTACTTCTTAAAATTCTGAAACAAATGTTTTTTCTTCCACTGTAACTGATCATTTTAATTTCCCTTCTTTGTCTGTAATAAAAATTGACGTTAAAGGATGCTTGAGGCAGTGTAATGAGAAAACTAAATTAGTTTTTCAGTTGGCTGGTCAAATGCATTTTATACATGATAATAAACAGTTTATTTTACTCTTTTGCTTATGACATAATAAATGATAAAAATATTTTCTTGAAATAGATATTGCCCATTTTGCTACAGTGGTCTCAAGCTGTGATCTTTTCCAGTCATTGGGGTCACATAACTCTGAGGAATGTCTGTCATCCCGAACTGCTTTTCTGGACCTTTTTGAGTTGTACACAGCAGTAGGCTCCACACTGAGCATCACCAAAAATGTAAAGCTTTTTTTTTTCCTTCTCAAAGACCTTTCTCAGAAATGCAACATTGATCACACTGTGTAACTTAGGATTAAGTCTGTGTCAAGGCATTTCTGAAGAGTGTTCTGAGAATTTTGTATAATGACTTTAAAGCCAAGCAAATTCTCCATTCAAACCAAATGGTGCTGTTTCATTTGTGAACTGTTGAGTTACAACTGTTGAGTGAACAAGCCCAAACAGGAGCACCGTGCAGCCTAGCAGTCCCACTGTGCTGGATGAGCCTAGTCCTTCCCTTGTGTCTTGAAACTTGGAGAGAAGGGAAATTGTTGGCTCACACAAATTCTTGATTGTCAAATTATCCACTGACTTCTGAGGCCCTAGTGACATTGTTTGCAGATAAAGGGGGAAAAAAGTTTCAGATAGCTGTTCAGTGGAAGTCTGTGACCACTGCTCTGTCCCATTTCAGTTACCTATGCCTGCATTCATGTTTCACTTGAACTGTAAAAACCTTTTTTTCACAGAAGCTCTTTGTGAAGTGAATGTATGAGACTCATTGAGTTGTTTAGATTGATTGCAGTGGCTTCAAAGCAAGAAATCAAAATAGGCTAGTAGTGAGATGAACACATAACATATTGATAAGAATAGTTACATATATGAAATGGGCAAGAAAAAGAGAAAAGCTGAGTTTCTTGCATATGATTCTTATGGTTCCTGACAGCTTGAACTCCCACATGCTTGAATAGTTCAATACTGGATTAATGTGATGCCTGCTTGGCGGATCTCATGGGGCACAGACTCAGCAAGAGACACATCATTCAGGATTTCAGGGACAGCTTGTAAACTATCCAGCACTACTGGCAATCCTACTCCAATCAAAGTCAAGTTTGAGGATGAAATGAATGGAGGGAAAAGAACCATACTTATTTGTGCTCTAAATCTGCAATTAGTTCATTTGTGTAGAATAATGCCAATGAAAGATTTGTAAAATAATATGAACTGCATCAAACAAGCTAGAACAATCTTAATTGCAAAAGCAAGAAGGACAAACAGAATTGATAGGCAATGACTGAACTGAAATCCTGATTATTTATCTATTTTAACTTTTTTTTTTCTGTGCCTTGAGAAAAGAAAAATTCTCACTGAAGTACATGCACAATTTGTTTGTAAATGGCAAGCAACTGTGCTGAATTATACCCTTTGGTGGAAAACCCCATAAATCCATTGTTAAAAGCCATTGGTGTCTTAACTGAACCAGTAATGTTAATATTCCTGTTGACATCTTAATAGCATCACTGTTATGTGCCAAGCTAGTTTTCACTAGAATAACCAAGATTTAAGAAAGAAGAACCTGTTTGCATATTCCTACATTTTCACATTGCCATTACAAGCAGTGTTCCTGAAAATGGTGACTATTTTTGGTAAGACCAGCCTAAGGTAAGACATGCTGAAGGAAAATCTTTGAATGTGGGTATGAGCATGTATTAGAAACAGACACCTGCCACTATGGTGCTCATGAATCTAGCAAACAAACCCTAGTCATCTTCCATTTCTCCAGAGGCTGCTCAATCACACATGATTCCTTTCCTCTGTGCCAAGGTCTTCTACAAACTTTGAGACTACTGCTGATCTCCCCTCAGTATTTGTTCTCTCTCTTTCCTTTTTGTTGAAACAGTGTGCGTTAGCTTAATTTTTCTTCTTGAGGTAGAATTCAAATACAGCTCAGGTGCCATTTCTCAACAGAATAGTATAAGGATAATTAAGCAACAGAAATTATTAACAAGGAAAACAGTAATCTATCAATTCTTTAACGTCTTTTAGTTTGTTGGTATAAACACAAACTACGTGGTTGGCTTATTAGATGAGATTTGGTGGTTTCTGCTCACAATTATAGCACTTGTTCAGAAACATTACCTGTAGGTATTTCACAGCTTCTACAAAGCAGCTTACTTGCTATTCAGGAAACATGTTTCACTCTTCATATATGTGCATGTGAGGAAGCCCCAAGAACGTGAAAATAAATGTGACCCTTGCATGCAAAGGCTAATTTCTTTGAGAAATGGATATTGCAGTTTTCAGTGCATCCCTTTAGAGATGGGGCTGCGCAGAGGCTGAATACAACCATGCTCTAAATCCAAACCTAAAAGGCTGTTTGCTTGCTTTAGCCCCAGCACAGACCTAGAGGTGGTGGAGGAAGGCAGGAATATGAAATTTTGAATCAAGCTAATGCAGTAAGACTGATTACCTAACTTATACCTCAAAATTTACTCCATCAAGTTACAAACAAATTATCTTTTGTCATTTCAGATCTATTTCCTAAGCGTGATCTACTTTTGAAAGTGGTGAACCCTCCCTCTTAAATTTCTCAAGATTACATAATCATCTAGCAATTTCCTTCAGATATTCAGTAAACAATTTATCAAACATGAATATTATGTCAGCAATAGCAGACTTGGACCCACGTAGAGCTATAATTAAAATAAGGATTATTCTATAGATACTCCGTTGTTTGTTTGTTTGTTTTTTCCTCCAGTGGTGAAAACTGGGTGAATTTCAGAGGAAAACTTCATTTTTGCTACCTATTCCTTGCTTTTATAAGACTTCAAATAAAATCCCAATTACTGAAGGTTGGACTCTTTTTCTGTGCAAAAATGCAGCTGTTTCCTAGCTTGAAAATGAACAAATCATTATGCTAGCTAAAATAACACCTACTTGTGCTTAGCATTTCATATCAAAATGTCATTTTAGAGACACTCTGCACAACATATTTTTTTTTCCTATGCAAGGTTTTGTCGTAAGTTAGATGATAAATTGAGTTATAAATTTCACCTGGCTGCCCCTTCATGGGGTGTGCAGAAGAGGTCATGGTGTCTTCCACATATCTCTGACTTTCAGTAATTTTCCAGGAAGCCCAAGGACAAGCAGACTGACCTCCCTTTCATTTTAAAATTCAATTACAGAAAATAGAAATGTGCCAGGAAAAAAATAATAATCAAACTACATTTGTTTTGGTTTGGGGTTATTGGGTTGGTTTTTTGGCTTTGATGTTGTGGTTTTTTTGTTTGGTTGGGGTTTTTTCTTTGAGAGAGAGAGGAAGCAATTGCTCTTTGGCACTCAGTGTTGCTTCTTTCTTTACATCTGAGCCCCACTCATGTGCAGTGTCCATATGGATGAGGTTTATGGGTATACATGCTCTTCTAACATATCAAAATATTTACCCTGTGCATTTCAGTACAACATCATTAATTTTACTAACCTCCCATTCTCAGTAAGTGCCAGCTGTCTTTGGGTTTCCAAAGCACTCAGATCTGATAAGTGAGCTCTTGTGTTAGCACTGCGATGGTCAAAGGTCCATGTCAGGTCAGGACCTATGCTCTGTGGAAGAGATAAACTGATTTAAAACTACCAGAGGAAACAAGTAAAGGGAAAAATGGAATTTATAAAGCTTGTGAAATGTCATGAGACATGTTGCAGCTTTTTGGACAAATGCTAAATGCAGTTAACCTGGAGGAAAAAGGGGGAGATCAAAAGATCACCTGCTGCTAAAAAAAAAGACCTGGTGCTAGGGATGAGTGGGACATAATGAGACATGTTTTTTTTAGCTGTATCAGCAATGATGCTTCGATTTCCTTGCAAGAGAATAGGAAGGTGTAATTAGGAACATTTTTTTCCCTCTACCCATTCACCTTGTGAGCTTTATTTCGTACAATAAAAAATCCAGAGAAATAAACCCATCATATTTAATTTGAGTTCACAGTATAAAATTTGTTAATAATTATAATTTTTTTGGGGGGGGCTTGTTTGTTAAGTGGATAAATCACATAACTATTAAATATGCAAGATAGAAATCACAGCCAATTAAATGATCGCTAAGGTACTGTGTCAGACCTGACTAAATTGGTGTGTTAGTATATACACAACATCCATGAAACAACATCTTGGCTATGTGCTGTGAAACTGAAAAAGAAGTTTGCTGGAGTCCTCTTCACCCAGATGTGGCTCTCATGTGTTAGACTCAAACTCTTCAGATTGTCTGGTCAGACCAAGTCCTGAAAGCCATCCCATCTACCTACAAAGACAATCTCTATCTTCTTGTATTTAGTTGAATCAGCTGTCAGTAATGGTAAGAGCAAGAGACCCAGGTGGAAGGTGTTGAGATGCAGTTATCTCCCTTTCTACAGCTAAAGGTTGTGTCCCTGGGGAGATTCCCACTGGAGTCAGGGAAAAGACAACAGCCTTTGAAATTTGTGCCCACCACAGTTTCTTCTTTGTTTTCCCAAGTGGGAAGCACTCATCATTAAAGTTCAAATGTAATGTTAAAATTCTTTAATCAATTCCTACAGTTAAAATTCACTGGAAATAGGTCTTTTTCCAACTGTCAAATTTGGTGCACTACTAAACATGTGACAGCAGAATTAGCGTTATCCCTTCTCGAATTCTTTTCCTAAGGCTCTTGATGGGAACAAGTGAAGGTATCAGGGAAAAGTGACTAAACTGGGGATCCATTTAGAACCAAATCAGAAATAAATATATTGCATACATTGCAATAAAAAATGTCTACCACTTTTTTTCTGTTTTACATTTTGGAGACATCTGTTAACATCAGCAGGAAGAGTTATAATGCTGTGTAGTAAGTCATTCTTTGCAGGGTTTTCATCTACCTGAAAAAATTAATCAAAATATGATCATTCCTTTTCCTGTTCTTTTCCTAAGAAAATTTTGGATTAGCAGGAGACATCTAAACCACAGAAATTCTTAAGTGAGTGCTTGTGTTTGAAATTATAACTAGACTCAGTGAAATCAATACTTAGTCTTCAAGCATTTCCTGAGATGCATTTTAAGATGGAATTATAAACTTTGTAGAATTTGGCTTTGAATAAATACAGAAGATTTTGATCTTTTGCTCTTTAGTAAGATATTTGCACAGGAATAAAATTTCTGGGGAATACAGCCCACGAACTGCAAAACTCACCATTTATAAAGCAGATACAAGAGTCTTACAGTTGCAGCAACTCCCCAGGTACACCACGCATGGATGGTTTTTGTTTCTGCTCTGCCAGCCTTTCCAGCATATTCAAAGTAAAATTGCATTATCTTGGCACTTCTTCTTTCAGTTTCTGCATGGCTAGATTGCTTTTCTCCTCCATTTTTATTAAGAAGTGCTGGAATGGTGCAGACTTTTGCTAATATTTGCCAGGAGTTGTTTCTTGCCTATCAAGAAAATTGGGCAAAAGCATGATCAGACAAGTGTGCACGTTTGCCATCTTGCTCTGCTCTTGCAGTGCTGACTCCTTTGTCAGGGATAATAGCATCAGGGAGATGACCTTGTGAGGTAAACCACACATTTATTTAGTCTCTAAGCTCTGCTAACATGTTGGTTGAAGTATGATCTTTGTCAAGCCCCAAGATGTAATTACCCTGAGAGTTAATGCTAATTGGTTTATTGAGTTTAATTGGATATCATTAAAAATACTGTCTTATTATGCAGGAACTGAGACGATATTCTGTAGGAAGAATGACGACTCTTACTTTCTGATTCGTCTGTAACCTGAATTTTAAATCATAATTTCACAACAAATTTTGGATGAACAAGTTTTCCACTGAGGATACTTTATTTTTAGTTCTGACTACTGCTACCAACCTTTTCTGAAGTTTTGGATGAAGAACTTGATAAAATATTTGATGATATCGCTAAGGTTAATTACAAATTCAGCTATGGCAAGAGACAGGCTGTAAATGATTTAAAGAACAATAAAACTATAGAGGTCAAAAGAGCTGATAAAGGAGGTTTCAGTCATCACAATGAATAATGAGTTGGAATAATTAGACAGTTTTAGTGAGGATTATCAGAAATTAACATGTGATCTCACTAAAGTGTTTCAACTGATCTTAGAATTACAGATAGGGTTTTGCAAAAGGGGCACCTTATAATTAATAGGGATATATTTTTTTGTCATTGTTAGGACTGCAGCTGAATAAGGTGTATATTATTTAAGCACACAAGTTTAGGTGGTCCTGTTAAAGAAGGAAGCAGAATTTTGACATTGGAAAGGGGAAAAATGACAACATTTGTAATTAAGATACCTACTAAAGCAGGATAAGCGTGGGTTGTTGTTTTGGGTGGGGTTTTTTTGGTGTGGGTTTGGGGTTTTTTGTCATAGTGAAAAAAAAAGAAGTTAATTGCCTAAAGCAACAGCAAAGTCTTGAACATATGCTTAGTTAGCTGTGGCATGGTTGTAGATGTTTTTGAGGATCTGTCCACAACTGATTTGTGCCATGTAGAAAGAGCAGTAAAATAACCCCTATGTTGTTCTGCTACTCTGATATTAAAAAGGATACAGTGATCTACACTTCTTTCTCTCTATTTCATTTCAGATGTGATAGGTCTTGGCCAGAGTCCTAAAACCTACTGTTTTGCCAATAATATGCACCCGATTACAGTGAGGAGGACATCAGTAGCTTCCCTTTGAATGATGGTTAAATCCCAACACAGGTCATGCCAATTCCAAGTCACCTTCAGTATTTTTGCAAGCAAAATTCTGCAGGACTGGGTCCAAATGTGGTAACATGTAGAATATGGGGTATCTTCAGCTTCCCAGTTACCCACCTGGATGCATTTCTGTGTAGACTGCCCTAGGTGATCCCGCTTTTGGCAGGGGGGTTGGACTTGATCTCTGGAGCTCCTTTCTAACCTCTAACATTCTGTGAATTTGTGAACATATGATGCTGCCGCATAATAAAGATAAGGATCACAGAGTGTAAATACTTTATAAACTTAATTTAAGCCTTCTTAATATTAAAAATGTATTCATTTTTCCTTCCACTCCAAGACTTGTTTAGCTGGTTCCCTTTAGTGTCTCTGATTCATGGTAACTAAGGCAACTCTGGCACTGGAATGAGGAATACAATGAAATTATTTATGCTAATTACTTAAATTTAAAGTCATTTCTTTTTAAAAATAGTTTAATATTGAAGATACTTAATGTGTTTTCATTACAAAATGTAGTTTATAGAACCTCAGTTATATAAAATATGATAAATTCTTAATACTTTTTTTGGTAATAAAAAGAATAGAATTAACCAGGTTGGAAAAGACCTTTGAGATGACCACGTCCAACCCTTCACCCAACGCCATCTAATCAACTAAACCATGGCACCAAGTGCATCATCCAGTCTCTTAAACATCTCCAGTGATGGTTACTCCTCCACCTTCCTGGGTAGCTCATTCCAGTGGCCAATCAGAGATAACATTAAACAAATTTTCTTCCAGATATGTGGGATAGCAAGACTCCATATAGGTATAAGCCAATATTTAACAGCAGAATTTAACACAAATTTTTGAAGCATTTGTGTGGGAATATCTTTGCCTCTTATAAACTCCTTCAGATCTACATAAACCTCTATCCTAAGACAAATGCTAGTAGAACTGACCTTTATCAGGTCATCAGGATTAGAGACAGACAAAGCCCATGCTGTGCAAGCTGCTGTGTGAAGCTGCCCCTTGTTTCAATCAGATTTTCCCAGGTGGGTCCTATGGAGTTGCTGCTCAAGTCAGCTGAGTCTTATTTGGACTTTAGCTAAGTTTGGCTGGTGGGAAGTAATAAAGAGGTTCATTGTAAAGCAGCAGCAAGAATTTCACTGTTAAGCTCATTTTCCTATTTTCTATCTGGAAGTTGGAAGGATTTGAAACTCATCCAGGGATTTGAAACTTCAGCAGTTTCTCTTCCTCTGATATAGTTCAACCACGCAAAGAAAATTTTCAGGCTGTATTATGACCTTAATTCCCCCATATAACCCATTATCTGCTCATTATTGAGCATGGAGTCCTTCAAGGACTTTTTTCTCCCCAAATCACTTTAAGAACGAATGCTAGCAATATTGAATCAAGGGCATATTGTCAAATGGACTCATTTCAGGGTAAGGAGACCTTTCTTTGAATTATGACTGGTGTGTCGGATAGATGGGCATAACTTTAAAAAGCAAAAGGAAGCTGGATTTCATATCCAAAAGTGAGCTTAACGGGTGTTCTTATCAGTCTTTAACTCTGGGGTTGGTATTTTTTTTTGTACATATATTAGAGCAAAACCTGGCCACAACAGCATTGTACAATTTCCTGGATAATACATAGTATGATAAATTAGATTACACAAGTTAAGTGGCTCTGTACGAGCAGCAGCAGTAGAGAAGTTACGTAAATAAACTAAAGTTAATTAAAATGGTAGCAAATATAAATAATCCAAGCTTAGTGAACATTGTTTTATTTAAAATTAATAAATGGGCAAAGGTAATGTTTATAATTAAAGCTATAATTTATCTTCATGCTCTGCTTGTTTAATAACAGTGGTAACATACTGTTACATGCAGAAATGTAGTAATATATTTGTTTAGCGCTGACATTATAAACAAATGTCTCAGTCTATTTATTCTAAGTTATGATACAGATTCTTTTCACAAGCATCTGATGGCCTTTAAACCATTTAAAATGAACTACATTAATGTAATCTAATCTTGATACTGAACATAACATTTCAGTTTGAATTATCCAGAATCCATGATCCATTTTATTACTCTCAAAGCACTTTATACATTTATGATAATGGCAAACCTTGCTCTGTTATTTAAATCTCATTTCAGATGGGACTTCTTTTTTTTTTTTTATCATTTTATTTTTTTAAAACGTTTTTGGTAGTAAAATACAAATAAAGAAAAGTCAATGCTCAGTAAGCCCTTTAACAAAGCAAACAATTCAGCTTTTTATGACATTAGCAAATAATAAAGGAAAGATCTGACATTTACACTTGATGAAATTTTATGCTATAACAGAGATGAGGAAAATGGAATGAAAATCACACATGATAAAACCTGTCCATGAAATTCAGATGAGTCTTAAAAATAACCACTGCAAAATATTCTGGGTCCTCTCTTACTTTATTGAAGTCTGTATTATTTTAGGAAAAAAATAAAAAAAATAACAAAAAAAAAGATCTGTCCCTGGAAGACAGTTCTTCAACAGATGCAAATACTGTAGGTAGTTGGAGTCACTCTGGTAAAATAAAAATGAGAGACTTCAGGGCATTTATTCTTCTAAAGAGGAAGGCAAGGTAACTTGCTATAGAAATATTGAAACAGAGGTCTGTAAGAATCAGAACTGATTTGGTATAGTAGTCACAAAATCTGATTTTCATTTGCCTGAAAACTTCCAGTAAATGTTCTTGGAATTTGCATTTAATCAATCTGATTTTGAAGTCAAAGTGTCTTCTATTTATAATTGGCCTAGATTTTCAACTCATGTGCCCATGGCAGTATTTTCTGGTGTTATGATACTACGTGTGATGCTAGGAGCAATTAATATACATAACATGTTGCAATGAAATGTACTTATAGTTGATTCACCCTTTTCCATAGACGAGATCACTCATGTGCATAAACAGCATGCACAAGACCTAAACCTGAGGTGAGCAGCTACTAGCCCCTTCCTTTAATAAAATTAATTGATGAAATACCAGATTTATTTGATTAGACTTTGAAAGCACATTTCAGGCTGGCTCTCCTCACTTGCTTTGTTAGCATCATGGTATCACAGAGCTGCAGAACCAGGTACCCGGTTCATACTCAGAGCATTGCCCTGGAAATTAAAGAAAGATGACTGCTGCAGCTGAATATCATGAATTGGAGTTTATCTGATCAACTCACTGGTCTAAAATAACAAAAAAAGACAATAAAGCATATCCAGTGTCTGAATATTAAAGATAAAATTAAAAGAACATTCTGAATTGTATGAACTTTCTTTGCTTCTCTTATGTCACCCAATCAAGCTCTGCAGTAATTGTACATGGATATGGCTTTGTTAATAAATTGCCATTTTAAGAGAACATTTTCAGAATTATGCCCTTCACTCCTGTGGGAAAGTTTATCTTTTGACAATTTCACCTTCAGTGTCATACCAAGCAGAACTTAGTCCTTAACAGAAGTGATGCATGAATATTTCTTCTCTACATATTAGCAAAGGATTTCAGTAGAGACGCAAAAGGCTAAAATACAGCTGGTGTTACGGGGTGTGCGGGACAAAATCCTTACACAAAGAAAAGTTTACTCTAAAACTGTTTCATTATGGTACAAAAATAACCAATGTGCAAAAAAACCTAGTGAAGTATGGGATGTTCAGAATTTCACAAAGCTGCATTGAGTAAGCAAATGGATTATAAACAGGTGATGATCTTTGGGTAATATGCTCAGCTTTTTAAACTTAGAAGTTACTCAACACCACTCAATGTTATTTGCATTGTGGCTCTCATTGAGATTTTGGTGTCTTGGATCCTGTGTGCTTCTCAGGGTTCCAATGCATGCAGACAATATTTGGCCAAGAAGAGCCATTGTATTTAACCACAGAGGTGTGTTAGCCAGGAGCTCCTGGATGATTATCTTCAGTTATGAGACTGGCTCCTTCAGTTGTGTTGGTCGACTTCTAGCTGGTCAGTGGCACTTTATTTCTTCATTTTTTGTTGGTGTTGTAAATGTGAAGTTGGTAACAGGCTGTTTAATTATCACTGAGGAGACTGAAAAGTATTGTTTAACTGTTGACTATTAAACATCTTTAAAGTGAGGTCTACACTTTGTGTGACTTTTAATTGTCATAGTTCGGGTAGAGCAAGAGAATATTTAGACCACTGTTTGCTGGGGGTTCTTTTAGATATTTCATTATGACAAAAGGCCAGCCTTGTAAAAAGTTACTTTAAATATTGTATTTTAAGGGCAAAAATATAACATTTTTTACAAGAAGCCAAACAGTAGGTTTCAGCTGTATCATTGTCTTTAAATGATCTTTTTATAATAGGAGACAAAATAAGAAAGGTACCCTTGGAAGCGGCACCACGCTATTTTCATGTTGATTGCGGTAAGTGCTGAGAGTAGAGTGCATTCTGTGTAAAATCAATGTTGGTGAAGAGGGCGAAAATGAAAGTTAAAAAAAGCAGAGCAAAGACTTCTGGATTTATCCTTTAAGTGTCTTTCCAGGAACAAAGCCACGTGCAGCAAGGGCAGGAGCAGAGGCCAGGAGGAAGGAGGTGGGCAGTAGAAAGGCTATCACAAGGTGAAAGGGGTAATGCAAAAGGAAGAGCATCAGGAGGGAACATCTTCATTAATTTTATCATGTATTTGCTTTCCTAAATCATCTTGTGTGCTCACTCAACCTTGATCCTGTTTTGTGATATCCTTGCAGACTTACAGTAAGCATCTCCCTTCAGGACAGCAAAAAAGATTAGTCTGAACTGTAAAAGAAAAAAACCCAAACCAAAACAACACTCACCCCTCACCCCATTCCCCCACCTGAAAACAAAAGGAAGAAAGGAAAGCTCGGTACAAAGCTATCATCACTGGTAGATAGCACCTGAAACTGATAGGCACAAAACCCAGACACAGTATAAGCAAATTACTCCAATACTCTTGCGCTAGAGAAATCTTTTTCTCTTTCTTCTTTAGAGAAACCTTTCCTCAGAATAATTATTAAAGCAGGCCTAGGGAGCTGCGTTCATTTCAGAGCTTTCATTTTTAGAAAGACTGTTTAATATTTATATAAAGCTCATGTTAAGTTTATGCACCTGTCAAAATACTAAATTACATGATAGTGATTGCAAAATGAGCTATTTATCAGACAGATGTCTCTACCAAACCTGGAGTAGATAGATAGGAAGGGGGAGATCCCTCCTGCTGCAGGGTAACAGTGCTTTATTTGTGACAACCTGCCGGGAAGGGATGTGTTTAACCCTGGTGGCTCCGAGAGCTGTGTGAGGTGAATGAGCTCTGTGGAAGCATGCCCTTTCCACCACAGGAGATGTAACACTAATAACTTTCTCTTGAATAAAGTCCTGTGAAGCACAAGTAACTACTCTGATGTATAGCTCACCTTCAGGTTTTCTACAATGTCCTGTTGCTTTGTTTTGAAACTGGTGGCTTCTTTCTCCAGCTGTGGCCTCAGGAGTGAAAGAATAATGTGAGGGTAAATTTTAACTGGAAGAGAAATGTTCTTACAAAAATAATCTACAATCAGCAGCACTGTAGAATAATGCTCAGAGGTGTTAAAGCTTGACCTCAGCCAGGTGTAAAATATGACTGAAATGTGCTGTTTGTTACTGCCATGAATAAGTCAGGGTATCAGGAGCTCAAGTGAAGGGAGAATGCTCCAGTGAAAAGTTGTAGCTGGAAAGGATAGAGAGGTGACAAGCTGAGTAACACAGGGCATTGCTAATACCACAACTTATGGAAAGTTTAAGCAGAGTGCCACAACTTTCTTCAGGTGTCTCTAGATGGGTTTTTACAGGGTATTCATTACCCTGGAGCCACCCAGGCTGCTTGTCCCCCTGCACCATGCCACCAAGAGATGTACGATGCAGCACCCCAGTTTCATCTTTAATGACCAACTCCTGTGAATCAGAAACTCCTGTGTGTATAAACCTTGATATATATTAACAAAACAAAAACAACAGCAAAACAAGTGTGCTGGTTCTGGACTTTAGATGTTTGGGTATGGCATCTGGGAAACTCCTAACCTAGGAAACTGCTTCTAAAAGAAGCAAGGCTGCTTTTACAGCATTTAAAACAAAAATCCGGTGTTTCTGTGTCCAGACTAATCTTGTGCTGCTTCAGAAAATAAAAGAGAGAGAGAGAGTGAAAAACAAAACAAACAAACAAACAATATTTATTTATGAAGAATAAGCTGCATGGGCTTCACTCTGCTTTGGAGAGAAATTCTTTGTAAATACAACTAAGACCCTCTAATCCCTGTTATAATAAACTCCACTGATCTGAACAGGTGTACATCCCAGTTGCTATTTTTCTGTAGCACAGCATTTCCTGCATGATCCACAGAGCAAAATTTCTCATACCAGGAGAATAACAGGAAAAGGGAGCAGGTAGAATAACTGAATTCCTCCCTCAAATGCAAATCTGTACCGGTTTGCTACTAAGCTCCTTTAAACCTCTGTGAACTCAGAAACCAAGAAGAAAACCAGCATCCACTATCTAGCTGGCAAATCACCACCCGTATAATCCAAAAAGCATGGAAAACCCTGATAAATGTATGTTTGGAAGCATGCAGGTTTTTGAATAAGTCCTTCAATTCAAAGGACATTAGGGAATTTTGCACAAATTATTGAAACACATTAGCATAATGGAGAAAATATACTGCATATCACTTGTGTGTACTGTGTATCAGAACTTATTCCAGTTACTTAATGCATATATTAAATACACTGGGGAGAGAAATGGTTTTTTCTTCAGTTTGCATTTGTTTTGGTTCTGTGTGATGGGTTATGAATTATCATGCTACTGTTCTGCCAATGCAAAAATACAATGCAGTAGATGTCTAATTAAGACCTGAAGTGAAAATGAATTATAACTCCTCTTGATACTTCTTATGATTTGCTGCATTATAAATAATGGTGATTTATTATTTTTTCACCTAGTGCTCTGCAAGTGATGGATCACAATAGTAGATCATCATAATTTTGAAATCAGAACAGAGCTGTTTTTTCTTCCATATAATTCAATTTTAACTCCACTACTGAGGTTCTTGAGTATCACAATCCATCTACTTTATGTTATGTTTTATTACAAAGAAGATATGTTAATATATTTGGTAGCAGTTCATTACTAACATCTGTTTATTAGACTTCTCTATTAACCCATCCAATGTACCTTTTGATTGTTTCATTACATTTTCAACATGACCCACATGGCAACTCCCAAGAAAAAGATTATTGAGGACCAGTGTAAAAAGAGGCTTCCCCTTCCCAATGTGCTGTACCTTGACAGTGACCTTATTGTACCACTATTGCAAATTTCTAGATTAATGAGTTCTCAGTGCTATAATATTCAGTGCTTCAATGAGACCTTTTATGCATGTGGGTCCTGGCAGTGCTTTCTACTGAGTTATTCTGTATATTGCCCCCCTGTTAAAACAGTTGGCTGGTTTCATCCAGACAGTCCTCAAGCAGTGGAGTCTGGTCAAGGACTTTGCTTTCTCTCTGTGTGAGAGTTTTCCTATGTTCACGTCTGCAGCAGGAAGTTCCTTATGATGCAGGAGCGTCCCTACCATAAATTCAGCCTGCAGCAGCTGAGGGAACTGGGGTGGTTTAGTCTGGAGAAGAGAATGCTAAGGGGAGATCTTATTACTCTCTACAACTACCTAAAGTTGTAATGAAGGCTGGTGTTGGTTTCTTCTCCCAGGTAACTAGTGATAGGACAAGAGGAAATGGGTTTAAGTCATGTCAGGGGAGATTTAGATTGGATATTAGGGGGAAAAAGAATTACTGAGAGAGCAGTGAGACATTGGAACAAGCTGCTCAAGGGGGTGGTAGAGTCTCCAACTGTGGAGGTGTTCAAGAAGCATGTGGCACTTCAGGATATAGTTTATTAGTCATGGTAATTGAGTTATGGTTGGACTCAATGATCTTAAAAGGTCTTTTCCAACCTTAATGATTCTGTGATTCTACATTTATATGCAACAGATTCTCAAAATATTTTCTTCATAAAGTTCAAAGTCTCATCTCCTCCTTGCTACAACCAGATTCCAATGACATCATGTTCTGCTTTCTTTTTGATGCTTCAGCAACCTGCACTTCTCTTCTTGCTAAGGGTCCCACCATGTCATTGCAGTAGATGTTATGTAGCTAATGAGTGACTGAAGCAAGACTGACTTTGTACTTGAAATGAAGACCCTTTCCCAGGGAGAAAGCAGCCTTTTCCACCTTCACTGCTAACAAGGTGGTGATTCTTTTGGTGGAACAGATCAGAGCCCAGTCCAGTACTTTGCTGTGTACAAACACTTCTTGCTAGCAGTGTTGGACTCTCTTTCAGCAGAGGTCCTCCCTGTCTAGAAATACAAGGCTGTGTCTTTTAAAAATCTGATTAATTTGAATAATCTTATTCATTTAGTGTGTGGCTATGCTCAAAAACCTCCAGCTGCTTCTGCAGCTTCCTTTAAAGTGGACTGTACCAGAGCAGGTCTTTGGAATCCAAAGAGCTGGCCGACAAATACAGTCTGACTACCAGTTCACTTTGGCTCCGTCCAGCTCAGTGGAGAGCAGAGGAGCTGCTGTGGATAGCTGTATGGTAGATATGATTGCAGAATATGAACTACAAAAGCATGAAGTAAGCTATGACCAAGCAGGTGTGACAGTGTCTGCAGGACAATAGAGGTATTGCTTGCTCATCTTTGCCAAAGTACTAAACCTCAGCTGATATTAGGGGCTTGGGAAAAATTATCTTAGGTGTTTTTTTGGTGTGGTTTTTCGCTTGTTGGTTTGGTTTGGTGTGGGGTGATTTTGTTGTTTGTTTGCTTATTTGTTTTTTAATAAATGCTTAGGCTATCACTGGGTTAACAGTTAAGATTTTGATAATTATCTTCTCTCTCTATCCTGCATTTGCCCACGAGCACACAGAGTGAGTTTGCTTGTTTGTTTGCATTGATTTCTGGGAGCGAACTGCAGTCCAAAAAATGTTTTCAAATTATTTTCTGGCTATTTGCATTTTGAAACTGGAGGTGTTTTGCCTGGACATAACACCACCTACGACTTCCCTGACACCCTTTGTGGAGTAGTTACTTCTAAAATTTGGGTGAATGAATATTTATGACGCAGAATTTCTCTGAATATTCTGCAGCAGCAGTTCAAAATAATTTTTATGACTGTGCCTACCATTAGCTTGCAAATGTATGGAAAACAGGCACAAAGGGAGTAATTGTGTGGCTGCCTTCACTCAGCTCCTTTTGCAACAGTGAGTTTCTACCATGTAACCACTCTCTGAAAAGGATGGTGTCACACTCACTTGGAACCAGGCGGCTGAGCTCCACCGCAAACCCACAGTGAGTACTGATGCTAAACTGTAGCTTTTTGAGAACCTGACAAAAGAAGGTGAGAATGGAATGGGACAGGGTGTCCTACCTTTGTCACAAGGTGTCTCCTCCTAATTGCACCTGAATAAAATAGTAGGACAAAAGAAAGTAGCTTGCACTGTGCTTGCCCAGTTTGTGCGTGGTAGATAATGAGGCATCAGCCCTCAGAGCTATCTTTGGCATATTCCACCACAGCTAATTCCATTAAATGGCCATGAGAAGGAAGTCCATTAACCAGTCAATAATTTTTTTTTCTTTCTCATTGTTATTTTTCTTGGCCTTCTTATCCTTGCTATAGGAAAAGAAATGCATATGAAGTTCTATACTCAGTTCTTGTTTACTGAAGAACGATTAAGCATGAGCATCTGCAAACTTCCACAGAAGCCGAATTTTAATGGGCCTCAGAAAACTGGGATGAAATAAGTCAGAAGAAAAGGGGGGGAAAAAAAATAGAAACCCCTAGAAGCACAGCCAAAATAAATCTATATAGAGATTTAAAGCTTGTGCTTTGCAACCAAATAAATAACTCCTTAAGCAGTAATTTATTTGCATGCTGTTAATTAGAAGCATAATTAATTTTTGTAGATGATAAATAATGGTGTGCACAACATCATTCCCAGCAGATCAAACAGGAACAATATAAACATTCTTTAAAGAAAAAAATAAATACAAAACTAAAAAAAAAAAAAAAACAAACCACAACCAACCAACCAACCCCAAGAATAAAACTGATTTAAATCACTTAGGAGTTTTTTGTGATGTGTCGTAGGAATGAGAACTATAAATTAGTGTCTGAAGTTTGTAATTTCTCGGTAAAATGCAAGGCTTCATTAATCACTCTGCTTTCTCTTATACTTGGCACATATGGAAGGAAAATCTCTATGTTTATCGCTGCTTCAAAAAAAACCAACACAGTAGCATAAGTAGATTATTCCCAACAGAAAGATTTTTTTCCCACACCCTAATCTCAGAGCAATCATTCACTGATCTAAATGAGCAGTTACTTAAACCGCTAAGAAGGGATGTTAATTAGCTAAGGAAAACTAGGCAAGAGTATTTAATTCATATTGAAAAAAATCCACCTTTATTTTTTCTTGCCCCCCTTTTCCCTGCTATTTTATTTCTAATGCATTATTCACTTCCAGTTTGCTTATATACGGTCTGTATGACAATATCATACTTAGGTGTGTCCTCTCAGGAGGACAAGGTCTTAGAAAGTTCTCTACTCCAAAGCTTACTTTGCTTACACCTCTCACTTCCCGAATAATTGTGGTACGTAGAGCGGTATAAATGGGAGTGAGTGTTAGCCTGCAGCTTGCTCTGAAAGCACAGAGGGTGGATCTGGGTCCACCTGGACTCTAAACACTTTCAGACGTGAATGTTTTAGTTTTTTTCACATACCCCCAGGTCCAAATAGCTCTCAACAAGCCATGTGTCTGAGAAAAATAGCTTTTTGCTTTGGCCACAACACAGAATCTGCAGCACATGATACACATAAAATGTCAGAGCCCTTCCAGGCTTGTAAAAAATATTTGGTCTCTGGCCAGAGAAACCTTCTATGAGGTCAGACTTTTCAGGTTTATTAGATCTCCTCTGGTGAGGTCTCTCGGTATCCTGAGGTGAGGTCTGGTGAGATCTCTTGGCCCATGTCTTGCAAGTTCGGCCAGCAAAGACGCTCTGTTTGTTCATCATCAAATCCTGGGACCCCCTTTGATGGTCTGCTTAGCAGTGGGAATGATTCTGTGGCACTTAGAAGACATAAGGAGGGAGGGGTTTGTCCACCAGCCATAGGAATCCTTGTTCCTAAAATCTGTCATGGGTTCATACCTGTCTATGCCATACCCCAGCAGTGCTCTGAAAAGATGGATTTGGTCATCACAGCCGTGGGATTGGTGTCTGTGTGTGAATCCCTGGTCAGACACATCTGGATGTGAGATAGCCATAGAAGGGCTCATGTCATTATATTTCTGGCATTTCTGGCCAACCATAAGGGCATTTTTTGTGGTTGAAGCATTGCTTAATCACAACAGCTTTTCAGTGATGACTGTTGTGCTGCCATGGGTCATGGTGGTATGAAACCAATGCTGCATCCTGAAGCTGCAGGTTGTCTTATTTTTCACTGCTGTCTTCAGTACGGTGAGAGTCTAATAGTAGGCATAATGTGAAGAGGGACAATAATCAACACAAAATAAGGGTAACATTTTCATGGATTAGAAATTAATTTCTCAAGTGTTGGTTGCATTTTATTCATTTTATTCTGCTCTCTGACTTAACCTTGGAGAGGCATATAAGGAAGGTACTTTCCATGGAAGATATACAGACATTGTCAACAGTCAGCTGCTGGCTGCAGGCAAACTTTCAGACTTCAAATTCATGTATTTATTCAATTAAAAATGAAATTTTTTCTACAGAGGGGAGAGGCAGGTTGCAACAACTGGATGAAATTCACAAACTGTCTTACATGACATCTTCTTTCATCCTTGCCTCTGATTCCAGCAGACAAACAATGAGCTCACCTCATCTAAAATTCCTCCTGATAAATTGTATTCCTTTTACATGGCCTTTTGCAAGTACAAGAATTTGAATCTCTCATACACTGTTCTACAAAAATTCCTTCCACCTCACTTTTTTTTTTTTGCTTTAATTTTTCAACTAGAATTTCAATATGTTGTTTAAAGACATTTTCAGGAGGGTTGGCAAAGACAAGTTTCTAACAGATATAGGTGTTAGAGATCTTGCTGATATTTCTAGAAGGCTGCACAAACTGTGTCTGAAGGGTAGAAGCACAGCTGAAAATTATTGAGCCCAGGAAAATACATTGAGCATATTCCTGCTTACAGAGATTAAAAACTGAGCACATGTAAAGTGTTTAGATTAGTCTTTGTTTTGCCTGTGAGCTGTGATTCACCAGTGTAGCATTCTGTTGAGTAGCCAGGCATCATTGTGGATATTCAATGTATTCTCCATTAAAATGCATGTGCTGTGTTTCTGGAGGATTGATGAAAGGTGGAAAAATTGAAGACACAGTAGAAAGAAAACGGAATGAGAAAGAATTCTCATAGGCTACATGGACACAATTCATGTCAACATGTGACTAAATACTTCATGTACCTATGGCTACAGAAAAAAACACACAGAGATTTCGGTGCTCTGCTGCATTTTGTCTATGAAATTACCAGCACAGAAAATTGTTGTAAACAAGGCATTTTCTGAAATAATGCTTTTGTGTGAAGCCGCAGTATTTGGGCACCTGTGAGTATGGGTTCTGTTCCTAACTCTGCCACAGGCTTGTTTTATGATTTGAAATACTCTTGCAAAAGTCTGCCAGTCTTTCTCATTCTCTACTGGTAAAATCAGAATAAAAATAAGTCTGATTAGGGTGGTGTTAATTATAATTTGTGAAATGCTTTGAGGTTCTCTAAGAAATGCACTGAAGACATGAAAAGAAATTATTATTTAATTAATATTTCACAAATAACGATCCCTGGGGCCTCAGTATGCTGACACTAAGGACTACCACAGATACCTTCACCTGCTTAGTGTAACTTACAGGAAAACTGGAAAAAATGGACTTGAAGTTGAGGAACTGTCTGAACAATCTATGGTATAGTATGAGTATTATTTTAAATCCTGACCTGCCATTGGACAGATCTATGGTTTTACAGAGTAATATACAGGAATAACTGAGAAAGGGAGGTTTCAGAGATACGTGATTGAAAGCATGAAAGGCCCTCAAAGCCTTTCATGTTATCATCTTTGAATAGTGCTTTGGTCTTTTGTTCTTCTTATGATAGATGATGCTTTTGTGTTGCAACAACAGTGAAGCTTCTGCTCAAAATGCTGTGGAAAAAAATAGAGATTACATGTATGTTCACTTACACACAATGGGTCTGTGTCAAAATTGTTGCCACCAATACTCTTTATCTGTTATTGATGATGTGGGTGCCTTCCCTCACATTACAGTTAATTATAATGAGCTGTAGAAAAAACCCAAAGCAAACCAAACAACAACAAAAAAAACCCCACAAATCATTAAATTTCTTCTTTGAGAAGGAGAATTAGATTTTGAAAATATCACAAAACAGCATCATGATGAACTTTTGTATTGAAATGCCAGACAGTGACTTCTCATAGAGATAGGCACCATTTCTGATGTTCTTTATTCTGGATTATTGTCATACTGTTCTGTGCCCCTGACTCTACAACTTTTATTTTAAGCTGCTCCAGAAACTTTAGTGAATGTAGTCACTTAAACAAGTTAAAAATTACAGAATCTGGCCTTCTATTATTAAATAAGAGGGGGGAAAACCCCAAACTAACACATGAAAAGATTGTTCTCTTCCTCATTTCCTAAATGAAAACTAGATGGAAAGATTTATATATTTATTTATTTTTAAGTGGAATCTGAAGTATTGATTACTGAATGGGTAATTGATATGGGTAATTGATATGCTGAACTACAGAGCTTATTCAGTTGCTCAAAGACTCAGGGTGGTTACTTTTTCTGATTTTATTTGATATGACCATGGGGGTTCTACAGCATCAGCTCATCCTCTTTGCAGGGCTCTGTGAATAATCTAGACCAAAAAAAGCACATACAAATTAAAAATGGGTTAGTGTTGAAATGTTTGCTTCAGCAAGCTGCTCTTTCAAGACACCTAGTTTCATAATTCAAGCCCTCCCTTCATCAAATTACAATACAATTAAAGCTTTTGTTTGCTGTTTGTTAAGCTCTTAAATATGTTTCTTCCTCTTGCAAACCTAAATAAAAGGCTATGTGAAGCTTTGTAGGAGATGACTCAGAGAACTTCAGAAGTCCTTTACAGGTTGTGCTGTAGTATCCACCCTTAAACCAACACTATAGGTCTAGATTTTATTAAACATCATTGAAGAGCATTCTGAATTGGCTGTATTTCACTGGGGTAAGCACCACAACTGTCCAGATCACGCAGCAAGACTTATATCAAGCTGATGCAAATGCAACATTTTAGCAATGCTATTTTACGGGGGTTTTGCATTGATTTTACAAGATTTCTGCTGCTCCTATTAGATTCTTTTGTGTTAAGTGGGTTTTTTTTTTCAGTCCTACATGAAGAGCTTCTGAAATACAGACTCATAGGATCGAATAAGGAGAGGGATTCTGTTAAGTGCTGTCAGCTGTTCTGGGTGGGGCACATGCCCTGCTCTTAAAGGACCACAGAAACTCAGCTGCAGTCTACTCCCTGATGGCAAACTGGTATGTTCCTGTTAATGGTTGTCATCTTTGGACCAAAACTCTTGAAAATTAGAGACAAAGAGAAGAGAAGGGGGCTTAACAGGTTGGTATTGGAGAAATACTTTACAAGAATGATGAGCTTGTTTGATTTGTACATAATAGGCACCAGGTGCCACACCATATGTGTAAGCTGTATTACTCACCACCCTGAGGTTTGGGGAATTTGTTGTGCCTGGCCTCTTATTACCTGCACTCAGTTTGTACTACCCTTCAGATGGCTGACAAAACTTCCAAAACATGTCAGATTCACCCATCACTGCTGCCCAGGAGAAGAAAATTTATATACAGGTAATAATACACTCAAAGCAAAATACCTGGTGCCTATAGGGCTGTTTAAATCTCTAGGTGTGTATTTTGTTTGGTTTAAACACGTTTGTATGAACGATATAATCTACTACATAGAATAGAAAACTATGGTTATGGAAATATTTGTATTTTAGATAATTTAGAACATCTTACTTGGCATCTAAATGCAAAACAACTTCATTTTTACTGAGGTGACATGGTCATGAATAGAAGATATTGAGCAATAGAATAGATAATGACCCGTATGTTACAGTTGCCTTCAGATATATGGCCATGTTTACAGAGATTATGGGAAGGCTTCATGCGCTTCAGTGCAATTTACTAAATACAATGTGGGATGAAATTGCTGTGGTTGGAACACAGGACAGCTTTAGAAATGAGAGGCTTAGGGGAAGAAAAAGCCCTATGTATTCATACCTGCAACAAAAAGCATTAGTGTATTTGGATGATTGTTCTCTTGAAATAATTTACAAAGTTTACCTTTGACAGTGAATTCCAGTTAATTGCTTTGCTCTTGGTTTTCCCTTATGAACCTCCCTAAAGAAGTCTTGCAGATTTTTGCCCTATTTCTTCATGTATGTTCTCACGTCAGCAACTTTATTTCCCCCTTATCATGTCTTCTCCATGGCAACCTCTCAAAGCCTTTTGTATGTTCCAGCCCTGTCTTCTACTGAATGTTTGGGGTTTTTTTTCTTTAGTATTTTGTAGTATTTCCCCAATAGTTCTTGCATAGCTAGCAGGGGCAAACCATATCAAATATCACTCTTACACCAGGGGTAAGCAATCCTGGCACATGCAGCCAGAAGCATTGCTGTGTGAATGTACAGGGACAAAGCACACTGAGCATCTCCTTAATGCGGACAGCGTTTGATGCTGGCTTCTAACCAGCCCTCTGGCTTTCCCAACATCTTTAGCAACAACCTCTCCTCTCTGTTAATACTGCCTATTTGTAGAAGGTAAATGTCCATCAGACTGAAAGGGACAGGCATAGGCATCAAAACAAAAGGCTTCTGTAGAAGACCTGGCTAAAAATAATTTGGCCTTTACATATCTGCAGTGTTGCAAATGCATGGTGTGTTACCACCACACAATTTCCTTTCCTCCCTCATACCCCCAGGAAAATGTGTATATATATACATTTATTTACTTACAGTGTTCAGGGACACCTATGTAATGTTATCCTGAGCATCAGTGCCTGCTGACTTTGAAATGAGTGCAACTTAACTGTGAAAAGCCTGCGATTAACTTAAGAAATATTTCCTAAATGGAAGGACACATCTTTCAGTGGAAGTTGTGCACTCTGATGGAGACAGCTAATAAGATTGGCCCACTGCAGTTGAAAGTAATAGTGTGCAGTGGGGTTTTCAAAAGCATTAAAGGAAAAATACTTTAATAGAACTCCCATAGTTAATCTTCTCTGGATCTGAAACCAGAGTGATTCTTCATCACACTGAACAATCAAGGTGTTTAAGGAGCCTTGACGTAGTAAACAATGTGCATTCTTACAAGAAGGAGAGTGGTCCTGGGTGAAATCAGTCTGTGGTGGCAGTTTGCACAGTGTGTATGCTGACTAGGTAAGTAGCAGGGTCCAAATTTTATGTAAGTGTTCTATTTCATGACAATTTACATAGTTTCCATGGAGATAATTATGTTGTCACAAACTAAGGATAAAGATTTCAAGTGTAAGATAAATAGGAAGAGCATATGGACTTCCAAGCAATAAAGATGTTCTTCTTTTGCTCTGTAGTGACAAAAGGCAACTGTAATCACAGCAGTGAAAGAGTGAGCTGTCTCTGCTATAAACATTGTTAGCATTCAGTATATCAACACCCTGTATTTCATACTATGCCTCTCAATACCTTTTTCTTTATGATCAGGCTTTCAGTGGATAATAGTTTTCACCAGTTACACTAGAATGGGGCTAACTCTTTAGCTGGAATAAATCAGCCCAGCTGGACTGCAGTCAATGAAACTGCTAAATTAAAGCTGAATTAAGCTGAGCTGAATTAAACCATTTGAGAATTTGACTCCACATTGTTCACCTACCCTGCCAGGTGATCAGGTCAATAGTTTAAACAACAGAAGATAAATACCAAATGCTCAACCCTTTTGTCACTGAGGGTGCTGGGAACTCCTGTAAACTCTGCTCTCCAGCTGTATTTCTTTATGTTAATGACAAATGTTCATTAAAGAGATGGGCCTGTCATGTTTCCTAAGATAATTTGCCTGCCTAGTCTGAGAAACTCTTGGTTCAGTTTGCTCTGTCCTTTAGCTGCTGGATTATGGCAATACTGGAAAAAGAATCTGGATAATGCCTGAGTGCAGGCATCTATGTAAACTAAAAGATAACCTGCAGGTGTGTTGAATTGTGTTTGATGCTTGTATGTTTCAGATTTGTTAGCTTTTGATTGTGATGTTTCCTTGTTTGCCTTGTAAATCACATCTAACATAAAATAAAAAGGGTTATCACCTTTGGGTAATATGCTCAGCTTTTTAAACTTAGAAGTTACTCAACACCACTGCAAGTGAAATATTTAATAAGTGCTATTGATTGTAGTTCAAACATTGACAGAAGAATTGGGTTGCCTCAACACAGGCACATAGTGCCAACCTACCACAGGGCTGCCAGAACTGGTGCTGGGTTTGGGAAGATTGATATGCTTCAAACCAGAGGTCAAGTGGGATGGATGATGGTTCTTATAATCACACTGAACACCTACATTTAGGCTACCAAATCTCACTCTTCTATCCAGCAGACCTTTCTTCCTTGTGCTGTTTTTGTTTCCTCGTTGTCTTATTAAATAGGCAGACAGTATTTAAAGAAAAAAGACCTCTAGACCCTATTTTTTTGGGGTTATGAAGGAAAGACAGCACAGAAGAGTGTAATGTAAAGAATCTATTCTCAGTGGGAGGTTATTTTTACATATATGATCTACATTGTCTGTGGGTCTATATGACCCATATAATTTATAAATAATGCTTAAATATGCATTAAATACATTGGAACTAAATATTAGAAGTCATCGTTGTATCTTTCTGTACAGAGAAATATAGGCATTGGATATGTAGAATTCTTCACATACTTGGATTACAAATGTATGTTGAAACTCTGCCTTTAATTTATTAATTCAGTGGCACTGCCTCGGTAGTGTTCTTTGTTCGGCACAGACAAAAGCTTTTGTAACTTAAAACATCTGAGAGAGTTCTAGTTTTATTTTGGTGGTTTCATGTTACTTGAGTGAGAAAGATGCCCTGGACAGTGCTGTTCTGTGAGCTCAGGCTCTCCACAGGAGCCCTGGCTGTGGGGGGTTGACGTGCTCCCCAGCTATGCTAGGAGCCCAGCCGCAGTGAACTGGGTCCATGTCTTCTTTTTTCTTCAGATCAGAAGTCCTCCCCCATTCACATTATGCTCTCATTCTGCCACCTGCTTTTAATCTGTGAATGAGTTTATTGCTCTTGTTGATCTCTCATCTGCTTGTTTTGTCTTATTATCTTCGAAAGCATATGGTAATTAGAGTGAGAGAATAGCAACGTAACAATAAGCAGAAAATTCCTTCACGTTGCCTTTTTTTCCATTCACTGATGCTTTTCTTATACTCTTTTCACTGTGGATGTCTCCTTCTTTTTAGTTTTTCTTTATTCAATATTATGTCTTGATTTTAGCCTTAAGACAGGGATCTTGATTTTTCCATCCTACAGTAATTTTTTTTTTCCCTAAAAGAATATGCATTTAAGAAAGATTTTCATTCTCTTTGCAAACTAGTCTCAAATAGTGACTCAGAACTCAGCTTCCTGAGTTAGATTTGTCCAGTACAGCACTGGAATGTCATACCATTTAAAGTAATTCAGATTTTCTGCCCAGAACTTAGTTAATGATGCAAAAGTGAAGTTGGGAATGTTCAAGAAAATAACAACTGGGTGAATTTTTTAATAGAGTGTTCCTAAAAACATGGTTTTTTTTTTTCTTACTGTGGTGAGATTTTTTAATGCATGCATTTCCAAAGTCAGCAGCTAATCTGTGTGTGGGGTTATTGAAATCTGGTGTTCCACACACCACAGGTATTAAACATGAGGGCCTACGCCTGTGAAAAAACACAAAATGCATCTTGCCCTTCTGAATTTCCAGTGGGGTTTTCAGTGCTTGTCATGTGTGAGGAGAACAAAGGTCTCAGCTGGATTTCTTTGTCTTTGAATTTGAACTTGAAGTCAGGCATATCCCATAGAGACATTTGCTCTCTTTAGGGTTACATGCATTGCTCAATCTATTAATGAACTAGGATGGCAGCTCTGAAGGGGCAGGTTCAAGCCATTGTTTATATGATGAAGCACAGGAACATGAATAGCAGATGCACTCATTTTCAGCTTGGAGAATCTGTGACTATATCATGGAGTAGCACAAGTCAGGCACAGACAGCAATACGTTGTTAAAGAAGGAAGAAAGACCCTATCAGCAGAGCTGAGGGGAAACCTGCGGTACATTAACTCTTGCCCAGGCTTTGTATTTCAGACTGTTATTTGCTACATTACTTCTGCAGAGAGTACAAAAACAAATATTGAATATAAAATCTATATATCCTAAAATCAAAGTATGTCTCAGATTGTAAGAATCTAAGCTTTTGTTCACAAAAGACAAAGGCCCAGGAGAAGCTTAGCATGAGAAGGAGATGCAACTCCCTCTTTGCCCCCAGTGTAAAAGCAGAAGCTGTTGTAGGAGCCTTATTTTGTTCTTTTAAAGGCCAGAAAGACAGATTTGGTCACTCATTTCTATGCCTTAGTGACTTTTCTAGGATTTGATGCTAATAATGTAGCATCCATTAAAATTCTCTGTTGTGCCTGCTACAGTTAGATAGGGATATCTATCAGACCTTCAGGTTACTTAACCCTATTGAACAACACTGTGAGATGTAATAATTATTTATTCAATGATCTCTGGCTTGTATTTATACTGTCTACCAGAAGATTCCTATGTCCTAACACTTGTATTGAGAGTATTTCTAAAGGCTCATAGGGGATGGCAATAACTCAGATTATATCAAAAGACAATTTCTGTGCCTGGGAGCCTGGGATAGTTAGCAAAGTGCTTCGGTGTCCTCAGAGGTCAAATTAACCACAGCGTGTTCTATAGCTGCTGTTAGTTTGGTTGCAAATCAAATAGCCTTCCTTTGGAAAAGCTTCAGAATGGAGCATTTTGTGAATGGTCCTTGAAGCTTCCCAATAAAGACAGTGATTTAAAAAAATAAATCTTCTCGATAGGGTTTAACCTTTCACAGTGAGAATATGTTAATGGCAGTTCTTCCCTTCAATTTACTACAGAAAGATAAGCTTAGAAGCCATTCTTTGACTTTGCCACAGCTAGTTTATTCATCAATAAAACTAAAAATTCACTGGACTATGGTAAGTTTGCAATGGGAGTGTGGAGGATAATATTTTAACAGTATTTTTCTTAAAAGAACCCTAACCCAACAACCAAACAGTAAGAAAGTCAAAATAAATATGAAGTAGTGTCAAAGCTTGTCACTCTTACCAGCTCTATCAGGGTTAGGCTTTCAGCTCCTGGTGCTTTGTTTCTCCCAACACCCTTTTCCATCCATATTGTTATAATTGGAGACAAAAGGATATTCCTTTTTTGGTGTTTTAATTTTGGATGCTGAGGAATTGTGCCAGGCTGAGCTGGCAAAGAGATAAGTGCCACAGCAGGGAGGAAGATTCATAAATGATGAAGACACAATCTCTTAAACTCCCTGGCTCACAGGTGTTTTGTTATTAATGAAGCTGAAAAAGATGCTCCAAATAGTCTCCTCTTTAACATGAGAACATTGGCAGCCCTTTGTGACTGAAATCTCTTGCAGGTGTCTGGGTTAAACTCACAAGCCAGAATGGGGAAATGAGGGGGAAAAAAAGTATATTCACTTACCCAAGGGATCCTAGGGGTGAAAGAGGAAAGAAGCAGGGAGAGAAATAATAAAAAACTCTCAGTCAGTGAATTGTGGTTACCTCTTTTCCTATCTATTGACTGAATACATTTCACAAACTTCATCTCCACTGCATCTTATTTGTTGCTCCAGCCTACTTACACCTGGCAGCAAAGAGAGTTTTAACGCGGTCTGTAACCCCACGCTGACATCCTTTTAAACTTCCTAAGCAGAGCAACCTAGCAGAGTTAAAAAAGGATTTATAAGGTTTTGCAAACTCCTTCCCAAAAGACAACAGTGATGACATCAAAACATTGGAGCAAAATAAATAGGGTGGGTTTGTGTATTTTTTTTTCCCCATCTTTTGTCCCCTAAGACCTGACTTGTGGAAAAGAATTGTATTATTCTCATTTTCACTGCCTTGCTATGGAAGAATGAAGTTGACATTTGCCTTTTATTGGCACCACCCATTTGTTTTCTGGTGAGTATCTAAGATAGCATCATGTGGTAATACAGTACATATAAGTTGGCTGGTCCTGAGGTGTTCAGGTTTTACTGATCATCACATGCTCAAGAATTCTTTTTCTTTGCTTGTCCTTAGACTTTTGCATAGTCTATCAAAACAAAAGTACCTGGTCTAAAAGCCATAAGATATGTTTTCTGATGAGAAGTATAGCAAGGGGTTACCTACTAGAGATCATGAAAAATTTAGATAAGGGGTTTGGGGTGACTTTTGCTAGTTGCTTCTCACATTCACCTTTTCAACCACTGGAGATACCAGTGAGCAGTGCCCTCCACTCTTCAGCCCATGGAATATGGCGCACAGCTGAATGATCAGGGTGGCCACACGGGTTGGCAGCACAGGGGGATGTGCTGTAGTTTTGAGGCTAATTAGAATTTTATCATTGATTTTATTTCCAGACACCACCTTACTCTCAGGTACTTGTTTTGAGCATGGGGGTTGACTCATTATCTAGCATTACCCATTGATTTCTGTTAACTGTAAAGGGAGTCTAAAGAATGAAGTGAAGCAAAATGTATCCTGCTCACTGTCAGGTACAGAAGCAGCACCAGGTATTGATATAGCAAAAGAACATTTTTTTTGCAGTCAAATAATAGTAATTAAAAAGTTCACCCTTTCCAAAAGGCTGTTATAGAAACTGGTTTTTTGAAGAGGTTTTGGGAATCTAGTTTGACATCAGAGGTGAGCCTAAAGAGATCTTCAATGGTGATTGAAGGTCTCCAATTAGAAGCAGAGGAAAAATAAAGGTACTAGGAGCTTAACCTCAGAATCTGTTTTATACTGTAAACAGTATTCACAGTGTTTTCTTTGGTTTGTGAGTCAGTGTCATGTGTCAACAATTCGTAGTAACTGGAGGCCTAAGGCACAGTTTACATTCAGCACAGCTACATGTGAGCATAAAAGGATACTGAGGCATCTGTCCTGGTGCTGCACAGCTGAGAAGTTTACTTGACCCTAATGTAATGATTGATTTATTTTTTGCTTGGTTAGAGTTGGAACACAGTGCTTTTTAATAAATTCCTGCTAAAGTGGTTGATAGGTTTCTCCGAAATCTGCCAGTGGTGACAGTTTGTACAGCACATGCATTTAGTAGGTTTGCAGTAAACAGGGTCCAAATATTGTGCGAATGCTCGATTTCGTGAGAACTCAATTAGTTTCTATGGAGACAATTATGTTGTAACAAGCCCAGTGTTATGACTTCAAATCTGAGATAAATAGAAGCACAGAAACTTCTAATCAGCAAAAATGATCTATTTTTGCTTTGTAATAACAACAACAACAACCAAAAACCCCCAGCAGTCCGCAGGAATGAGATGAAGGAATGCTTTCTTTAATGTTGCCAGAGCGCAATGTATTAATATTCTGAATTCATCTGTGACTGTGTACACCTGCCTTCTCATATTACTTCTCATAGTCCTTCTGCTAAAAATTAGCATCACTTTTTAAACTGCTTATCCTGTGGTAATGGAAAACAAAACTAGTAAAGCACATATCAGGACCGATATTCTTTCAAGGACCATGTAGCAGATCAGATGACAGATGCGTGCGCATTCCCCATCTAATGCCTCACTTGTGTGATGTAGCTGGGTTAAAACTATTTACTGGCATTTTAAATCTCTCTTACTTATGCATTAGAAAATGAAATACAGCCTGTAAGCTGGATGATGTACTTAGCTTTTACAAATGCTCACTGTTCATCCAGTGTACGCTTTAAAACTAAGAGAGCAAAAAGTGATGGTTTGGTACTTATCATGACTGTGGTTCCAAACATCTTTCCTTTGTGCTAAGCAATACCACAGCCTAGAAGAGAGGTAAAGGGAGTTGTGGCCTGAGGCACACAGCCAACATGTTGATCTACACATAGCCCAGAGTCATAAGATTCTGCTTGTTAGGTAGTTATTAACACTCTAAGGTCCATTCTGTCAAACACTGGTCCAAGCAAAGAGGATATTCCCTGTTCTTTAGGTACAGCCTGTGGAGTTTGGGGATGTTTTTCAGGGAACATACACAGAGCATTGATAAGGTCTGAGTCTGGCAATTAGAGAAAACCCTTATTGTTTTGAGGAATGAAACACACAAGAGGGAAGTATATATAGGGGGCAAACGTTATAGATTTACTATAGATCAGCATATAGCTCAGTATGAGTATGCATGTTAATAGTCACAGTTTGCATCCTGCTATGCAGTGTAAATATGAAACTACAGAAAATACAAACTACTTTCAATCCATACATATACAGACATGCATGGTATATTTATATTGAGGCTCCTTCTTTTTTTATTTGTCAATTCAGTAGCACTGTCCTGGCAACACAAATGGCTGGTTTTCTTTGTTCAGCATTGACAAGAGCTTTTCCAACTTAAAAAATCTGACACAGTTCCAGCTTTTTTTTCTTTTCTACCCCCCCCCCCCTTTTTCTTTCTTTTTTTCCTTTTTTTCTTTCTTTTTTTTGTTTTTCTCCAGGGTTTCATGTTACTTGAATGAGAAGGATATATACTGGTTGAACCTTCTGTGTTCAGCTGTTAAACTGACAGCTTTTTCTCCTGCCATGAGAGGGCTTTCAGTAATTTGGATGTGGTGCCTTTTTCCTGTCACTGCCAAGAACAATGCTTCTGTTCAGGCTGACATCAGAGGTATAGAATTGCTCTGTGTTTGACCTCTGATAGCTGTGCATAATAGATCTGTGCATCACAAATACTCCACAAATAGTCTATTTGGGTGCATAGCTCAAGTCAAAACAGCAGTATATGTTACAAGGATGTGTAAGTCAGAGAGGAGAGAGTTTAGGGGGAAAAAGTCATCGCTAGACTTGCCATTCTGTATCAATGTTTACAAAGGAGCTATCTTCCTTATGCAAATGTGATGTACCCCATCCATGCTCCCTTCTCAGCTCCTCTTCACACTCTCAACAATAGCATTCAAGAGACAAGTTTCTTGGAAGTTAGTTTAATTTACCTACAGATGCAAGAAGGGCTTGGGAGGCAAATTAGGTTACACTTTCCATTACTGCTGACTGAAATTGAAATATTTTTTTGGTATGGTTTTCTAATAGGTAGCATGCAGAGTAAATAAGGCAAGATGGTACTAGGAAGTAGGTTGCAAAAAGAAATTAGAATTATCTGGAAGTGGGGGGAAGGCTGCTTGGGTAAGCTGGACCTGTTTTCGTGCTAGTGTTTGTTTGTTTGTTTTAATCTTTTTTATTAGAGATTTCCTAGTCTTCAGGCTCCCCTGAAAATCTCTCTTAGTTATTCTCTAATTAGAACTTTATGGGCATTGTTTTCTCCTTTCAATCACAACAGAACTGGGAATCCTTTCTTATATACTGAAATACCAGACTGTCTATAAAGACTTTTATTGCAAATAGTATTTCTCATAGACCTGACAGAGTAAGGTTGCCTGAAATCTATGGGTTTTTACTATTCTGAAGTAAACAGGTAAGTCAGAAAAAGAATGAAATCAGACACATCTCTCTTTTTACATGTGGGATATGTGGTGTGGGGGAATTGCTTGAGCTGTTAAGGTCACTAGGTCTGTAGCAAGGAAGCTGGCATATCCTTGTGCAGTATCCTATGCATCAGTCACGATGATAATGAACTTTCTACTTGGTTTTTGTGTTTTCCTTGTTTATATGGTTGTTGTTTTGGTTTGGTTTTTCCTCTTCCAAGAAGTACAAGAATTTTAAACTGAAATTGCTACAGAAAAATCTATTTTGGTGTGCATGTGAGCTAATAAATGCTTAATATGCAATGAGCTCACACATTCTGTGCTGAGACTGCTGCCACTATCTTCAGTGGTACTGATGGCTGAGCTGGGTAAGGTAAGGCAAGGTGAAACTTGGGAAATATGTAGTAATTTCTGCAAACACATCAAATAATGCATGTCACCACCACCACATGTAAAGCTGGCAACAGATGTTATTTGAAGGCTGCTTCACTCTATTCCAAATACAATTAAAGGAAAGAAGACAGCAAGATCTTTTTTCAGGGAAATCCCATAATGTTTATATCGAGAGATCCTTCAAAAGAAAGCTTTTATTGCTTCTATTTGAATAATAGTTGCATGTTCATATTAGTTTCCTGCTATTTTTAACAAACTCTTGTTTATTAGCATTACCCCCACTATTGGCCATGTCTTAAATTGCACCATATTGCAGCTTTGCATAATTATGCTAATTTGTATACTTGGCAAGGTTTTACTTAGTCTTGTCACACTTCCTATCTCAGTACACGTACAGTGAGGGTGTTCATGTGGTTATGTATATTTAAAGATAGTCATTAGGAGCAATGGAAGATTAATTCCTATTAAAACTGCTCTTTCTTGCCAGAAGACCTTCAGATACCTTTAAAACATATGAAAAAAGGCGGTATCTTTATAAGTGGTGTCCCATAGAAAACTGTATACAAATGAAGGATAAGGCATGTGTGGGAGAGTTGAGTAAAACAGCATTGTAATTCTTAGTTGTTGCAGTAAATCCTTTTAACCAGATTTACATCACAGAGAAATTTGGCCCAGTAATTCCACTGATTTTTTTTTTTTTTTCATAAAAAGCCATATTAGAGTGTCATGATCATGCTAATGTAAATATTCTTAGCAGGAAAAAAACATATTTAAATATCCATTGACAAAAATTAGAAATTGAAATTAAATGTGACAAACCTTGGTCATATCTCCTGGTACAATGTAGGAAACTTGAACCCAAAGACGTGACTGGGAAGTGCCCAGCTAACCTGCCAAGCAATCTGAGAATTTAATCTGGCCTGTTATTTGCCCCACTATTCACAGAATCTAGTCCAATTAGTGCTAAAAGCTGCTGGACTGTAATGGACTAAAGAAAAGCTCTACATTTTTTTGTATGTGACGAACGATTCTTTTGGGTAAAATCAAATAAGAAGGTAAGAGAAAGTTCAGACTGACATTTGAAACACTTGGCAGCGTAAGTATAATATTGTTTTCATGTTTCATACCACAATTTTATTTGACATATAGCATTAGTAACAATTTTCTAGCTGTTTATTGAATAGTTTAAATATTTCACCAACTGACAAGCCATTTAGAGCACTCTGTGATATTGGTAAGAAATCATCAGAGTTGCTACTTAAATGTGAGTCATGGAATATACATATGCAATATGCACCTAACTAACTGATTTGGAGAATATCAAACAACTCTCTAATGCTAAGAATTTCACAACTCATATTTGTATTTTGGACAAACAATTTACAAATAGCTCTTTCCATCTTAAGTAGTTTGGCCACTTTATATTAGTAAACCTTCTATAGAGAGAAGTAAGATCCATAAAAAAGCCTGCTGTGAGCCATGGATTTATCAATATCTAATGTTGGGTTCTTAAGTAATAGGTAGATGGTATAATACATTGCTGCTCCACTGAGGTTTGGAATTTGGAGCTATTCCAAATTAGTAAAGCTGGGGACAGAAGTAGTTCAGAAAAGAATGTGAGAGAAATCTTCTCATCGATAAAGCATAGATCACCTCAGTATCATTTTCTTTTTCTGTGCTGTGAGAAGTTGTCAACAGGCCTGTGTACATGCTTGTACTTCATCTGCTTGATCAAAATGATATTAATTCCTGCAAATCTCTAAAAGGCTTCAGTACTGCAGAACTTTGGAAGATACAATACTGTGACTGTTATTCTTATTTTCTTGACCTCTGTTAAAATAGGTATCTCCTCAAGAGACATATCACAGAGTCCTAATTCTTATGTAACTTCTTGCTCAGATCAAGGCAGAATGGAGGCAGGATAGTCAACTACATTTGAACTAGAATTAGGCCTGCATTCTTCAGATCTGTGTGAGATGGTTGTACGTGAACATCAAACATGGCAGAACCAGGAAATTATTTGGAGATCATTGTCTATAGCTGGCAATCTGCAGATATGTGATTTTATTCAGTTAATTTGATTACAATTAAAAATGTCAGTTTGTTAGGGAAAGATGCTTGGCTAAACTGTGGATTATTGCAATACCCAATGTATGGGAAGTCAATGTAAATCAGCTGCCATCTTCACATGTTGAACTCAGGTCACATCAGAACATAGTAAGAGTCCCTGGCCTGTTTCAGTTATCCTTTTGAGACATATTGCTGCATCTTGATTACCAATAAGAGCATCTCAGGTCTACAATATGACCACTAGAACTTTATATGTGCCTTGAATTCAAAGGCTGCAGAATACTGATTAGAAAAGATAATTGTGTGCAAAGTCATTTATGATGACACTTGCCCCAACACTGCCCAGCTCAAAAGTGAGCACTGAACACTGCAAAGCCACAAGCATGTGAAATATAAGAGGGCAGGTATTTGATAAAAACCCCCAGATTTTCCCCAGCACCACTGTTTTAATTTTTATAAACTAATAGAAGAGAAAATCAGACAAGCTGTGAAAAAGCAATGCTGCCTATTGTAATCATAGATCATACAGCATAGGTGGAAGAACAGCTTGGTGACTTAGAAGTACTGAAGAGCTTTGTAAATGCAGGTTAGTCAGGAGATACTGTAGGTAGAGGTAAGGTAACACTTTTTCTTTCTGTGACCATCTCATGCCAAGAGCTATGCAGAGAGGAAAAGTGTTGTAGATTTTTTGGTATAAGAGCAATGGTTATTTGTCAGTATGGAACCAGTCCAGCTCTCAAAATGTAGGCTAAATTCACAATAGGGCCAACAATGGCTGTGTCTTCAAGTAAAGATGAGAGAAAAATGCATTATTTCTACCTTTGTTAGCATAAAAACGATGACTTTCGTCCATCCTTTTCCCAGAAAAAGCAGGACACTTTGAAGCCTGAACCCTGCCTGTTCATTTTTCAACTGAAGACAGAATTTCAGTTTGGTTTCCTTGGAAATGGACACTATAAAAGAACTCTCATCATGTTGGTGTCTACCATTTTTTTTTCTCATCACCTTACTAGAGGAGCAAATTGGCGTGAATTACTCATGTTAGGTTCGATATATTTAAGCAAAATCCAAAGCCTAGTGGTTTTCTTTCACCAAATTTGCTTGAAGTTAGTCCACCCAATCCATTCTTTGCAAACTTCTGAACATTCTTTACCTATTCACATAATGGCAGTTTTGGGGTATTACATAAGCAAGATGCTCTTCCAGAAGTTGACTGTATGGCTTGGTGGTTGCTTTTGCTTTTAGCTCAGTTCAATAAATACCTTCTTTCCAAACCTTTTGTGAAGTCAAAACCCAAGGTGATCTGTTTTATTTTGAGATAGAGCTTCAAATGGATTTTACTCTAGGAAAGCAGTTTTCTTTTCAGCCCAGGTTTTTTTTCCTCCTCCCTAAAGAGCTGGCTCTTTTTGTTTCTCTCTCTGTTTGTTTGCCTTGTTGTTGTTTTTTTGTTTTGTTAGTTTGTTTGTTTAGGTGTTCTGCTGTTAACAGATGTGTGGAATTTCTTATTTATTAATGACTTGAACCATCCCCAAAGCCAATGCAGTGTTTGGGTGTATGTGTATGAAAGAGAAATTTACCAAATAATAATTGCTTTCAAAATAATGTAGGGGGCCAGCACTCAAACTGAAATGACTTGGTGCCAAATCCCACAAGAGAAATACTCAAGAGTTTAGGTAGGTTAAGGCCTGTTTTTTAAAAAGAGCTGAACTCTCATGTAAAGCTGCTGTATTTGTCAGAAAATGAACTCCTGATACCAAGCACTTGAAAATCTAACCTCAAGCTTTTGAGTACATAGAGTTCAGTGCAAACAATAAGGTAGAATGTCTCTAGAAAAATATTTTCCCCAAAAAAATTTTTTTTGGTGTGCTTTTAACTAAGGCAATAGAGGAACACGATAAAGTTTTCAAAGAGCAAGCTACTGAGTTATCAGTTTCAAGATCTGCTGCTATTCTTGGTTTGTATCAATTACTGAAATATCCTAATATCTTATACCAACCAAAAGCTAGAAAATTATATGCAAAGTATACAGGAAAAAACGTGTGCCTAAGACAATGTTATGTAACTTCCCCCCCCTCCCCTCCCAGGTTTTAGATGTAGGAATACTTTAAAATTATGTGAAAACCCCACTAATTTTACTCAATTCTTTTCTTAGGACTGTGTGTTGTTATTGTTTTATTGTTTTCTGGAATTCCCACTATTTTTTTCAATACAGGAGCTAATGTAGCTTATCAGTGTATGTTGTGAATGGCTGTCTAATTATCTGTGAATCTTCTGGCGAGGCAGATTTGCTCAATCACTTTGTCTGATAAATAGATGAATAAATCAAGAGTTGTCACTTTGATGCATTTATTAAAAGTTAAACCAATTTAATTTTTAATATTTTTCTGATGATCTATAAGAAAACAGATAATAATTTCCAGTCTCCTTGGAGACATCTGTTAAAAAAGTACCCTCTTCTTCATAAGGAATCCAGAGTATTGCTTTTTCTCATGCTTTGAGAACTATTGATTATTACACGGTAGTAAAATATATACTAAGATTTAGAGTACCAAAGGCACTTAGGCCCATAAATCCTATTGATTTAAGTTGGAATTAAATCTCCATGAGTTCAGAGAACTAGGTTTTATTGGAAATTTTTTTTTAATATAATTTTGCTCATCTAATTATCTTTGATTATAAGACAATGAACAAGTAACAGCAACAGTCTTTCAGTCTCCTTCAAACAGAGTAAATTCTGTTGCCAGGCTGAATACTGTTGGAGGAGAGTGGGAGAGGCATGGTTTTGCTCTTAGTATTTTATTTGCTATTTTTCCTTCCTCTGGCCTTTCTCAAGGTCTTTGCAAGCAGGCCCTGGAGATTAATAAAAGGGTATCACCATGGTTCTAATCCTTTTTTTAGGTAGGAAACGAAGTATCATGTTTGGCTGAAGTTGACCTTCTGCAGTGTAGGTACTTAAACAACAAAGTGCTTTGATGAATCAGTTTAAACTTTTTGACTGAGTGATACTCTGTGACTAAGTTTCTTTTCCTTCTCAATGCATTAGTAATTTCAGACTGCAAAAGGATTAGTTCATTTAGAGGCTAGAGTCAGAGAACTTTGACAATTAAGATTAATATGGAAGAGATGTAGTTCCTTGAATGTAACTTTTTATTAACATGCTAGAATGTCAAGTAGATTATAGCATGCACTGAGAAGGCCTGACTACACTATTCTATACCAAATCTTTTTGTTGAAAGCAAACTTACAAGACTGTTTAGTCTGATACTTGTAATCTCTATTTAGTCAATAACTAGCCGCAAGGAACAAAATGTTCTAGACGTAGGCTGTGCATGTCCCATCCATGTGGTGTGTGAATACGATGCAAGTTTCTGCAAACTGACCACCTGAACTGCACCCTTTTGCACCTTTTGAACAAGGATTTCACAGAGGGAAAGAGAAGGGGAGAGAGAGGGATGTGTGAGGACAGATGGTGAGGGAAAAGTTTTTGTAAGAAAGGGAAAAGAGAACCATGGAAGTAGGCAAAATACCTTGTAGCACAAAAAACTTCCTATAGGAAAAAATGCAGTGTGGAAAACTTAAAGCTCTTAATGCATATTACTAAATGCTTTAAATTACTTCATTCATTTAGTTGTGAATTTTGAATTTATTCTCTAATGTGATAGATGAACGCTAAAAAATGTAAAATCTTCTTTACCTCAATTTCCCTACTTTTTTTTTTTTTTTAATCTACTTCTCAGGAAGGGATCAGTGGTCCTGGGATATGGTGGTTAGGTTAAAGGAAGCCCTGCCTAGCAGCTTCTGTTTTACTTAAAGCATTTCTAACCCCTGGTAGAGAAAGCAATAAAGTTCTGTGCTTCAGGTCACGTACCTGTGTACTGGCAGTTCTTTTCAATATCTTAGATTAAATGAACTGTGAAATATTTGTTTTATTAGAAGAGCTTTAGTTTACTTGTGAGTTGTTTTCTAAATCATTTCTGTCCAGAGTAGCTTTGGAAATCAAGAAGTGTGTATTGAACACAGTGCTTAGAAACATTTTTAACAGTCTGATGCACAATGCCTCATTGTTTGGGTTGTTAAAACATTCATAGAGTGCTATTCTCCTCTTTGGATGCATACATAAATCGCAGGAAGGCTAATGTGAAATTGTGCACATGCAAAGGAGAGCACAGCTCCTCTGGTGCTGTCAGTAAAGATGTAGGTATGACACAAAATTCCTTGATGAAAAGTAGACAACGAGAATATAGGCTCCTGATCAAGGGTGTGAATTAGTATTCACAAGACTCACATAAACTTTTGCTTCTGCTACATGTTTGTGTATCTCTCCAGTATGTGAATCATTCAGGATTTTTATGGTGGGGTCCAGGTATCAGCAAAAACTCTGTTCACACTAACCTCCACAGGTACACCCTGCTCTGGGTGAGAGTGTGACAGAGGGAATCTAGGAAGCTCCTCCTCTTTGGACTTGAGATGGTAGAATCAGGTTGGATGTTGGCTGTCTGAAGACACTTCCCAACACATTTCAATTCTATTGCAGACATCCACAAAGACACATAGAACCTATATGGAAATGTTGCTATCAGAATGTTTTTGTTGTAGTAGAATTTTGCATGCATACATGTCTGGAAACAGTGTGTGTATTATCTCTGCATCTGGAAATGCATTAACCTATATCTGCTCTATACTGTTTCTTGGGTTTTTTTTCAGATAAGATCACCCTCAGCAGTATTGTAGAAAAGCTGTACCTGGAGGGGATGCATGTCCAAGTTTTGCTAGAATTTCAGCCAGAGCTGAGAAATTATGCAGCTGATGAGCTGTGAACCTGGGGTGTGAGCTTCTTTGTAGTGAAGACCAGCCTAGTTTTGTGATGCTCTCACTTGTAGAGTAAAAGCCAGCTCCTTAGTACAGACAGCAGACACACCTTCCCTCTAAAAAGTGCCAGGTATGTAGTAGTACTGTTTGCTTGCTTTTCTGATATTGCTCTCTCGGCTTGCTGGGTTGCTTTAGTGATGTGTTCAGTTAGGGACTACATACCTAGCTTTCTACCTTCACCTTATCTGACTTGTGAGTAGAGTACCTTATCCAATATTTAATGGATGGCTAGGTATAAAATGGAATGTAGATTTGAGAAAAGGCTGAAATAACATTTATAGTGCAGCCAAAGCAATTAGAGAAGCCAGCAGAGTCCCGTTCTTTGTCTATCACTTTCTAAGAACTGTCGGAAGAATTATCCACTAAAACAGTCACCTCTCTTCACTTCTCAGTCAAACTGCAGTAGGCAAAGAAACTGAAATGGGTGAGGATTGGCCCAAATAATTGTAACTGTCACAATTCTACTGTGAGTTTGTAAAAATGGATTTAAAGAACATGGTCTGTGAAAGAATTAGGATGGAGTGAATAACGGGAAAATATTCAGAAAGATGTTATTCAGAACATTTCATGTATTCATAAATTATTCACCCCCACAGAACTGCAGGTGCCTCAGGATTTTTCCATGTAATGTCAGATCCTTAGCTGGCACAAGCTGGCACTGCTGCATTTGTTTCCATGGAGTGATGCCAGTTTTCAAGTATCTGGCCCATGTTACTATTTTTGTTTGCTTCCTTTTTCTGTTCCCAAACATTTAGATACACCTAACTCTACACAGGAGGCCATGCTGAGTTTGGAGATGATCCTTGTGGCACTATGACAGTGCAATCTCTTTGAGATTTACGTTCACAGTTTCCATGATAACATCAGTTCTTTTCTGTATGTGTTGATAGTGTTGCTGCACACAGTCACCTGCATGACCTTTCTCTCTCTCCTGCACCTGTTTGGTGTGCACATGTTAAATGGTCAAATTCCATTATCCACATATCTTCAGTTGTTATCAAGTTAATTTATGGGTGAATGTAGCTAGCTTCATATGTATTGTCGAAACAGAGAGTAAACAGAATTAGTTTTCCTTATTTAAAATCCCATTATAGCAGTTGCACTGGAAAGTGTATTTTTCTGCCGTTAAATATTTTATCTTGACCACAGCTTGCATATCAGCAGACTTGTAGCATTATGTCGACTGTTATCTTTTGTGTACCAAAGCACAAGATAGTTTGGAATAATTAAATAACATCGCTTCTCCATTATCCTTGGAGGGCTGCTACTCCTTTCTTCTAAGAAGATAAAAGGTAAACATAAATTATAGCAAGCCAAACTGTAGAATGATAAATACTGTTGTAAGCCAGGATAATAATATAACACAAAATAAGAAGAAAACTGCCCTTTCCCGCGTGTATTGATCGTCTATATTTATTTTTGCTGATACAGCTGTTGAAAAGGGAGACAATGTCTGCGGCAATGCTTTTGCAAGGCCATTACACGTTTCTGAGTGACACAGTCATCATTATTCTGAGCCTTGTTTGCTCAAGGTTTTATAAATACAGATTGGTATATGGGTTTAGGTGGGAGAAGTATGCAATGTAAGACAGATACATAACTCTAATCATCACCATTTCAAACTTTATTTGCGATTTTGTAGCCTTTTCTTTGTAAGATTTCCAGGGTGGTTTCTGTGGCAAAGAGTTGTCATCATGTGTTATCTGTGTATTCCCCACGCTTTCATTAGCGTGACTGACAGTTATAGTGTCTGTAATTCTTCAAGTGAAATGAAAGCATTCTCAGGTACTACTGAAATTAAGATTTCATAGGATCAGAGCAGAAAATATTTTTCATGATAGATTTGTATCTAGTATTTCTTCCATGGCATGTATGTTTATCCAAAGAACAAGATTTCATTGGCTTCTGGTCATTGCTCAAGTGAACTACTCAGATGAAACCCATTTCTAATTTGAGAAAAGCCTGAACATTAATTTAACAGAATAATGGGAAGAGATACAGATATGAAATAGTTTCAGATGTAGAGAGTGTAGTAGTAGTAACAGATGGGAAGTCTTGAGGGAGTTAGGACTAGGATAGAAAAGTCCTTATGGCACAGATTCATGGGAAAAAATAGAATAAATTGAGCATAAGAAAAGGGTGTGATGAGGATCAGGAGGTATCAGAGGATGAAATTATAATTCAATCTGCTAATCTTTGCTGCAGAACTTCACAACCATAATAATTAATAAGACACGTTGCTACAGCTTAATTTAAAAGGGGGGAAAAAAAGGGCAAAAGAACAGCAAAACCTCAATTTAAAAGAAAAAATAACTCCTGAAAATTCCTGTTCATCAGCTGTCATGCCATTCAGGAATATATGCTTTTAAATGTAATGTATACTTTCTTTTTCCACTTTATGCTGGTTATTTGAAGAGTCTGAATTCAGAAGAGTCTTCAGTTACCAAAAGTTCCTTTTCTCTTTATTGTGCATTAGTGAAACTGTCGCTAGCACAGTGCCTACAGATGAGCACAAATATTTGTAAGTGCTCAGTTTTCTATAGTGTATGAAGTTCTTTCAAAATGAAGCTGCTGTGAATTACTTTTACTATGTTTTGCCGCTATGGTAATTATTCTGCTATTCTCTAAAGGTGCCTTTACCCATTTCTGTTTACATATAGCTATTATTAGAGTTTGTGCTTGGAAGTATATAATTTACATAATCATGAAATAAGGAACGCACATAAAGACGTGAAGTAAACCAGTAAACACGTTTATCCATGAAATGTTATTGCCTGACCTGATGTAAATCAAGCCCAACTGCCATTTGAATAGTAATTATTTGCTATTTTGAAGTGCTGATACTGAAAATAAATGAGATCTATTTTTTTTTTTTTTTACAAACTGTGCATTGATCTTTTATTCAATTCAGTTCAAGTCTTTTGATTTTTACAGCGCTATATCTGTCATTTAATTACAGCACAGATGAACAGCAGATACTCGTATTCAATTTGGCAGATATAAACAAGTAAACAGAGTGGCCAGCACAGATTTTTCAAGCGCTACAGTCACGGCGAAAACTTTCTGAAACATTTAGTTGTTCAACAGAGTAGCAGCGCTTAGAGGTTGACCTTGAAGTTTTTGAAATGCGAATTGATCCACTGGAACAAGTACAAAGCCAGCTTTGGTGCTAAATGTAAATTGTTAAAAATGGTGCTGCATAACATCTGCCTTGTAGTACGCCTTAATCAGCACTGTGAAAAATGAAAGTTTAACGATCTACTATAGCGGCTTCTAAGTGAAGGATAAACAAAGGATGAAAGAGTTTCCTTGCATGGTTTGTAACTGATGGCATGAAAAATGTCAAGAACCATCTGCTTCAAACTTATCCAAACTGTCATCAAGTATTCTAATCCAGTCAAAGGAGATACAACTAGAACAACCTATGTAACTTGCTGAAGGCTTATCAAAAGAGTTGTAAATAAGCGGGGGGGGGAAGGAAAAAGAATAAAAAAAAAAGGAAAAAAATACCCCTATCAACTGCATAACCACAGATTTCTGCCAGCTTGCCTGTGGCTTTGAAATTCAATCCCATTTCTCTAGTCTGACAAACTGTACTAAATGGTAAAATGGATTTTTATTGCTTTCAGCCATTTTCATTCCAGCTGCTATCACTAGGTAAGTACTCAGTTTTCCAATATGAGAATTATATTTCTTTTTTTTTAGTTTGCTTTTCTCTTTTGTGTAGGTATAGTGACTGCAATATGCACAAAAACCTATTTTTGCAGAGCCAGAGTGTAAATGGGGACATTTACACATCTGAGCTTTAAAAGCTGCTACTCCTTCTAACCTAGTGCACAAAAGAATCCCAAATATAGCTATGTCACTGCAGAAAGCTACATTTGAGCTAACAGATTATTATTTTTTTTGCATTGGCTTTCATGACAGACAGGACAACATGATTTTCCCAGGAAAAGAGGCACACACATTTAAACTGATCTTCCTTAACTATGCTAAGAATGAATCAAATGACCATATGTTTGCTAGTTTGATTTTCAGTGAATCATGCCATTTTCAGCTAGGCCAGCCTGTATCTTAGGCATAGATTCACCTTTTTGAAATGCCCCTTAACAACTGAAGAGCACAAGTCTCAATGAAAGTCAATGAAAAGTCAGTGCTAAGTCAGTGAATTGAAGCACCCTGTCTCATCTACCAGCAAATGACACTGCACTTTACCACAACATATTGACTTTTCTTCTGCAAGTAGTCCTGCTCCTTGTGCCTAAGTGTTTTCAAGGGCTGGGGGATAAATCCCAAGGCTTATTCTTGCACGCTGTATTGCTATGGAATCCCCTTGGTTTTGACTGGTTTCCAAAATGGATGAGTTGGAGGCTTTTCGCTCATACTAATGTTGCGAAATCAGGGCTTAATCTGGGATAAAGCTTCCAGGACCCCTTTGTTAAAACATGCTTCAAAGGTATTTGCTAGGAACTGAAACTTTGGGGATGTTGTATAATGACTTAGGTAAGCAAAAGGAAAACAGAAAAAAAATTCAAGGGACGTGGAAGGAAAGGGATAGTGAATTCCAAATGTGCTCAAATGTGTTCACTGTATTGCTTTTTGTAATATCTAGCACAATGCAAACTGTCTTAGAACTGGAAACTGAATTTTGGATGTGGAATGGGAAGCATGCGATTTCATAAGGTTCCAGTTAAGGCTTCACATTGGCAGTCTATATTGATGTATTTAATTTTCACTCCAAATTTACAAGTCTTAGAATGCACACAAACATCCATATATTGTGCCGTTTGAAGCTGTAGTTTTTTTTATTGGCTACGAAGCTATGATCTCTTCTAACAGCTGTGTAGTGTTTCAGGGAAAAATAAATCTCTCCATTAAATGAATCCATACTTTTCATTGGCTCTTGAGTGAATTTATACAACTGATATTGATACATTTGTCATGGAATATTCCAGTGTACAGGTGGAAACAGATGATACAGTATTGCTTTTTTTTTTTGGTGACAAAATGGTATGCAATGCATCAGAAGATTACTTATCCATAGCAGTTATATGAAATGCAAATGTCATAACACAGATTACATTTCCATAAAACCAAAATAACACTTCAATGTATGTGATTTAGTTTTACTGTGCACATTTTTATTTAGCAGAACTGACACATTGCTTCATATTTGCATCTTTTTTTTTTTTGCCTTTCACATTGAACAAAAAAGGTGAAGAACTATTTCAGTGTACAGTAACCCTTTCCATGCTGGTAAAGAATCTCAAAAGGCATTCAGATTAATAAAAATATCCTCCCACTTATTTATCTCTAGTGCTAACACACAGGCCAAACATGGAATCTTCTCCCTGCAGTTCCACTGGGGAAATCTTGTGCAACTGAAACCCCACTTCAAGGCAGCTGTGCAGAAAAAGAAATAGGGAAAGGGAACAGGGAATGATGTGGTCAAGAGACAATCTTTCTTGGCATTTTCTGTTCTTTATTATCCATCTGATTCAATTAGATTTACTTCGCATTTATAAAGACAAAGATTTTTCTAGTCCAGTTCTTGGCACTGGCCAAATTTAGCTAGAGCTAAATTTGCCTTCAAACTGGAAACTGGGAAGAGAAGGTTTCATAGGTAGGTAAATATCCATCAGAGTCTGAACATTTCTCTTTGTATTGCTTAGTCAGTTAGCTGCTTATTGGGGGAAAAAAAATGAAAAAAGAAAAAGAAAAAGGTGTTAAATGGGATGACTCATTCTCCAGAGAGCTCCAGTAGCCCACATATTTGAGTTCCCTTCCTTCCCTTCCTTCCCTTCCTTCCCTTCCTTCCCTTCCTTCCCTTCCTTCCCTTCCTTCCCTTCCTTCCCTTCCTTCCCTTCCTTCCCTTCCTTCCCTTCCTTCCCTTCCTTCCCTTCCTTCCCTTCCTTCCCTTCCTTCCCTTCCTTCCTTTCCTTCCCTTCCTTCCCCCCTGTTAATTAGTATTATGTGCTTACACATGTGGATAATGAATTCATTTATCTAGGATGTCAACAGGATATGAACCACACTTTTAACAAAGACTTACAGCAAGCTAAGCAAAAGATGAGAGGCAGCAGTTAAACATAGAAGAAGCTGTTGTAAAAATGAGAAAGTTGCCAGTTTGGAAGGCAGAAATCTCATCATGCTGCAGACATAATCATACATGTTGTAGGATGTCTCAGCCTGTAAAGCACCATGTGTAGCTGAGGGGATGACTAACATGCTGTTGGTGTGTTCTTGTTCATCTGTAACACATGCAACTACTATAAATGATTATTTAATTTCTCTCTACAATCAGTTCAGGGGTATAAATACCTTTGGGTTGTTGGCATCTATCTTCAGGCATTCCTGGAGGAGGATGGATTTCCACTGATGAGTGGGGAATAACTAACTTTATACAGATAAAAATGTGAAGAGACAAGTCACATTCTCTTCATACTCTCTCAGAAGAGCTGGCAGTCATTTCCTCTGTGTGTTGTGGTAGGATTTCCACCACCACTCTTTTTTTAACTTTCTACACCTGCATAACTTCACCCTGTTAGTATTCATACCCAGAACACTTGGCATTCACTGGCATTTAAAACTAAATTACTGTTAATAGTCTGTAACACATCAGTAGAAGCATGAAGTGCTACTTTGTGAGATAACAATGGGTGCTGTAAATGGAACTTGATTTTTCACAATATCTGACTGTGGCATGAGTAAAGCAGAATCTAAATGGTCATAATACAATAAAGCATCTGTGGACTAGCTGAGACACTAAATTAGCTTTTTTTTTGATAAAGAATAGTGTGGTGCATAGCCTGTACCATGCTAATAGCTGTATCTTTGTAATTCATAAAGCATATACAGCACATGCAGGTGGTTTCTTATTTTTGTATGGGCAGAATTGTTTAGGACTTGTACCCAGGTATGTATCCTGTGAATTCCTGGCTTTCTCATGAACCAGATTACTTGTTTACTGCTACTTTTTAATTGCTTTCACTGATTGATCATATCTGTTTTGCTATAAACAGCAGGTGATTTGAAGGAAAAAGCTCAGATTTCATTGCATATTATTGTTGCTGTTATTTTGTACAGATGTTAAGCAAACATTACACGTTATTACTACTCACCTTTTTATGGCAATTTCTCTTCGAATAGTCAAAGATATGTCAGTGGTGGCAAAACATGTGCTTATCCTATAGTGAACTACTAGATTTGTATCTATAATTTTTATTATTTTTTTGCAAGTTAAGGTGTTTAGAGCAACTGCAAAACCTCAACTTTTCCAAATAGTGGTATTTAATTGTCTAGCTTCTAAACAGAAGCTCATGGCACCAACTTATAAATGACAGGAGAAAAAACCCTTCTGCACGCTCTGTAGTTTGCTGTAAGGTATCCTCAAAGGTGTGCTGGTCATACATTTCCATTGAGATACATGTGAATTTTAATAAAAACAGACAGGCCTCTCCAACTGGGGTTTGCAGGCAAACATTGGATGGAAGTCAGCAAAAGACCTGGATACTTGTGCTCAGCATGTCTGGAAATATGTTAATGCACTGTTATGTAAATGGACATAATGGAGGGAATGGAAAGTGTCCAGCTACAATAGCTAACTTGCAAAACCTGAGCATGCTGAGTGCACTGTTCTGCCTGGCTGACCAAAGAGAAGATAAATCCAGTCAGTAACTAGGATGAACAGCACTACCTGGTTTTCAAAAGTAAGGCCTTGCACACTAGCTTTTGAGCTGTGAATGCCATGCTGTGTGCACCCTATCCTGAGGGAGAATGGTGATTTTTATTGAAAGGCTGTGGGGCTGCTCTAATTTTGTGGTGTTGCCTGGTGTTTTGTAGTGGGGCAGGCTCAGAAGCTGCTCAACTCTAGGTGGCAGTGGGATGAATGTGAGGCTGCAGGGACCACCAGAAAACAGTGCATCCACTAGCTTAGGAACACGCTTGACCTCAGCCTGGGCAAGGTCTTAGCCTGGGCAAAAGGGACCCAGCGCAGCAGGGTGAGCCCCACTGCGGGGACGGTGTCCTGTTCACTGGCACTGGGGAGGGACAGCGGGGGAGCCCCACTAAGAGGCTGGCATGGGGATGGCACTGAAGAGGACTGTGACAGGCTCTGGCACCCATTAGTCCATAGCAGGCTCCCTATCAGTGTCTGTGGGGAGGCTGAAGTGCCTGCAGGATTTGCACAGGATTTGTTGTTGAATCCAGCTGGAGCACGTTTGCTCATCTCAGAGATGATGTGGTGAGTCTAGGCTCTGAGCAAACGCACCTACACCTTCAGCAGCCCCAGTTCACCAGGGAGCCTTCTTCTCTTGCTCTTGTCTGTTCTGTATCAGGCAGAGTGGTTGCTGGGGATGTAAACAGAAGAATCATGGAGCTGGCCTTTGTACCCCGTACAGCGTTATTTTGTGTGCTTCTTTCCACAATGAGCCAAAAAGTTTGTTTGAGATGGGTTGCAAGAGGTTCCCCTGGCTCCCAGGCAGCACAGGATTGTGAACCCCAAAGCCTGAGGGTGATGGGAGCACCTGGAGCTCTCCCTCAGAAACCTTAGAAAAGACTGGAAATTTTTACCATGACTTAGACAAGCAGCTGAGCTAGTGTAGAGGGAAGAGTCATTACAGTGGCAAGGAAGAAATAAAGTGTGTGAATTAGGGATTTCTAAGTAAATATCTGTTTCTTCAGTTTTATATAAAATGGATTTCTTGCAGTAGTTGCAGAGGACAAGGAAGCAACTGCTCTCTTAGGAGAAATGGGTCATTTGTTAAAAATAACCTAACATTTGATTGTAGTGGAATAGGTTAATTTCAAGGAGTGATTTTCCACATTTTGTATATTGAACACATTCAAAGAAAGAAGAAACTGATTGACCGTGTTTGATGAAATCTTTCTTTCAACACTCAATACCTGTACTTAGTTGACAAGGACTTGGATGAAAACAAGTAATAAAAGGTTAAAAAGATTTTAAATTGTGTTGTGGACACCATTGCTTTACTGCAGCTCTAAAGGTTCAGCTTAGCATGTTACTATTGCAAGAAACATCTACACAGTATAACGTTTGTTCCCCAACTAATTAGGGTTTGATAGCAACATTTAGTCATATTATAAAAGGAGACAAGGAATATGGTTCCATATTAATTTTTAATGTCTTTGCTGTTGACTCCTTTTGCAGGGCACATTTGATCTCTTACATGCTCAGTCTCTTGCTTGCTTGAAGCTCCTATGTGTTCATGCCAGATTTTGGCCGTTCTGCTGCAGACTAGAGATGATTCAGCATGTTAGAGCCATTTACCAGCTGAACCTGGAACAAAGAACTGTTGGAATAAGGCCTTAGAAAAAAATGTTGTTGCTGTGATCTTGAATCATATGGCATTTATGATCAGACACTAAACCAGAGATCATTATTGCATAGAACCACCAGTTGAAAAGTTGAGTGTGTCAGATCTTTGATCCCTGCTATCCTTTCACCTTTAAGATCTATGCTACTAGGAATCTGCAATTATGACCGAGGCAGTCAGGCTGTTAGTGATGACTAATACAATCTTCCAGTGATAGGAGGCACCTGCAGTTTGGTGGGGCGGGTGTTTTTTTGCCAGCTGATCAAAGAAGTAGTGATTACCCACCATGATGCCATTTCTTGCAAAAGCTGTAGTGTGGTCTTCCCGCAGAGACCTATCAGAGCCTCCCAAGCTAGCATTACTGCATTTATAACTGTTGAAGTTTTCCTCTATGTCTGCTGCAGAAGTTATTGGAGTTACATGAGGACTGATTTCCCTGCTCTTCCAGCTTGTCAGTGCGTCAACAGAGGTGTAGAGGAAACATAGAGGTAACTTTTAGAAACTCTTTAATTTCTATAATATACAAGCCTATACATGAAATATTAGAAGTGTTACTTAGTAGCTGTTTTAGGCATGATTATAAATGTTAATTTTGTTTTGGTTTTAGTTTCTTTTTTTCTCCTTAATTATATACAATGAGTTCTGCATTCTGACATTGAGTGGTATGTTATCTAAAAATAACCATGGCTTGATCTGCACTGAGGTTTGTGAACTGCTACATATTTTGCCTGAGATTATACATATCTAGATATAGCATAGAATTTCATTAATAGCTCTTTGAAGGAAAAAATTCCAAGTGTAGTAGTTTAAGAATTTTTAAGTGTAATAAAACTAATTGAAGTCTGAAATGTTTAAGGTCAGGAAAGTTTTCTGGGGTGATTTGGTTTTTGTTTCTCCTTTTGTTGATTTCATTTGGAGGTTTTAAAAACATGATTGTAACTCTGGTTATTTAATCTTCTCAAGTGTTTGTGTATAGCTTCATCATTTCCTAGAAAATCTCTATCAAATGTGCTGTTAGCTATGAAGATATAAGTTGCGTCTAGGGATAAATTAGCACCTATAGTAACTTTGTTATCCACATGACTCTAATAATGTCATCTTTGGTTTCAAGTTCACTTCTCTTTTTCTCTTCTTAGAAAGGTGTAAGGGTACAGGAAGGCTTGATGTTCTTTCTTGATTGTGTTTTCACCAGTGGTGTAACAAGCAGTTACTTTCTATGGTCATGAAGTTACTGATAATGATTAATGTGAGGATATTATCCACTGTTACATTCTGAAGTCTTTGATGTAGGAAACTAGCAAGTTTGTAAAGATTGTTCGAAATGGTGATGCAGAGAGTCAGTAGCTCTGTCAATAGCATTTTTTTCTGTTTCAGAAATCAGTATAAATTAATGACTTGCTATTCATACTCTCAGTCTTTATCTGCCTGACACTGAATATGGACAGTTAAGATTCCTAAAATGAATTGACTGTGAAAAACGCAGAGGGAGAGACACAGAAACTCTCCTTCCCAAGGAGCCCCAAAAGCTCAACCCAAACCCCACAACAGTTCTATCTTCAAATTTTCTTTGTGAAACTTGAGATTTACTATCTGGCAATAATTCTTGCTCTGGGGGGTATTACACTTGGCCTGAAATAATTTGTAAGTGAATGTTGCTGAATGGCTAGTTGGTGCTGTGATGTGTGGCTCCCTTATTTTGATAGTTCACGGTCTCCGTACAGAGCTCTTCTTTTAGTAGAGCCACTTTCCCATTAGAACTCATTTAGCCCTCCTCCTTTTCCAAATGTTATCTGCATGAGGAATCCTTCAAGATGCAAGATTATTTAGAACTTCTTTACTGCCAGAGAAACAGAACTTTAATCCATAGCCTGCGTTACTTGTGGTGATGGAGACCATATTGTTGTATGCTGTTGAACCCTTTTACTTCTGTTTGTCTGGCTTCCTGGCTTTGGTTTCTTCTAGCTTTTTCTGCGGCTCTTTTGGAATTACACAGACTTTTAAATGTGTCTTGAGGAGTGTTATGCTTAATTTCCAACTATCTACTACATTCCTGAATTCTATATCTTTGAGTTTGAGTTGCTGTTACAGTATTATATGTCAGCCTTGTGGACTGGTGTAATTAATACTACTAATGTTGTTAATCAGTTAAAAAAAAAATTCTCAAAAGAGCTTCCAGGTTTGCCTACTTGTTCAGGACTTCAGATGTATAATTATTGAATGACATGACGAATTTGACAGAACTTCCAGCAGTGAGGTATAGGATTGAGGGCTTTCAGAATACGTGACAAAGCTGGTGTGTTATCAACCTGTCCTCTGATGTTTCATTATCAAGCTAATACAATGCTGTTTGCAGTTCAGAAGGCATTTTCTTTCTGATTATATGTTTTCCTGTGACACATGATATTTTGAATGAAACCTTTCATTGGCTTAGAATACAGCCTTTAGAAGAGGGTTTGGGTTTGTTTGGTTTGGGTTTGGTGTGTTGCTTTGTGTTTTGTGTTTCATAAAATTTAAGGACACAACAGCCAGATCAATTGCGGAGGACCCGATTCAACATATGAAAAAGAAACCCTTTCATTAGATTTGATTATAAAATTTGTACAATAGCAGAGGAGACCAATAGGCTCCAAAGTGGCAGAAGCTTTTGTACACCAAATATCAAAATATATCAATTATTTAATTGCTGTGTCGGGAGTACTATAATGCTAGGCAGGTTCCAGGTGTATGCTAATGAGATTGGGAATTGAACAGGATAACCTGTGGTGAACTCCCAATCTAAGTATTGGATCTGGAGTTGAAAAAGATTGGCCTCTGATTTGGTTTTATTTTGTAGCTAGGTTAGTGAAGTAGAGCAAATAATTTCTTTAATGTTTCTTCACTGCTGTTGGTCTAATGAAAGTTTAAGAAGTGGAATTTTTGCAGCTGCTGATGGTTAACACAAAGACGACTCGTATCTTGTTGGTGCAATGTCTGAAGCTGTTCTAGGACTCTACTAATTTTCTATAATTTATTGAGTTCACACTGATCAGAAAATCAATCATAATGTATTATGGTTTATAAACTCAAACTAAATCAGTCTAGAATATTATACAATCTTTATTCACACAGTATTTTTCATCTTAGTACTTCTCGCCAGGAAACTGGCTGGATAGAGGATTGGATTCTTCCTCTCATGTGACCTTATCCACTCAGTCTAACAAAGAACCACTCAGTAAGGGGTGATGGAGAACATAATTTTCCTTTGTAGTCATGGAGGATTGCATCTCTGAAGGAGATAAAAAAAGCCTAGAGAAATTAAAGGCTTAATGTATTTCATTTTGTGATTTCATTTTACTTTTTTAAAAGACGCAGTAGTTGTGTGGGGTTTTTTGTTTTGTTTTGTGGGTGTGTTTTTTGTTTTTGTTCCCCCCACCAACACCACCTGAGATGGATACAAATAGCAGTTTTTTGTCTAAGTGTCCTGCTGTTCTGGAGGAAGGAAAATCCTGACCACTTTCCATGAAAACAGGATTTGGTCCACTGGAGACACAATAGATTTTGTGGCTGTAAACACAAGTTTCAGGTTTTTGCTGAGTGACTGTAAGAGACTAAGTCTTGTCTCTTTTTATATGAATCAACAAAGATAAAACCCTCTTTGCTCCTTGCCCAGACAATAGCTGATATGTATTGGGCAGATGCCACTGGGTAATGACTCTCAGGAATGTGCATAGACAAGATCATTTCTAACCATCAGCTACCCTGGAAGGGGAGGATGGTGCAAAAGGACAACAGATTCACCACATGCACATACCTACAAAACTGTATAAAAGACATGATCAATACCTGTTCAGAAGAAGAAAAAGACCAGAACAATGCCTTCTCTGACAAGAAGAGAAAAGGACAGATGCAGGAGAGAAGACTTCGCCATGTAGCCTGAAGGCAGCAGATCAGGAGGAACCCTTTCTCTGGGTCATAAGTTCCGTCTGCTGCAACTCATGGAGCTGAAGAAGCTGCTCAGAGAAGGACTTGGACTTGGCCTTTGGGATCTCTTCCTCCTCTCCTCGAGTGGAGGACAGCTCAACCAACAAGGATGATGTCTCCTCCGCACCAAAGCGGCAGCACCCTTCCTCCACAGAACCAAACTGTCTTGGGGGGTGGGAGGTGTGGTAAATTAATTCCCTTCTACTTCTCCCTCCCTCTCTTTTTCCCCCTCTCTCTCTCCCTTCTTCTGTTCCATACACTTTATTCTGGCAGTAAATAGCCTCGCTGTTGATATTTTGGCCTTGTTTGTGCCTCTACTTTCCTAACACGGAAATATTTGGAAGAACTGAGTGTCTTTCCCTATTTGGACTGAGACAGTGACTACCAGAAGGTCACAAGTATGAATCACTATTTTTCTGATTCACAGTAAGTTCTTGCACTAGTGAAAACTGGACATTAATTACTAGGAAGTTAGATAACACTTAGTATACACCCTTTCACAAAGGGCACTTGAAAAAATAAGACAAATGCTAGTGTTGGGTTGATGACTTGACTTCATTTTAGAGGCTTTTTCCAACCTTAATGATTCCATGATTCTATTATTCAAGCTCTCTAATTTGGTCCAATACTTACGTGTCCCTGAGAACACTAGTCTTTCACTATATAGTGTCCCTGTAATGTATTCCTTGCTAGGCTGGATTATGCTGACATTCAATTCAGTAACCATAAGAAATAAACTGACTCTTCCCACCCCTACCCCCCTGCCCCAATCTGATTTGGAATACATGGTTTTACTAGTTAAAAAGCTTTACTTTCTTGTAAGTCTACAACCATAATAAATTCTAAGTTTTGAGAACTACACTGTATGGTCTGCAAAATTGCACATAATATTTTTACAAGATAAATTTTTCTCTCATTGTTCCTATCTTATTTTTCTATGTGCTTGTTTACATCTTTGTTTTTATCCAAGCTGCCAAGCTGTAGCTATCACTTATTTATTTTTTTCTTGTGTGACAGTCTTACAGACAGTGTCAGTTTTAAGTCTGTGCTTGGCTTTCCTTGTCAATCCAGGCTTCTGAAGGAGTATGGTGTATCTCAGAATTTAAAGTAGGCCTTCACTAGATGGTTCAAATGAATGGAAACCCAGTGGGTTGGTCGTCTCCTTTTGTGTAACAAGCATAAGATCATATTTGCTAAGCATGTTCCCCCCTGCCCCCCTTTTAATTTCTGAAATCCTAATTCAATTTATCTTTTTCTGATTTTGGATAAAAAAACATCACTCACTTCCCAACTTCTCATGAAAAGCATGAAATGCTTAAAATGCTGACAGAAAAACTATGTATCGCAGTACTTCTAGCCAAGTAGAAATTTTCTAGGAATTGAGAACTGCTGACTTAAAAATGTCAAATTTCAATGCTTATCTGAACAGAGCTGTAGCTACAGAGCTTTTGTGGTTCACTCTTCATTGCTTTTAGAGGTACTTTAATTACTAAAGTTCAAGAAGGCCATGATGTAGAAAAAATTAACTTGATTTTAAAACATTATCTGGAATGCATGAAAGAGAGATTAGAATTCAACTCTGCATTCCTCAAACTGTTTAACATGTCACTCATATTTTAACAACCGACGACTTGCCTAGTTTGTCACAGAGACTTTTTCCGTTGTCAAAAAATGTGACTGTAGGAAAAAATGGTGCTTGCATTGTACACTCATCCAAAGGAAGCAGGATGATGCGAGATCAGTTTAGGCTCGAGATGAGGAGAAAGCTCTTCACTGAGAGAGTCATTAGCCATTGGAATGTGCTGCCCAGGGAGGTGGTGGAGTCACAGTCCCTGGAGGTGTTCAAGAGGGGATTGAACGTGGCACTTGGTGCCATGGTTTAGTCATGAGGTTTGTGGTGACAGGTTGGACTTGATGATCTTTGAGGTCTCTTCCAGCCTTGGTGATACTGTGATCTGGTAAAATCCAGTTAGATGTATGATAAATGCATTCCCTACAGACACCTAAAGAGATACAGTATCCTAAAACTTATTTTATGCTTTGAAACCATTCTGATATTTGTTGTAGAACACACAGAACAAAACAATGCAATCTATTTCACCACTAGCTTCACATCCTGGTGATAGTCTGGGTTTTTTGTTTGTTTTCAAGGAATTATGGTCAGTTTACTTTTCAGAATAATATTCTAATTGATTTTATTGAATTATACTGAAGTGGTCATTTCTGATGCTGCTAGGCATTTCTGTTACTATTGGACTCTGAGTGAAATGTAAAATTATTATGTACCAATAATATGAATGATCAATAAAAGTAACTGTAGATTTTTCTTGAGGATTTTGGGGCACAAGATTTGCAGAGAGGCATGTAATAACATAAGCAACTGAATTGAGAACATGTGGTTAAGGTCTCAGTTAAGAGCTTATGAAGAGAGTTGCCTCCCTCCCCAATTCTCTGTAGTTTAGCTTCCCATTAGTGGACTGCAGGAAACTAAGCTTTCTTTCCTCTAAGCTTTTTAGTATGAAGTCTTTTGGGTGCTGATTCCTTTGTTCAACTGTGTATATCCCAGTAGATTTTTGTGTTTAATTGGGGCCTTCTTTTTGACAAAAGTACTGATACATTTATTCAGCTATTACATGATCAAGAGAAATCACTCTTTTGAGAAATCAAAAATCTTGTTTTCCTCTGGCACAGAAGAAGACGACTCAATCGAAAGCCCACTCAACCCTGGGGAACTGCCTCTAATCTGTATCAGCTGAAATTGAGTCTCCTTTCCTCAAAAAACCAGCTCTGTATCAGACCTGGAAACCTGAAGTTTTCTGACTCATGTGCTTATTCCTTAATTATCTATTAAAGAGAGAGGGTTTGTGACATCTAGTGTGATAAATGTGTTCTGATCTTCCATGAAAATGTTATTTAGGTTGAGGCTATGTGTCAGCAGTTAAGAGAGCCAAATACCATGTAGTTTGATTTTGTGGAAAATGTCATGAACACTTGTAAAATATCTGACTTACATTTGCTTATGATTTTCCATTTGATACCTCACTGCTGTAGTAACAAGGCATTAAATCATTAAAGCATAAAGAGGCATTATGTGCAAAAGTAAGTTTCTGGTGGGGAGGGAAAAAATGAAAAGGGAAAAACCAAGAATGAGTAAATAATACCTTAATCTGGGTAAATGGATCTTTCCCTGGAGATCTTCAGTTTTAGTGCTTTGCTGGGCTGCTGAACAGAGTATGCTGTTTTCATAGAAATTACTCCCAGATGTAGCTTTGCACCTAGACAGGACAATACTTGTACTTCTGGTGCAGCAGCAAGCAAATGTTTCAGTGTAGATCTTGGCTTGTTACAAAGACTTAGATCTCTCTGATATCTGTTTCCTGGGTTGCTAGGACACATGGAAAGTGTTTTCTTTCATTTGTCTGCAGGAGAAAGGAGAAAAAAAAAAAAAGATAGGAAGCCAGCAGATGCATTAGAAGGCAGGTTAGTACTGCCTTGATCCACTCCCAAGCTGTGTACATGTGCCCTGGGGCTAGCTCCAGGTGCAGGCCTATGGAGGAAGTCCCGAGGTGACACATAGTTGAAAAAACAAAGGTCATTATGGGCATTATTTGTTAGAGAAACCTGGCTAAAGTCTCTGATCCAGCTATAGGCAGAAAGGAACATGACTCTGCTGCAGGAGCTGCAGTGGTCAGACGAAGACCTTGTTAAGAGATGTTGAAAAGATGGTTGCCGCGTCGGCGTGTTTCATATGGCAAATGTCTGCTATCTTATCCTGAATGTGTGAGCCAGGTCTATCTGTCAGATGACATGAAAACAATCAGATGGTAGAGACCAGGCTTAATACAGAGGAGATAGAATATCATCAGGCAAACATTTTGCAGTCTCTTCTCCTGGCTTAACTATGCTGAAAGGCAGCAGTTAGATAATCTTGTGTCAAGATCAGTGTGGAGGGGATCCTCAGGTTAGAAAATCATGCTTACTGTTACATTTTGGGATAATAATAGGTGAAATTCACCATTTGCAGTTTTTCCTGTCAGATCTGGAAGCAGTGACTTCTGAACCGCTACCAGCATAAAAGTTGTGAGAGCCCAACCCTCTATTGGCTCAAAACACTGCAGGACTGGGCTGATAACCCATAAGGACTCTGTTGTCTCAAACAAGGTGTGACATACCTAGTCTTGAATAGAAAGGGTGATGGCCTTAACTCTGGAGGAGAGGAAACCATCTGTAACAGTGCCCTGCGACAAACATTGCCATGTTGGGGCCAGGTGCACACCTCTCTCTGTGTTCTGGACAGACTGTTCCCCAGTTCCCACCAAAGGGTATAAAAGGACTACAAATTCTGGGATCTAACCCTTAACCATAGAAGACCCTCTTGGAATATACACCCACCACCAAGAACTTTGACTATTCTTCTGAAATCATCACTGGATCCAAGGAGTGGTGCTCTCTCTCACCTTCTCCATCTCCTTTTTCTTCCCATTGCCCCTCTGCTCTTGTCCATTACTGAAAGTTTTCATTGGCTCTAATAAGTCAAACCTGTCAGCTGTTTGGTGTTGGTTTGCTTTAATTTACTCAAAGGGAATTTTTCAGTCTTAGCACAATCTGCCACTCTACCCAGAGCTGGCTCAGGATACTAGGTCGTGACAATGGTCTGTTGGAAAGTGAATCATTTTAGTAATGTTAGCAGCTGACTCAGTGTTATCTTCTTTCTTTTTTTCTTTTATTTTCTTTTTTTTTTTTTTTATAAGTGGCAGAAAACTGATTAAATCAGAGTGGATATTTTATCACTTCATCTTCATATTTTTCATATATATCATTATACACTTAGTTTGCTACCGAATTCCAGGGAGAGATACAGGAAATCTGTGAAACCAAGTCTGTTTACAGTTTGATATTGGCACTTTTCCATTAAAAGAGAAATTGGAGCATTTAAAAATATGCTTCTTGAGGAGCAAGTGAAGTCTTCAGAAAGGCATCTAAAATTCCTTGCTTTTGCTATGAGTTGTTTCTACCCTTGAAGAACTTTGTCAATTTTTGTGTCTCAGTTATGTGAAGTGGGAATGACAACACATCCCTATTTCCTAGTGACTGTGGTACAATATGTTTACCAAAGAGTCTGAGGCAGCATTTTGGCAATGGCAGCTGTGCTGGGATCCCTTTGATGAGACAGCAATTACTGCATTCATTTCAAGAAAGGGTTAACAAACATTTATTTAGGTGAGGCTGCTGGGTTACTGTTTGAATGTACCTTCCATCACTTCAGCAAAATTCTTAGGCATTATATATACTATTTGTTACTGTCTGGAGGCAATTCCCTTTTGTTTTGTCTTAATTTAAAAACAAAGACAAAAGCACAAACAAGAAGCACTTCTAAAGGACAACATCATATGGTGCCAACTGATTGCAACTGGGTTTTTGCTTTCTAACCAGTCTAAGAGATGTCAGTAAGACACTAGCTGCATTTCCAGTTGCAGTAAACATGGTCAAGACTGGAAGGAGTGTTTCCTAGCACGATGGAAGTGTTAGAATTTCAAAGTGCAGGTCTGCTGCTTCAGCTGAGGAAGCTTCTCCAACAGCCAACTCGGCTTCCATTGGAAGCAGTTCCAGTGTGACAGGCAGGTCTGCAAACAGCACAGAAAGCTAAACCTCGTTCTTAGACTTGCAAGGCTTAATGAAATTTGACTCAGCTACACTATTTGGTTCCTTCTGTGCTAGAGACAACTTATGACTATTGCATACTATAATGAAAATTACTTTGTGCTTGGACTGACGAATTTCTAAGCTTTTTTTGTGTAACTTTACTATTTTTTTTTATCTCCCAAGAAAAGGTTTCCCAATTTAAAAACAACCTTTGTTGCACTTTCCCCCCACAATAAAGACAGGAAAGGATTATATCCTACTGCTGTCATCTCTTCCTTCAGTGACTACTACATCTGTTGTCAAGAATGGTCTCTTGTCTCTTCTGTGCTGTGCAGTGCCTTCTGGTGCCTGAGCAAAGTACTTAGGAGAAACAAGAACTGGCCAATGCAGTTGACTGGTCTAAAACACTTGGCCTCCTGTCCTGCAGGACTGCTTCTGTAAAGTAATGCTGCACTCCTACTTCAGGGATAATTGACTTCCTGCAAAGGTACAAACTGATGATTCCAGGCTTGTAGCTGTAACTAAAAGTTCAGGACCTTCTTCTGTTCTCAGATTTGTGATGTAAGAAATATTTTACTACCAGTCAGACTTCATACTAGTGGTCTTAAAATTTCTTTTGTTAGGAACTTGGTCTGGATGATTGGAGGCAGCATTCTTGCAAGATCTGGCAAGAGTTGTGACACATGCTTTCCTTTCTTTTGGGCTGGAGTTTTTAAAGTGAGTTACTTGTCCAAGTGCTAGTATTATTCTATGGGACACATCAGCTCCATCCTAGAGCCTTCTGTGAAAATCTCCAGCCAGCACTTTTTATTAAAGTTTTTTGCATGTTTTTTTTTTTTTTTTTACTTGTTAAAAATTACAGTTATTTTGTTAGGAGGCCTATATGATTAGGCTTGAATGAAAGAAATGTTGATGTACTTGAATATTTTACTCACAATCTTCTCTTCAGCACTAATTTATTTATTTTATCTCCTGACCCTGTTTGTTTCGCGCTTCCCATGGGAAGTCCTGCATGTCTCTTAACTAGTCATCTACTTCATATGGAGTTAAAGCATATTGAAGATGTGGTTCTGTGGGGTCTGGAGTGTTTCCATGTGGTTTAAATAAGGAATACATTTGAGAAAATACAATCTGCTTGTGGACATGCTGGAAGCAGAAAAAGAGCCTAATTTTGTTTAGTTAATTATTCACTGCTAATTATTTACTCAGTTCTACAAATTGATGGAAACTTGTAATCATGTTGCTATGGCACCTGATGTCATTTATAAATGCTGAGTGAAGCAGCTCTATTTAATTGTGAAATGGGACACAACTGTTTAACAAATGAAATCTGTCAAACTGAATTTTGTGAGGGAACTCTTACCAATTTACCAAAAGGAGTTTCCAAGTTAAGCATCTAATTGTAAATAAATTCTTCCCTGTGAACCTGAGAAGCACAGTTGCACAGTTTCCTGACTCAGGTCTGCATATTATTATCTTGTTAGAGTAAGCAACATCTGAATAACAAATTCTGTTATCTGAAACTGCTGAAGGCCTTTCTGAACTCTTCCTTCACTGTGAAACTATAGCGATTTTTTGCTAATAGCCTTAGTCTTCTGCAAAACAGCCTTCCAGAGAAGATCACTATACAAGGCTTTGATGCAAAGACTTTCTAAATCTAATTTCCCAAGCAGTTCAGAAAGCAATTGATGATCCTCCAAGCACTAAAATGTGAATATTATCAGGCCTACAACATTTAAATGTTTAATCCACAAGCTGCAAATAAAGCTTGAATTTCCTAAATGTAAGTGGACCTTCATTATTAATTCATTTGCTATATGTTTAATTGAGATAAATGAATATAATGCTAAATTCAGCTATTTATTAGCATGGGATTTTCTTTGTAATCTGGCCATGTATAAGGTGCCTTTTTTTTTTAACAGTCCTACCAGCAAATTATTTTGCATGTACTTATTTTCTAGGTTCTTTAAACATTTTTCTATATTGTGTGATTTCAATTGTTTCTGCTTCTTTCTTGGTAAATAGTTGAGGAGTAAGCACATTTTCAAGAGCTGTAGGGAGGCTAAGATGCCAGTTGCATTTTAACGATATGGTGCATTATCATTCTTACTGTAGCCAATTCTCTTTAAATCATTGCAGTTTCTGCTTTAGCCTCCAGCTATAGAATTCTTTTCAAACCGACAGTGAGCTTGGCAGATCGCCAAGAGAAAAATAAAGGTGTTTTGGTCCACCAAAGTATTTTGAGTGGTTCTTAGTGATACAGTTTTCTTCTCTACATCTGCAAAACATTTTTTCTGAAGTGAATTTTCATGTGAAAAGCCTCCTTAATAATCACCAGTATTGTTTGTTTCAATGCAGTTATTTAACTGCACCCCTGGGTGCTTACAAAATAAACAAGAGAGTCTTCTAAAGAGTTTTAAAAGTGGCAGGTGCTTAGTCTGTGCCCTATTCACTTAGTTTGCAATGACATTTTTGTGCTAATCTATAGACAAACAAGAGACAGGTGACACACAGCATCCAGTACAATGTGCTAAGTCGACAAACTTTGGTTTTGATAAGTTGTTTGTGCTGCATATACCCAAAGTGGCAACATAGATTTATACTGTTTGTGTTTAAGCTGTGCTCCTCAGCTTTGGTAATATCACAAATTTAGATGCTTATAAATTGACAGAGAGCAAAGTACATTGGGATTGGAGACTCCAAAACCTTCCCCTGCCAAAAAGGGCGAATTCCTGTAAGCAAAGCGTAGGTTTTTGGTTTTAGCTTTGTTGAAATATGAGTATTAACTGAACTAGATTGTTAATTGTAGCTGAAATAGAGTTTTTCTATCTCTGAGACTCTGGCTATGCATACAGTTTATTCATTATAAAATACTATGTCTGTGGCACTCTTAGGCTAACAGTATGCTACACTCTAAAGTGGTATAGGTATTACTAAATGTCATATGGACAGTAGAGAGTAGGACTAACTGTAGTTAGCAGCAAATGAAAGCAGGATATTCATCATACATCCTGTTTACAGTCTAATCCATGGAGATGAGCAACTGAATCAAAGTTTTTTTTAGTGATCTTACTTGTAAGGAGAACTCTGCTTAGAGAAGAGGAAGATGAGGCAAGAGGACAGAAGGTTGCCCCCTTGTTTTACTAAGGCAGTTGTTAACCATCTCTCCCAGGGAAGATGGTAAGGAAGAATGATGTATGTAGAGACAGTGGAGTGGCTGTGTGAACCTACCATACCATTTAATAATTCCATTAGTCCAGGCTGGCCCTCTGCCTTAAGGCCTGGATTGTCTGCAACTGGTAGTTGTAAGAAGCTTCCTATTCCATATTCGTATATTCACTTCCATTTATATACTACTTGTCCCTGACATCAGAAGAAGCGGAATAACCTATTACATTATCAGTGTCACTCCCTTTGCATGTAAGGCCTTGTATCAAATTGCTTTTCCTTACAAAGTGAGAGGGGAGCTGCAGTGTGCACACACAGCTGTGTAGCTTTTGTAGTGCCTCACATTCCTCCTTATCATTCTCAGTGGGAGGCGTAGTTGATGATAGAAAGGAATGGGCAGGGGGCTTGTTGCCGCAATAGAATAAAATGGCAAAGCTTTTTCCTACTGATTCACGCAAGCCCAGCAAATGGGGCTGGTTTGGGGAACCAAAAGCTGATTCTATCTAAACAGTTTGTGCAACCTGGCACACTGTATGAGCAAAATGTATCATCTGTTAACAGTAGAATGCTGTCCTTGAGAGATTTATGTGTGTGTTCTCAACCAGCCTCTGCATGTATGTCTATTAGAAATCCTTCCTTTTCTGAGTGAAGTTCAACAATTCATCAAAAAGGAAAGATAACATTGAAAATTAATCAGTTTTTATTAAGAATTAAATCAACTGTTGTGGCATGTATATTTTCTCTTCCCTAGACAGAAATTTGTCCTGGACTTTTGGAAATGTAATTTCTTATTACACTTTTATTATTTCATAAAAGTCAGCCCATGTTTTGATACACCTATTGATGCAATTCTGGATCAGCAGGTGTATAGGTATCACCAATACTTCTTCTTGAAGTTTGGTTGGGCTTTTTTGCTTGTTTGGTTTTTATGGGAGGGGATAGCATAGATATAAAGCCCTTCTTTCTTTATGGGTACTGATAAAATCCAATTTCCTAGATGGAACAAGAGAGAGGCTGTTCCTGAAGAAAAATGATAATCTAAACAATAGTGAGGCAGTAGGTCTAATTTTCTGGACTTTAGTCAAACATTGGGTAAGCTACCACTTGGGAAATGATTAGTTAACCTCTAGAAGATTTGGATTAGTGGAAGAAATGGATGGTGAGGAAGGGACATCACAAAATTATTGCATGAAGGAGTCACTAGTGGAGTACATCAGGGTGTTAGAGGTTTAAAAATGAGTCCAATATATTCATTAATGATTTTTGAGTGGATAAATTAAGAAGACTTGATAATGAGATTTGTAGATGTTGCATAGGTGAGAGAGTTATATTACTCTACCTACTCAAAATTATCATCTCATTTACTGCAACTGGTTCTATCAACTGCAAGAACTGAAAGCACAAGTGTCTTTCAAGCTGTGGTACCTAAGAGGATCCTATTCTGCAGATGACATTAGTGGAGAAAGATCATGTATATAATCTCACCATGAGGTGATTCCAAAATACAGAACCAAGGCAATGAAATATCAGGGTGGCCTAAGCAAAATGCTAATATTGTACAAGGCATTAGATTGGTTATTGCATTTATGTATGGGTCAGCCATTTGAGCAGCTGCAGTGCAATCAAGTAAAGAGGTATCAGTTGTATGAATGAAGGCTTAATACGTAGTTACATACTGCAGCAGCACTGTATGGGCACAGATACCCACATTGCCTCTGAGTTCAACCGTATTGACAAGGCAATTATCTTTCATGGGCCTCATATGAGTGTGCAGGTAAGAACATTATTATGTTCTTAGCTGAGAAACAAGTAGAAGCAAAATAGATTAATGACAGAATCTGGGAGCTAGAGAAGAAATCTCTTGCAAATCTAAACCTGCTGATTTAGTTCTTTTTTTTTTTCCTCTGAGTTGTGTGTTGTTTGATAGGCAGGCTACTGCTCTCACTTATGTGCAAAAGCAATTAAAATAAGTTCTGCTGTTACAACTGTCATTAGTTCCTATTTGCTTTGGTTTACCAAAAATTGGGCTGCATTACAATCTATAGCATTGACCATCCTTCCTAGTATCCTATCATGTACATAGTTTGTATAAATAATTAAAAGCTGGGGTTCACAGTGGTGTCTGCAACAACGGGCTTGTTTTCTGCAACTTGATAGGAAAGATTTGATTTACATCTGCTCTGGGTATTTTATTCCCTATCTTATTAAAGCTTACAACTTAGATATACCATAGTTTTTTATGGGGAACCTTGCCAAACATTTTCAGATGAAGAGAAATTTTCTCCAATTAAGAGATAATATCAGTGGAATAGAGCGTTGTCACAGGATAATGGTCTCCTGCTGCTTTGTTAAATGCCAAGGTAAACCAGAGGCATTTATCAGAAATTAATGTCAAAGCAAAGTCGAGAGGTTTATCCTGAAAGCTGGAAACGCTGAGCCTGTGAAAATGTTCTGTTAGAAAACAGTCCATGTTTCCTTGTGCATCACTTCTCCCCTCCAGTTACACTTGGAAGGAAGCAAATTTTCTTTCTGGCACCAAACACTGCCCCAAGAACCAGATACTGACTTGACTTTCTTATCAATGCATAAAGAGGCTGGTGGATACTAACTTTAAGTGGAAGATGAGTAGTTCTGTTTGTTTTGCAAGTATGCCTGACTGTAATGTTGCATCCCATTACAAGCTTCATGCATCCCTGATCCAAAGTATGCTGAAGCCAACTGAAGGAAAAGGGAAGTTTGAACTTGAAAAGCATATCTATCCCTCAAAGCAAATACATAAATCTGCTGGGTTTGCTGTTGTCAGGATAGGACTTGAAGGAAGGGGTGGGGTGGAGGAGAAGGAGGACTGAAAGGCAAATATATAGCTCAGTCAGTTGGAAAGATAAAACAAATTGTCTTATGGCACAGAAATAGGATTTAATGTAATGTTCCCACTTGTTCCTCATGGACACCAAGTAAAGTTTGTCAACCTGGTATCAGAAGAGCCTGCTTGTCTGTGAGACCCAAGGCAAATCTTTTTAGAGGAGTAAATCCCTTTAAGTATTCTTGCTCTTCAGTTGCAATGCTTTTGCTAATGTCATAAGGTGTCCTCTGCCTGTTAAACCCTAAACTAACCATGTTAAATCAACCTTAATAGCTACTTAGTCACGTATTTAATTAGTCAAGAAATATGAATGAATTTTGATAATGGTCCTCAAATTTTTGCCTTCAATGACATCTAAAATGTTCATATTTGGAGATCTTAATTTCTTTCCTTCCTCTGCACTTTCTTTTAACATCGCTAGCTTTTTTTGTCACCTCCCTTACCTTTCACTGGTGTATAATTAGTTGGTTTTTTCTATGCCATGTAACATTAACTTGATCATACTGTAAACAAAACATAAAATCTCTTGAAATTAATGTTTCAAATTTAGATAGGATCTAGAGATTAGAAGACAATATATGTTTATCCCCGTGATGAAGAGAATTATTTCCATGATATATGTATAAAAATACATTCTTATGGAAACTATTTTCAGCAAGTATTAGATTACTTTATTTCCAGACCATATATTGCTTTACTGAAAATCTAAAGGTGAAAAGCACTGGACAGGGAAGTGAAGATGAGTTCCTTGTTTTCTATTGTCCTAGTCTCCAAGACTGGAAAAATAAACACATGTTGACAAGTCTAAGAAGAAATCAATTTGGTCCTTAAAACAGCTTTTTCTTTACCTGACTTACTCAAGGTAAATATTTTTAACCTCTGGCTGTTCTGCCTTAAGTCTCACTCAAAATTTAAATGCTCCCAGGTCTGGTCCCTGTATTGCAGGTTTGTCCCAAAACAAACCACCCAAAACCCTACAACAACCAAAAAACCTCATAACCCCCATGGGTTTTTTGTCCATATTGGCAGCATATTCTGCTTCATCTTCATTTTAGATTACGTTTCTCAGGTTTTGGGTCATGGTAGTTATTAATCAAATTTACTGAAGAGATGAAAAGAGACAAGGAGAAACAAGGGTTTGTTTTTCCTTTTTTGTTATTTTCTTTGTCTTTCAGAGAAGAGAGATTCATTTCAGGGCTGTTTTCAGAAGCCTAGATATTGAGTTGTAGTGCAGCACACAGTGTTTCATCAGTCATGCTGCATTATGTCACATTAGGTGTTTCTATGAATTCATTTTAGCTTCTGAGATTTACTGAGGTATGAGAGAGAGAAAGTCGTTCCATGAATATCTAGAAAGTGCCAGTGGTGGGCAGTCCTCTGCCACCAGATAGGGAGGACCCTTTTCATTTATGACTGAGAGTATTTGGGAGGAAATGCAGAGTTGAAATGATAAAGCAGTCCTGGCAAATTAGTGCACAGTATGAAAATATTATTCAGAAAATATGTACATGGTCCTGCAGTGTTCCTCCATGTGGCAGGTTTCCCAGCCTAACAGTCAGCTCAGCTCCCCAGTGTCCTCCTCAGCATCACTGATCTGATGTTATGTGTGGTGAGGCATGCACAGGAGTTTAGCTATGCCATGTGGTGCAGGAGCACATGAGGTACCAGATGGTAGGCTAAAGTGAGCTAAAGACCATATAGCTGCCATCCCTGGAAGGAGGAGTGGAGTATGTACCTGTATGGCTATGTCTGTAAATAACCAGTTCTAGGTTAGCTGTCTCAAAATTGACCAACAGGAACAGAAATGAATTAGTAAACCATGCTTTAGTGTTCACTGAAACAAATTTTGTTTTGAAATGTCCCTTGATTTGAGAAAAATGAGGTGTCTCCAGAACTTCAGAATATCATGTAAAAGGGAAATTGTTAGATGGTTTAGCCCAGTGGAATCAGTTTTATGATAATGTTGAGCAGTCATTAGAGGAGTTTGGTTTTTTTCTTCTGAAAACACTGTAGATTTTCACTGTATTATTCAATAACTTTTTAACTGGATATTGGTAAATAAAAGAATTGAGCTTAGGAAATCACACAGGATGTTAGGGATTAGAAGGGACCTCCAGAGATCTTAGAGTCCAAGCCCTCCTGCCAGAGCAGGGCCATAGAACCTAGCATAGGTCACACAGAAATGCATTCAGATGGCTCTTGAAAGTCTTCAGAGAAGGAGACTCCATGATCTGTCTGGGAAGCCTGTTCCAGTGCTCTGTGACCTGTACAGTTCTTCCTCATGGCAAGGTGGAACTTCCTGTGCTGTAGTTTACACCCATTGCCCTTTGTCCTATCACAGGATGCAAGTGAGAAGAGGCTGTCCCTTCCTTCTTGACACCCAGCCCTCATGTGTTTATACACATTTATTAGAGACCTTCTCAGTCATCTCCTCTCCACACTAAAAACTCCCAGGTTTCTCAGCCCTTTCCTCATATGGCATGTGTTCCAGTCCCTTCACCATCCTTGTAGCCCTCTGCTGGACTCTCTCAAGAAGATCCCTGTCCCTCTTGAACTGGGATGTAGTTAAGGAAAATATTTTAGGATGCGATACAGGGAAACGACTAAGTGCCTCGCCTCTGAGATGAGCAACCATCCTTTTGTCACTTTATTCCCTTGTTGGTGCATTCTGAAATTAAATATTCAGATGGCAGCTTAACTAACTTCTGAACTGAACCAAGGAAGCGTTTTGCTGGGCTAAAATCAGAAATGTTTACTGTTGATAAATCAACCACAACAAAGAATGAACTGAATCTCAGCTGATTCTATTTCTCAATACATGATGCTTTTTGGTAACAGAAATCACTCTGCTATTGTTGAGAGAGGAGTTTCTGGGCAATGTGAAACTATAACCCTGAAAGCAGAAGTTGTTGAAAGCTGTGCTGTTTTCAGTAATTGGTCTGCAATACTTCACACCTCAAAAATAAAATTTTCTTATGCCTATTTCTTCTGATAGCATATTACACAACTTAAAATCCTGACTCTCTCTTTACGGGTCAGTAGTATGATTGATACAACCTGTGTTGCTTTTCTTTAAACAAAATAAGCTCTTCTAAGATATTATCTTTGTCTCTTGCGCTCCCTCTTTCAGTTTATCTTTTGATGCATCCGTTGTTCCAACAGCAAAAATTGGAGTCTTGACAGAAAATGGGATTTGTGGTTTGTTAAAATGCAGTGAAAATATCTACTTCTGGAAGACGCAGGAGGAGCTCAAGATAAACTGCTAATGTTTTCTGGAGAAAAGACAAACAAACCCATAACCTTGGTGGAACAAGAGAATAGCATTAAAAGGGCTTTGCTCTTATTATCATACAAGCTGCTTTTTCAGGAACTTTTGCAAGGCTCTTTCAAGGGCTTACCTTCAATGTCCATTCAAAACAGGCATAACAGTGTATCATTGTTAAGATAGCTGTGAGTTGGCTCTAGGTCTCTATCAGACCCAGATTAAAATCCCAGAGAATTAAGTGAGGGAAAACAGGAATTTAACCCTTCTATAAGAGTTAATGGAGGCTCCTACAGATTATAAAAATGAATCTGTAGTTTAGACTTATTAGAGACATTTGGAGGCATGATGAACAGAAAATTGTGTGGATAGGAAGACTATTTCTGTAGCTCCAGGAGGTTTTTCTTAGTCCTTCATAGCAACAGTGTAATTAAATAGATACAATTCTGGAAATAAAATCCTGAAGCTATATCAAAGCTCTAGGGACTAGTTTTTTGTCTCTGAGAATCAGGTCTAGTTGCAATGTTGTCTGTCTTCTGTAATTGTAGAGACATTAGCAGTTGTCACATTAGGATGTTGATTGAAGAACATCCTCACGTTTCCATTTGTGGTTTTGCAGAGTAAATGGCTTGCTACTTTCCACTGCAAAGATGCAGTGTGATTTGTATTTAGGTGAAGGACTGCAAGGCAGACCTGCATCCTAACTATCCTTTCACTGAGCAGAATTAAGTATGGACTTTATGTACAACAGTGGTGCTAGATAACCCTGCACCTGAATCTGGCTGAAATCAGTGAGAGTTTCCCTATGTATTTCTACTAGGCCATGATCTGTGCTGTTTGGTCTGGTTGTTTTGAGCTGGTATATGTAATCTAAAAGGTTCCAAGAAGGAATTAAGAAAAACATGTTCTGAATTCTAAAAAGTGGATAACTTTCTGAAGTATTTGTCCAAATTAAGAATAACTGTGTAACCAATGTTTATGAGCTGAAATTAGTATGGACACAATAGCATGAAGAGTACTTCAATCATGAACTACCAGTAATAAGACTAATGTGGTAGTGAAAATATACTATGAAATAATGCCATGGTTTAACTCTAGCTAACAACCAAATCCCACACAGCCACTTGGTCACTCTCCCCTCATGGGGTGGAGGAGAGAATTTGAAGGGTAAAAGTGAGAAAAACGCTGGGTTGGGATAAAGACAGTTTAATAGACAAAGCAAAACCTGCCCATGCATGCAAAACAAAATGAGGAATTCAATTGCTGCTTCCCATCAGCAGGCAGCTGTTCAGCCATCTTTAGGAAAGCAGGGCTCCAACACATGTAATGGTTGCTTGGGAAGACAACCCCCATTACTCTGAACACCCCTCTCTCCTCCTTCCCTAGCTTGATATGCCAAGCATGACATTGTATGGTATGGAATATACCTTAGGTGTGTTGGAGTCAGCTATCTCATGCAATATAATGATTGTCTATGAGCTGAAGTTGGTATGAATGTTATAACATGAACAGTTTGTCATACATAAACTGCTAGAAGCAAGAACAATATGGCAGTAAAAATCGAGTATGAAATAGCTACACCGTCGAATCCCCAATTGTATCAGAGGCAAGAGAGTTGTAACCCATTACAATACAACACATCCCCAAGGGTGATAGCACAGCGAGGCTGAATACTAACTACTTACAGTAATTTCTAGTGGTTTCACTGGTTCGTGGCAAAGAGATGAATATCAGAAGCCCCGATAATAGACTTTCTTGCCTAGGTTTCAATTTATAATGACTTTCTGTTCAGATTAGTGGAAAAAAGTACATCCAAAGAAGAAAAGGAGCAAAAACTAAATAGTACTGCCGTGGGATTTATTTCTGCTTTAACTTGTAGATGATGATTAAAAATGTGTATTGATTTGCAATTTGCCCTGATACTTGAAACTGATAAAAGCCTAAACTACTGCTTTGATTTAATAGCTTTATTAGAGCCAAGGCTGCGTAGAGTTATGTGGGGTCACTTTTTGCCTGGGGTTGCCTATCGGTTTTCACTGGAAGAAAAGAATAGGAATGAAGCACTGACAGATCCCATCTGGGCTCCCTGAGACAGCTGGTTGCAATACAGTCTGTCGAAAGCTAGAATTGTGCCTTCAGTTGCTTTTGTTGGAGTATCACAATGGTTTAATGTTTAGAGATAACGCCAGCAGAATGGACTGAGTCCATAGTGAGTTAGGAGCAGCATTTCTCATGAATTAGAGAAACACTGTGTATCTGTACACAGATTCAACTGAGCAGAGTTAGAATGTGTATACATTTGCACATAAAAATTAGTCATAATAAGCACTATGAATACATGAATTAAGCAAGATGAAACTAGGACTAATTTTAAGGTTTCCTTTGGGTCCAGCTATGTCTTTGACTAGGAGTGGGAGATAAGTGGACACTTTGAGCTTTGAAGTATGGTGCATTGCTGTTTAGTTCAGTTTGGCTTATAAATATGATGTGTGGGTCACACCCTTATCTAAATACAAGATTTTGAAATCCCTGAGTGGCAAAAGGGCAGCAGAAACACCTGGATGAAAGTATTGGAATCTAGTGAATTATTTTAGTGTGTATGTTTCCCTATAAGCCACACATTTACATTTTAATTTGGCTTTTGGTTTTGTGTGAAGTGGCATTGATTATATCTGATATTCTCTGTAGTGTTTCAATAATTGTGATAGCTGTCTTTTAAATACTTCAAAATTTCCTCTGCCTGTAACCCACATGTAGAATGGTGCCCGATTTATAGGGCACAGAACATGAATAAAACACTGCAGCAAGCAACAGCAACTGTACAGAGGTTAGGACTAGTTTTTGGAGAACAGAAATTGGAGTCTAATGTTCAGAGAAAATAGCAGACTGGGAAAATGGCCATATTCCCTCAGGAACTTCAATGCAGTAATTCAGGAAAAAAATACTGTGAGATTTCTAATGTACATGCAAATGCACACATCAGTATTGGTCCCTGAATCCTCTTCAGCTGAAACCTTATTTTGCAGAAATTAAGTTGCTTTCTGCCAGGAAAAATTACTATTTGTTATTTATTCCAAGAGACTGCCTGGTCTTGTGTCATCAGTTCACTACATTTGCAATATGGAAACAACACATTTCCATTGATGCAGACATTTGCTTCCATCTCTGTAGGACACCTGAAGCACACTACTCTAAATTTAGAAGTGCTTGCTGTTCCCTCCTGCCCCTCCTCTTCAATGTCTGTTTAAAATGATGTAGTTAGATACCTAAGATGGATTCTATGATCAAACCCAGCTCGCAAGATGACACTCACTTGGCAAATAGATGGCTTGTCCACCTTCTATCCTGATGTACAGTGGAGAGCAGTAACTCTTCTAGTCTTCCCTCACACCTTTTTTAAAGGTGGTTACCCTTAGTGTTACACAGTGAGCACGAATTATTAATAGGAAAGTATCTGTCTCTTCTTGTCTGTTGCTGCTCAAAGTGAACTCTTTCATCCTGAAAACCAGAAATAAAATTCAACTGTTTTGTGAGGGTGACCAATGAGAAGACCCATGTTTAGTGCTTGCAATAAATGCAAGCTACCCTGTACATTTGTTTTGCAATTGATGATGCCTGTAAAATCTGTTTGTTTTTTCTTACCTGGTTTATCAGAATTACTATTATTATTATTTGTACTATTTTTTTTATGCCTGACGTGCTAATAAACTACGAACTTCCACCTTGGTTCTTTCATTGCAACTTATTTTAGGGAAATGGAGATTGAAAGACAGCAATCTGTGTCTAGTGAACACATAGGAATGCCAGCATTCTTTAATACGAGCCCTGGAACAATGAGAGAGGTCTAAAAGCAGGACTAGTAGGAAGGGTAAGAACAGGAAAAGTTAATGCATAAGTTTGTCCTTTTTTTCTTCCTATTTAGAGAGAGATTTTTCCTGAGGAGTTATTAGAACTGTGATTGGAAGAACTTCTGTAATTGTGCCTTCATGGCTTTTTATTTTAATTATTTAAAGAGTGTTAAAATGAATCATGTGAGCTGAAAGCAGGCTAAAAAAGGAGGAGCAATGTCAGATAAAATATGTGCAATATACATTATTTTTCATTGATGACATAGTGGTTTGTTCTGGACATTTTATGGTATGTTCCAGAGCCTGTTGGAGTGGAAAATGATGCCCCTTGTAACTAACTCCCATGCCTTTGTGTTAAATCGCCCTTCCTTTCTCAGGTCTCCAAGCAACAGTATCTTAAAGATGAAATATTCATTTCTGAAACCTAATTTAATTTCAGAGTTGCCTGAGCTGCAGAGCTTTATCAGTTCATGGAATCCACAAAATTCAATGAATTAACAACTCTTTTCCATAGATGGAAGGTTATTTTAATATTTTTTTTTTTTTTTTCCCCAGGACCTTGTTAAAAGGCCTTTTTTTAAAAATATTTTTAACCTTGGTTTGGCTGGCTGTGATTTACTCATTTGTGATACAGGGAATAATAAGAAAAACCAGAAGAAATAATCTTCTCATCGATAAATGTAAAGCATTGTTGCTTTATAATAGCTATTTGCAACCTTGAACGGTGCAGAGCTGTAAATAAGTGAAGCATTTCAAAGCTGTTTCCTATTTCCCCACAGTTCAGCTCAGGTTTTTTTAAAGCATATGTTGTCCAGAACTTTCTTCAAGATTATTCAAGATATTGTTAGTGGCATATTTTAAGCCAATATCAAATGAAATGGGGTCGGTGAGTGGAAACAGCCTCAAGTTGTGCCAGGGGTGGTTTAGAGTTCTGAATGGGTTGTCAAGCCCTAGAACAGGCTGTCCAGGGAAGGGGTTGAGTTGCCATCCCTAGGAGTATTTAAAAGATGTGTAGATGTGGCATTTAGAGATAGTATGGTGTGCTTGGCAGTGCTAGGTTAATGCTTGGACCTGATGGAAATGGTATGGTGGACAATGGAAGATGAGCAGTGTGATCTTTCTGTTGCACTACTCAGTAGTATGGCTTCCACCAAGGCTTTGTGGATTTGCACTAAGCACGTGGCTACAAATATTGTCTCAGAGGGACAAAACCCTGGAGAGTTTTATTATGGTATCATAGGAGTAATAGAGAGCAAGTGTATGCAGGGAGGACTTCTGTATCACTGACTTCAGCCAAAATATAAATAAAATAATGCTGTTATACGTGATATGACAAAGACCAGAACTAATGACTAAAATGTGAATCTTTCACCTGGTACAAGAGACTTACTCATCCACAACTGAGTGCACTCATATTCCAAGAATGTTGAATCATTACCAATCATATTTGTCCTTCTGTCTGAAGGAAAAAAGTAAATGTGGATGTGGGTTTTGTTGCTTTGGTTTTGGTTGCATTTTGTTATTTGCTTGGTTTTTTTCTCTAACTAGAATAAAAACATTGCAAGGATGATAATTTGTTATTTCAAAATATTTTCTCAGGAATGGTATTGGAGTTCTTGGCATGAATCTGCATTTCAGGGCAAATTTTCAGTGTTTACTATGGTTCATAAATGTCAGTAACACAATCACATTTTTCAGCAGGAGAGATGACAAGCCTTAATTCAAGCATGCCTCATCACTTAACTAGCTATGTTTCTTTTGCAAGCAACTAGGCAGAACAAACAGGTATCTGCAAGAAGGGAATAAGCAGAAAAATGCCATAAAGATATGTATTTTCTGCACAGTTTCTATAAAGCCCCTATGGGGTCTACAATTTTTAATTTCTGTTTACTCTATAAAGATGTTTTGGTCACTTATGCACTGTTTAAAAAATATCAGAAAATGAATACATTTCTGAGACTGATGATTCACAACTGAATCAACCAAAATATAACTCATATAGCAAATTAATAGATCATTTTTGCAACCTGAAGTATTTCTATTGACTCACATGTTCAAGAAAAGACAAAAGAGATGAGTGTTGCAGTGCTATGTGAAACATAGTATCAGGTCTTCTGCCTAGGGAAATGAAGAGCTTTGGCACTGGTGGCAAGAAAGGACCAAACTATCAACCCCTTCAATTTTTAGAGTTGTGGTTAGTTCTAATATTTCTTGTCATTGTCTATGCTGTTGCTTTAAAAAGGTGCAGCCCTAAAGCTTTTAAGGTTAAACAGCTCTGAAACAGATTCTTAATATATTTTAATTGTGCTATGTGGAACAAAGGCTTCCTAGAGACACAGTGGTCTTCACTAACAAGAAACAAATCTGAGAGGAAAGTATGGTCCTAGAACAAAAAGTTGTTCCTTGAGGGCTTGAGTAGTTGTGGATTATTTAAGATACTGTTGTGGAAAGAGAATCCAAAGGCAGGATGTTAGGCTGCTTCTCAGCCTTTTTGCTAAGATCAAGTGTAGTGTAGCTCAGGTATGTGTAATTTTGTTTAAATTGCATGATTGGGAGACAGAAGACTCTGTCAGACTTCAGGATCAGAGAGCAGCCATGAACTGATTGTGGAGAGAGGCAATGGCTGCTCTTTGAGGAATGATAAAGTCTCAGCGCAACTGTAGGTCTTGCTAGTGCTCGAGACAGACCTAAAGAGGAGAAAATACAACACAGAAAAGTTGACCAAACTGAGTCCCTGAGAAACACAAATCAGAAAATTGTGGAATCTATTTTTTTTATATATCATGTGCAGTTATATGTGTACATTATTCTGGTGTCACGCAATATACTTTAATATATAGCAAAAAAAAGAAAGACTTCTGGATCACAAAAGCATTTAACTGTTGTATAATTTATATTTCACAAGATAGGTTGGACATCATGTGCTCTGCCTTCCTTTAAATATTGTGATTAGTGAGATAATCTGATTTGGAACAGATATTGTTTCTGATAGTACACTTCAAATGTCAGAGGTGTGAGACAGTTCAGTGAAGAAAGAATTATAGATTTCATCTTGCTGTGGCAAGCATGTCTCATAGCTAGGAGACAGCTCTAGAAGCAGCACAGTCTAGATCCTGTTAATAGGCAGTTAAAGACTATAAGAAAGCTTACATGATGGAAGCTGTGCTTTTTGACAAAAATGCACAGCACACACAAAAAAATTACCCTGCAGAAGACATTTTTGCTGTTATATAGCACCTGAATAAAGCAGGAATCGAAGAACAGGTTGCAGAGAATCCAAAAGTAATTCACATTACAGCTGCTCCCCTTCCACTGGCTCGCCTTCAATTTATCAAGGTGTTTGCTGATCATATGTAAACAGACTGTTGCTAGGAAGGAGAAATATTTGGAAACATTTTCTCATTCACATTAATAATGAAAAGTAACATTTGATTCCCTGGGCACTATTTCAGCTCAGTCTCTGAAACTGAACCTAATTACCAATGTTGTATTACAAAGTGGATCCCTTTCTGCTTGGGGAACACAACAGGCATTAATGAGAGCTTCTATTTTATTTTTTCATTTTTTAAAAGATTAATTTTAGTTTATTCAGCATGCCACTCCTTGTCTTAAAGTAGCAAGCATAAAAATCCAAAACAACCCCAACCCCTTGTATTTGCCTTTTAGGTTGTGCTTGTGTGTTTTTATTATGGTTTGTTTTTTTTTCCAAAGACAAAATAAAACATGTTAATTTGACTTCATTGTCATATGGTTAGTTACCAACTTGAGATTTCAGTCAAATGTCCTTTGTTGAAGATTTAGAAAAACAATCAGTGTGCAGCAAATATTGATATGACTCTTAATGGCAATTTAGCTGATTAATATCCTTTCATGCTGCACAGCAGCATGAAACACAGCGTTTTAATGAGTGCCAACAACAAAGAGCGTACCAGGTGTGTTACTAAGAAACAATCTCTAGTGTGATTTAATTAATCAAAGCATTGCATGGAGCAATTATGAGGAACCCTGTGTAAGTGGCAGTGGTACATGATCCTTGATTCGAAATTGGTTTTAAAGAAAGACATCATGGCTTAATAATTATGCTTTCCCAGTCACAGAACAAACCTTTGTTTAATCAGGCATTTGGGGTTTGGTTGTGGTTTGTGGGATTTGCTTTCTTTTGAAAGTGGTTGGAAAAAGAACACTAATGATTTTGAGTGTGGTGACTGGATGGGTGGAAAAAAAACCCAAACATCAGTTGTCTGTTGAATAAGTTACTGAATCATATTCTGTCGGTGCTTTTCACCATGCACTTTCCCTTGAATCTGCTGACTTCATTTTGTAATAACTTTGAGGGGCTAAAGAGGCTCCTTTAGTATGGACGTTAGGAAGAAGTTCTATACAGAGAGAGTGATTTTACATTGGAATGGGCTGCCCAGGGAGGTGGTGGAGTCACCATCATTGGAGGTGTTCAGGAGGAGACTTGATAGGGTGCTTGGTGTCATGGTTTAGCTGTTTAGGTGGGTTGGATTGGTTGATGGGTTGGACATGATGATCTTGAAGGTCTGTTCCAACCTGGTTTATTCTATGCTGATGAGGAGGGGACATCCCTGACCAGATTCAGATGACAGCTAAACATGTATATGTGAGATCAAAGCCAAATGACCTGCTTTGTGGGAGCATTTTCATGGATTCAGCTTGCAGTCACATGGTGTAGAAGCATGAATGAAATGTTTCCAGAATAAATACCTGCCCATTTCAAAACCAATCCAAAATCAAAATAGTCCACAGTGTTTAGCTGGAAACCTGAGGATTTTTTTATTGAATATATGTCAGGAACCCAAATGTATTTGGAGAATTAGGAAGGTTTCCTCTCTGTTTGGACAGTTTGACTGACTGACCTGCTCAACAGAAGCTGGAAACATTTATCCCCTGCCCTCTTGCTCTTAGTGAAATTACATTTCAAGTATGTTACCATAGTATTATGCTTCCTCTGTTAGTAATCATTTTCTTCAAACAGCAAAACAACAAAACCATTATGTTTGGATCTTGGGATACACTACTGACATGTGGATTTTCTTCTGTCCAAATCCCAGGTCCGAGAGCACCCTGTGCTTTGTCAGGCACACTTACAGTATTCATATAAGGTCTTTCAAGAAATTTAATATAGTGAAATGTAGCTCAGAGTCATAGAATCAATAAGGTTAGAAAAGACCTCAAAGATCAAATCCAACCCGTCACCCAACACCTCATGACTACTAAACCATGGCTTCAAGTGCCACATCCAAACCCTTTTTGAACACTTCCAGAGACAGTGACTCCACCACCTCCCTGGGCAGCCCATTCCAATGGCCAACTCTTTCTGTGAAGGAGTCCTCCTGTCTAGAAGTTATGGGACTTCTAAGTTGCATAGACAATGTTGTACAGTACATCTTGATATTCTTCTGGAATAATATTATGGGTTTTTTTCAGTTTCCTAGAAAAACTTGGAAAGAGAAGCAGAGCTCAAGATGGTGGACTTTGTTCATATATTTAGGAGTCTAGCTTTCATCTATTGTAAAGGAAGCTAGCAAACAATTATTAGTGGTTGGTGTGCCTTTTAGCTTTCAGGGCCACGTAAAGAGGAAAACCAAACAAATACCCTGTCCCTTGAATTCTCAACAGAAGCATTGTATAGTATACTCCAGATGAGTAGGATGGTTGTAAAAATGTGCCTAGGTTATGGATACCATGAATGTCATGAATTCATAAAGTAGCTTTGCCATTAAATGTGTTTACATGGAAGTGGAAAGCACCGTTTCTTTACATTTCTGTCAGGCCAAGTGCAGTGGAAATTTTTAATTTTTTTTTTTGCTTTGATGGGTTTGTTTTACCTGACCAATGAGAATGCAGAACTGCTTGTGGGAGCAGGAAAATACAGATACTGTGCAGTACAGCAGAAAACTAGTTTCATCCAAACAAAACGAAGCAGCAGGTGGACTTCTGTTGCAGTGCTGCTCCAACACCATGTTGGAAACACTGTGGAAGTAGGAAAGGACCTTATCTGGTGCTATACTTAGAAAATGTCAAGCAAAGCTGAACTGGAGAGACATAGGCAGAAAGGGATTTGAAGAATCAACAGCACAAAATGAGCTGCAGAGGTTCAGCTGTGGACAATATAGGTATACTTGGCTGAGCAGCCCACTATGCTCTAGGCTAACTTATGCAAATTATCTGTATTTTTATGCATTATTTCTATGCATTTACAGAAAATCACTTATTTTCTTAAAACTGACTCATCAAGTGGGTCTTGTCAAAGAAGATTCTTTGGGTGTAGAGCCTGTATTGATCACTAATATTAGGTTTTCTACGTTATGTTGCTGCCTGCATTTTTTTTTTAAGTCATGACACTTAAAGAGCATACAGAAAAGAGTTAAGATGCCCAAAACATACAGTCAGACCTTGCTTCATGCATCATCTTTGAGCATCATGTCTCTTTATATACTGCATGCACTGAGGAAAAATCACGGCAGGGAATGCTCTGGGTTACATTTTATATGGTTCTGTCTTAAGCTCTCCTAAAAGAAACAGAGCTTAAAGTTTAGCCTGAAAGTCAACTTACTACGCCCTTTTATTTTAAGACATAAAAGTTGTGGGTTTTAAGATCAATCATGCAGCAGCCTAGAGGAATAGAGTAACAATAAAAAATCTCCCTTGACTGTTAAAGGACCGCCTTGACAAAAGAACTATGTGCATTTAAAATCAGGCCGCTGTAGTACCTCTGACATAACTGGAACTTCATCAAATATTGAAATACAACATTAAACACAAGTTTAAATCTTTCCTTTTCTAGCACTGTCCTTTAGGAAGTTCTGGTATGTTACATGAGTTTCACTTGACTTCCAAGAGTTGGAATGTTAAAACAAATAGATAAAAGGGCTTGTGAATATGAGAAAAATCCTGTAAGATCTTCACTGAGAAAGTGCCTATAGGGAAGAGCAGTTGTACTTTTTTCCTGTAGATGTTCTTTAAACATACTGCTGTCAGAAGCTTCTGACTTTTTCTGCTGCTGACTGCTTTTGCTTCCCCTTTACCTGGTTTCTTTTGCTGAGCTGGAAGCCTGGATGAACTAAAACTAACACTGTCAGCACACTATGTCAGTCTAAACTCTCATAATTCCATACTCTATAGAAAAAGAAGATGAGTCCACAAAGCAGATGAGATCCTAGAGAACATTTTCTCCTGACAGTTGTATGTAGAAATCTATATGCAAGGTTATCTGACTTTGTGTCTTGAGTTCTAAAACAGAGAGATTAGATATGCTTAGCAAAAAGGTACATCTGGAAGATTGACATAAACCATGTTCTGCCTCACAAAGGAAGGAATGATTCTTCATTTTCCTTATTGTTTTGTGATGTTGATGGTATTTTGGCTGTATCTGAACACTGAACTGGATGATAAGCTTAAAAGCTTATGTCACAAGTCACATTAAGTCACAAACAAAAATCACACAAAACAACAAAACAGACAAACTCATCCATCCCATCTTAATATTAAAACCCTCAGAAAATTTTGCACTTTGGTGTTTTGGAACTATGAACTGCCTATAGGCTTGATGATTATAGACAACATACAAACTACAAACTTCTCCAAGATCACACCACTGCCAAACTGTGATTCATTCTCTAGTCTAGTCCTACAGTCCTGCAGGGACATAAGACATGCCAGACCTTTCACAGCTTATGTCTGTCTCTGTGCTGGATCAGCTGTGTTGGCTGACAAGCTCCATCACTACCAAATGTAGAAATTCATGAGTCATGACTCAAAAGTTAATTTGACAACTTTCAAATCGTAAGACCTTATATGCACCTATGCACACATATATACACACACCTTCACACACAGACAATTTATGCAATACATAATTCCAAATAAAGATTATTGTATTTCTTTTTATTTGACATCTTATTTCATCCTTTCAGGTTTACATTTCACAGTGTTTTCTTTATGTTCTTGAAAGTTAAGATTTTATCTTAAACAGCCCCCCACTCATTTTATCACTGAAAAGCTCTAGAAGCTAGCGTTTAAAAGAAAAGAGAGGGGAAAAAACTGAAGTAGTGAAAAATGTTGTTTCAGTGAATCGAAGTCAAGGTTAAAACGCAAACATATTTTATGTCTCTAAAGCACTTTCCTTCTCCAGTCTCTGATATGACTAGCCTGTTCAGTGCAGTACACCCTGCCTTCAGCATTATATGAAAGTATGTAAGGGTGTAGCTTTTCTTTTTACAAGTTCCTAGATTTTCATGGTGAACATACATATGATATGTGTACAACTTGGTGTTGGAATGGGCTATGATGCAGCAGTAGGACAGACTGACTTTTGAAGTGTATAAAGCCACATTTCTGATTGAGATTGCAGGAGCATAGATTAAGACTTCCAAATTGTCAGTGCTTGCTGAATTTCCGCATGGAAGTAGTCAATACATAATGCATGACTCAAACATATTATGTTGTTCTTATCCAGTCTTTCCTCCATCCCTCTGTTTTGTGCTTTGACAACATACATGGCAGAGAGAGTGTCTGTGCTCTGAAAAACTTGCAAGACTGCAGGTGCCTGCTATTGCTCTTCAAGGACTGCAAAGGAGTTGTTAGCCCTTTGTCTTGCTTAATCTGTGGGCCCTGATTAAATTGTGAGTGAATTTAAAACCCATAAGAGCCAGAAATGTAAAACAGTGAATGGGAACTATAGATGTTTTTATTTATTTATTGGTTTAGTTAGCTGGTTTTTGCTGAAACAGATTTTTGCATGTGACAACCGTAAATCATGAGAGAATTTGCCCAGTGGAGGATGCTGTCCTGATAACTGCTGTGGCTTGGGTAACAGACTGGGGATTTTTTTTTCAGGGTGCTGTGTAAGCAGCGAGACTACCACTGAGAGAAATAGTGATGAGTTGAAAGTGGAGCTAGGGTGACTTAGGTCAGACGATTGGAAAATCTTTCTAATAGCAAAAATGGGCAAGTACATAGAGTGCCCAGAGATGATATGCAGTTTGTATTGGTGAAGATATTTTAGTCAATAGTACGGTCTAATATTGGAGGAACCTGTCACTACCTTTACATTAGGTTTAGCTCTGTCTTTTAGGAAATGATGATTTCCTCAACTGGTTTACTGTAGTTCACAGCATCTTTAAAACCAGCCTTTTTAGAAACCTAGGACTACTATTTGCTCATGTCACGAGTTATTTTCTCTTCCCCCCCACTCTCAAGCTTTGTTTCTGTATTGTTTCATTTAGAGGAGGACCAAGGCTTTCCTCTATGTATAAACAGAATCCTAAAATGGAGTAAAACCTACTCTATTTAATTTTTATTTATTTATTTAATCATATTGCAAACTATTGCTAAGAGTAGATGTCATGCACTGTTTGTGTTTTCACAGCACACTTTATCATGACTATATGAAGGACTGAGCTTCTTCTTCTGTGAACTATAAGACCTTTCTCCTAGGCTGAAATCTGAACTTCTGCTCATCTTAATGAGAAGTGGCCCAAGTATGGATTATATAAAGATTTGGGATTAGGTGCCTGGAAAATAAACCAAAACTTCCTATAAAAACACATGATTTCTGTACAAGGTGCAGGGCTAGCCGCCCCTTAGAATTTTGGACAGGCCAAAATGTTCAAGCAGACATCAAACACTCAGAACTTGGAAGCAAATCCAGTCCTCATATAGAGATCTACTCCCATCTTAGACACCCACAGCTTGTCAAGAGGCAAGGAGCAGAGGATCGCTTCTGGTTTCCTTTTACAAAAGGAGAGAAGACAAAGAACATATTGAGTAAGAGGTACATAAAATGATTTGGAAAAGAATCAAGTATTCAAAAAATGCTCAATTAAAATAGCTTTTATCCCATTTGAGTGATTATGATTTCTGTAGTTGAGAGTGCCACTCGCTATAGTGGGAATATGCACTTCAAGAAGTAATACAATAAATCTAAGAAAGTATTCTACTTGTTTGAAAACTTCATATTAGGAAGAAGTTATCAATGCCCATTTTTCTATTTGTGAGTAAGCCAATGCCACACCACCAGCATGACACTCTTTTCTTTGAATGATGATCAAAAGGCTCTAGTGTTCTCTAAAAAGCAGGATATAAAATGTATAAACCCATGGGACAAACTTTTGTCTCCTTTCTCTTGTTTGGTCTGTTGTAGAGGATTAAGTCTTTTGAATAAGGAAGTTTGTTTGCTGGTGAGTTGTGCGTGTTCACTTCATCAAACATAAATAATCTTTGAAGAAGAAGGGATAGAAAATCAGTACTAGTTAGAGGACTAAGAAATTCAGTTTAAAGCAATATTTTTTTCAGAGTATTCACTCAGATTGAGCATGGAGTACTTCACTTTGAGAAACATGGTGTCAAACAGCCCAAGGGCAACGATACTCATTGTGCTACTGAAATAACTTTAAGGCATTTGTGCTTTACTGACCCTACTGAACCATCTGAAAATTGGACTATTGAAGCTCTGTCTTTCCTGATGTCTTGAAGCTGCCGGGACACCTGTTATTTAATTGTTTCCTAAAAGGCTAGGCCTTGCTTCAGGTACCTGAGTAAGAACAAGATGAAGTTCACAGGCTCTTAGAGGTTTAAGGCAGAGCCAGGAGCAGGATCCAGGAAGCAGGTCTCCTTTCATTCATATTAAAATAATAATAATAATTAAAAAAAAGAGAGAGAGAAACACACTTCCTCCCAGATGTGCTTCAACAGGAGAGCATCAAAAGTGGGGGAGTGGCTGAAGGCTGAACTTTGGGTATATTGGCAAGAAGAGTCTGCAATGAATGAATTTTATCATCTTTTTAAAGGTGCTGCTAGGTGCACGTGGGTACTGGGCCTTCTGTTGCATTTAACCTGATGTGTTTTACCTTGAATTCAGCTGTGAAAATCACAGCCTACAGAAGAGGAATTACTTATAGGATTAACACCTTTGTCCATGCATTTTAAAGGCAAACTCATAAACTGGCCCTATCTTCAGATGCCTGTAAGCATCTGAGTAGTCCGAAGTACTGTACATAAAACTGGTACTACATAGAGGAGCTAAGTATTGCAGATACTTAGGATACAGCTGTGTGCATTGCAGCACATTTCTCTGGGGTTCTGCAGTATTACATTTGATAATTTGGTAAGCATATGAAATTTAATAAGCTCTAATTAAGGTTGTGTAATAAACTGTACGGTAAATGTTGTTTCTATATCCCTCACTCATAAACAGGACATTTTATGTCATGATGTCTGAACAGTTAGCTGCATGAATGCTAAATGTTGCTTTTAATTAAACAATAAAGAATGTAACAACCCTTATTGTATTGTTGTAAATTTTTATGTGGTACAACAATTTGATTCCTTAAAAATTAATTGCCTAGGAGTGTGTTTAAGTAATATTGATTATACTGGTGCCTCGTGTTGATCTGTGATGCTTAACCTAGCATTTAAAATATCTTTTTTCCATTATACATTTGTGATGCAAGAATAAAAGCAAAGTCCAAAACAAATAGGCACTTGAATTCTAATAGTAATAAGCAATAAATGTCAGGCATCTGGAAATTATGGTTGCAATTTCATCAGAGTACACTTTGTTCTTCTATTATGCCTGCATGAATTTTGCTACAGGCAAAATCTATTACAGATAACAGTTAAGAACCTTTCTAATCTACACAGATAGTCATGGAAAAATGCTAGAAACCCAAATGTTGGAAAATGTAATATTGCCAAGTAAAGCTGACACTCATAGAAAATAATGTGATCATATTTAGAGCTGCAGAGATGATTTCTTTAAGATCATGTTGCAACAAAAATTTCTGGGGTGTTTGGTCCTGCTGAAGGACATAAAACTAATAATATGCAGTGTATCATTAAATGTGTTTGGATACTGTATATAGATATTTATCTCTGTACTCTGGGCTAGTCATTTTGCTTGTTTAATGATTGTTACCTGGAATTGCAGTTACCAAGTTAGAGTATACATTAAAAGACAGTACTTTTCCATTGCAAAGGTTCTGTTTTAGCAGTGGCTATTTCTGCTCCAGGTCATCTCAATTGCCTATGAAAGTTTTCATACATGTTATCATGCATTATGATGTTTTACAACTCCTTAACTGACTTGGTAAGATTCATGGTCTGTTGAACAATTATAATTCTATCAAGCTCCAAAAGCATATTGTTTATTATGCATGGCATTTTTGGTGTCAAATGCTGTGTTCCAGACAGTTTAAATTCATCCTTGCGTTACACTAGATTAGCACAAAGCTTAGATTTGAGTAAGGATGACTCTGGTGTTAGAGAGATGCCTAATGTTTTGTACTTACATATATTGTCTGGGATATAAATTAGAATCTAAAGGAAAATTTGATTTGTATTCCTTTAAGCCATCTCACTGTCAAACTGAAAGCAGATGTATTGGCTTGTGTTCATCTCTACCTTTTTAGTAAGAAAATGCATGTATGTTTCTTTTAGTGTAAACATCAGTCCTAGATTATTTCTTTTTATGCTTGCTAAGGAAAATCTCTTTTGCAGTAATAAAATGTACAAATATATTATTTGCATCTGCAGTTTGCTTTCTTCACTAACTAGATGTTCTTTCTAATGACCATTAAAAGGTAGATAAATATAAAACTTCGTTGATGTTCATGCAGCAAATGGCATGATAATGGAAGTGTTAAAACCTTGCAATTGTACAGTACTTTCAGTTGTGTTTTATGTATATTTATCTTGTTATCATGTCATGAAATGTGATTTAAGTAAGTTTTATCAGATGCTTCAGAAATCTGGCTTCTGCCCTGATGAGTCAAAGAGTCTTAAGGGAAAGTCTTTGTTACCAAAATGTTTGTTGGAAGTCAGGATGTAAGACTGTTGAGGAATACATTTGGATGAAGAACTGGTTTTAATTTTTCATGAATGACTTAATATTGATGAAACCGGAGAACTGTGACTCTCTAAAATTCATGTCCTAATGCTTTTATTTAGAGATAAAAGAGCTTTTAAAAAGGTGAAGGAAAAGTTATGCTTACTTTGCAATGAATATTAAGATGCTTCTTTATCTCAGTAGTGTAGTATTGGTACATCCTTTGGTGTTTTGGTGAAATGCAGAAAGGAATTTTTGATCAATATACAATAGCTCAGGAGTTTAAAGAGAATCTGATTTCAGTTTTGCATGTTTCAGAGTTGGAAAAATCTTATGTAATGCCTTCTCTCTCTATATATATATATATATTATTTTTTTTAAGGTTAATTCTCTGGCTGTGAGAATGCTTCCTGGTGTTCCTTATTTATAAGCAGGAAATAATCTTCTTTTTTAGTGTTTTCTTTTTTTCTTCTTCTTTAAATGGTAGGTTTGGGGTAACTTAAGTACTTGAGCAACAAATGCTATCTTGGGCTATTTGTATTTAGATATGTATTCTTTGAACAGAGGGACAGAATTTGGCTTCAGAAAGGAGAATCAAATCAGTCAGAAATGTTGCAAGTGACATGCAGAGAAATATAAGTCCTTGTGCTGATTCCAGCAAAGATATGTAGATTTACTGAGTCATGAAGAGTCTATCCCCATTGTCCATGTAACTTGGCTGAAGAGGAGGCCCTTTTCTCCCTTAAAGTAGGTGGATTATGTACAGAAACTAATTAAAACTGTCTATAAAATTCAGCAATTAGGATGGTCATGGTAAACAATTCAATACCATAACCAGATGATAATCTTGGCAGCTGTACTTACAAAGATTTCAACAGCTCATATCTGTCTCACCAAATGATTGTAGCTAAAAAGAAATGAAACAATCCTGAAGGTGAAAATGAACCTTTATAGTAAGTATAATCTCTTACAATACTTCTGATGTCGTCTTCTGGGTGTTCTTTTTCTGAAATGTAAGATCAATCCAACTGAAGAAATATAAAAACATTTTTATATTTAATATCAGAATGAACAAAGCATATTAATGCCTTTGATGCCACTAGGGTTGCAACCCCCAGGGCTAGAATTTGTCGTGATTGTGCATACCTATGAATTTTCCAAGAAAGGAGGACAGATTCTGATTGAAAGGGGACTAAGTGTGTTGGGTTTTCATTTCTTGTAGTGAGATCAGAATCAGATTCTAGTCTTTGGCATTATTTTTCACAAGGAGGTAGAGCATGCAACCATAGGAACAAACTGAATCCTTTTTAAAGATGAGTGCTGTATTAAACACGAAGTTAATATTCAGTTTGCAGCCGGTTATACATAGTAACTTTTATATTCAGATCAAACACTTATTTGAATAGAATTTATTCCAAATGGCATACAAAGATCATCTCCCTGTATGCTTAGTGGAATGTAATTTTGAATGAAAATGGTTTATCTGAATACATTTTCTCATAATTTCACTGATTATGGGCAGAAGTCTTGTATTTTCATGTAAATGTTTGACACTGCAAGCCTTCTATCTGTTTGTCTGAAGTTTTATATTTGGATAATTTTTAAACATCTTGTTGTTGTGCTAAAATGTATAAAACATCTAAACAAACATTTTTCATCAACCTGAGATTTTTACAATTAAATTCCCTGGTGTGTATCAAGAATTTGAAACAGTAGTGGCTTGTTCATTTTAAAGCCCTTTAGTTTTATAATGTTCAGCATAACCTTAATTCAGGTTCACGGAATTCCCTGCTTTGTATCATTATGACTCACTTGCTCTGTTTTGAACCTAATGCATCTTCTTAGTGTCCTAAAATTGCCTTTAGAGTCTAATTCCTTGGTTTTCCCTCAGTTTTCCTCTTTAGCTGAGTTTGAGTTGCTGTAAATACTTCTCTCCCTCAATATTCTTGGCAGCCCAGGGTATATTTCTTGTGTTTTGTGAAATGCAGGTATTATCCAAGAGCCCCCAACATTCTCCTTCTGGCTTTTCATTTGTTTTCTTTCTTAAAAACCCAAAGCAAACAAAAACAAAACAAAACACCACACCAAACAGCAAGCCTTCCTTAGAGGTTCAGGTGACACTACACCCGTACAAATCATTCACAGAGACAATTTTGTCATTGCTTTGTGCCATGCTGCTTTGGGGTTGCCTTCTTCTCTGTCATAAATTTGAAACCCTATAATTCTCTTGAAGTTGGTCTTTGAACCTGTTTCTTCTAAATTCTCTGATGAAACTTTTTTTTTCCTTTCCTTTTTTTAACCCCCCTTCTACTCTAGTAAGTCCTAGATACTCGGTTTTACCAAAACTAGCAAACTTTTGCCTCCTTACCACACATTATACCTTCTTTCATTCTGTCCCCTTCTCCCTGAAGTGCTTCATAAGGTGACAGCTATGTGATGCTTGAGACCTCACCTAACAAATTGTTTATAAGGACTTTTCATTCTTATCTTGGCACACTAAAATTTTATAACACTTTAAAAGGAATGATTGAATGTAAGCCCACTTGAATTACCTTCATCTTAGCTTTCTGTTCTTCATAAACTAGTTCTTTCCTGTGGTCTCAGAGAAGACAGATTCTGCAAGCTGGATTTGGCTTCATGTCCAACTTGGTCCCTGGAACACCCTGAATAGGAGAAATTAGTTGTTGTTGTTTCTCAGTTTATTTTGCTTCTCCAGCTCCCCACTCTTCCCTGCCAAAATCCTCCTTAAGTATTTCAGTGTCTCTGGGTTGCTTAGTCCAAACGTTGTCTGGAGTTTTAAACTGTACACTTAAGCATTTAGTTATTTCTTTGTGTTACAAAAATCTAGCCTGACAAAAATGTATGTTTTATTCTATGAAAGAAAATCTGAAAGTATTACATGGGAAGCAGATGTTCATGATTACTGTAAAACACTGATTTGAGCATGAACATGCATCTGTGCCTTTCACAGGGCACAGAGAGTCTATGAGAGATGGTGTGCTTTGTGTTGACTGCACTGTCAAAAAATGCTGTTCACCTCTATAATGTGATATGGTCCTGATATTTGGTTGAAAATTTCACAGCCTATATGACACCAATGAGAAAGAACAGGTACATGAAAAGCACAGTGCAGAGTGGGAATTTGAGTGCAGAGGTAATGTGGGACAACAGTCAGTTGGGAAAGTCTTACACAACTGAGTTCTGGGATTCCTAATAACCTTTAAAAAAAAAAAGTACATAGAAACATCATTTTGCCTGTCTGCACCTATGTGTAAAGCGAGCATGATGATATCCCCCTCTGGCATGAAGTGCTATGTAAGAACAAGCAAGTGATGTAAATTATTATATAAGTAAGATCTGCTACTTTGCCAGATGTCAAATAAAACCAGATCAAGGTGTGGATTTTTTGTTTTGTTTGGGGGGTTTTGTGGTGGTGTTGGTGTTGTTTTGGTTTGGGGTTTGTTGGTTGGTTGGTTTTTTTTTTGGTGTTAAAAACACAGTTTAAAACAAGCTTATTGACTAAATCACTGTTTCTGGGCAATTTCTTCTGCTTTCTTTCTGAAGATTTTTTTGTTTGTTATTTTATTTTTTTTATTTTCTCTTCTGTGTCACTCCTCTCCCTCCTTATGTCTTGGAAGGAAAAACAAAATAATGATATGGACTATGTGTTGCCACCCTGGTTTAGCCATGCTAACAAGGGGTGGGTAACCATTACTATTCATTTACTATTTATTCTAGTCCATTTATTTATTAGATCTTTCTTGTGTAGTGACAGGGATTTGGTGAATTGAGAAAGTTCTGCAGTAGTTAAGAGACCACAGGTAGAGGAAGACTGGTTTAGATGGGTAACTTACCACATGATATATTTTTATCTCTTATTGTATGGATTCCATATTCTCTGCATTGGAAGCTGTGACCCACTAAACACAAATGAGATTGTTTGATGGCTACTGACTGGTTGTCAGAGTGTTTTCTTTAAATATACATATCCATCATCAGCTGTTTTGTAATAATATGTCTTCTGTGTTATCCCATTTGTCTGTTTATATTATGAAGTGATGTGTCACACTATGAAATGCAAATGTGTTCATTGAGATAAGTTTGCTTTATCCTGATGTTGAGTAGTGTAGCTACATTACATGACATACTAATGTCAACTAATTAGGTATTAACATATCTCTTATGTAATTGAATTTGAGAAATAATTTCTTTTGAAGTGATTAGCCCTGTAAAGTGCTAGGCAAGAGCTACCCAAAATCATCAGTGCACAAGAAATTATTTAGATATTCTGTGACAGCATTTTGTGTTCAGAGATGTGATAAGATGACTAAGGCAGTGCACCGGCAGCATGAGGGAGAGCTAGTATCTTGCATTTTCATCATCTTTATTCTCGTTGTGTGCCCTGCTCATCAAATGTAATGACAGAATTTTGCTTTAATAGAAAGAGAAGCCATTCTTAATGCTGTTGAATTAGATGTGAACATAATCTGAAACTTCAGGGATGTTTCCACACCAAAACTTTATTAAATGAATGGCTATTTATTTCTAATGCTCCAGTTGTTGTTGTGGATTGCATATTTACAACTGGAGTTGTTAACATCTACCTGATAAGTTTCATAAACAGCTTTTATTTTGGCAGTGCATTATTGGAGGAAATGGGAAAAAGAACTAAATTATGAAGCAATTACACTTATGAAGCATAAATACAAATCATTTAAATGTGTTATTGATTTTTTTCTGAAGGAGTCATTATTAGAATCTTAAAGGAGTAAAATTCACCCACTTAGACTGAATTCAGCAGAAGCAAAGCAAGGACAGTTTAAGACTACTTGATAGCATGGTGTTAGGTAATTTATGTCCGTGATTTAAAATTGCACTTCATTTGTGAAGTGTATCAAGCCCTTAGCAGTGCTTCTATTCTAATAAAGTGTGGTCTTTCAGATTAAAACTCTTCAGGAGCCTTGTTCACTAAAATGAAGAGGTCTGGACTCATCCCTTCACAGATCTAGAGTTCAACTCTTAGTCTTAAATTTTTTACACCACACTTTAAAATCTGCATTTAGGATATCCCCCTTATTCACTAAATGCATTCATTGTCTTCCCAAACTGCAAATTTATGAATAGGGAAAAATAATTTTCTTGTATGGACTGTGTTTCTGTGTGGCCAACCAATCATTGCTGTCTACAACTACCTGAAGGGTGGTTGTAGCCAGGAGGGGGTTGGTCTCCTCTCCAAAGCAACCAGCACCAGAACAAGAGGACACAGCCTCAAGCTGCACCAGGGGAAGTTTAGGCTCGAGGTGAGGAGAAAGCTCTTCACAAAGAGAGTTGTTAGCCATTGGAATGGGCTGCCCAGGGAGGTGGTGGAGTCACCATCCCTGGAGGTGTTCAAAAGGGGATTGGACATGGCACTTGGTGCCATGGTTTAATCATGAGGTCTGTGGTGACAGGTTGGACTTGGTGATCTTTGAGGTCTCTTCCAACCTTATTGATTCTGTGATTTGTATTTTCTCTGAATCATGCAGATGTGTTTTTTTGGAGTAGAGATGGAAACAGTAAAAGCTGTTCTACTCCTGTTACAAATAGACTTTACCCACTGGGCTGAATCCAACTAGTTAATCACTTCTGTCTCCATTTAACTCTATGCAACTTTTGCATTTTAGTGTGAATTAATTCCCAAATTCATTGCACTGAAATGTTCCCTGTTTGAAAGCTAGCAAATACCAATTATGAAGATATGCCTCCCTAGCCAATTAAAATGTGCAGGTGCAGTAACTTTGCTATCAACAACTTTGGTGTTTATCTAGAAAGTTTCTTATCAAGACATGTTTTGAAACAGTATTGGGAAATGAGCCCATTAGAAAAATGTTCATGCTGTTTGATACTAAAAGGGTAACTTTTAGGTCTACTGAATTCTGCTCTGACTTGCTGTCCTGATGTGAATTAACCCCCACTATTTCCGTGACCAGGGAAAATGTCATTCTGGAGGAAGAGAAAATAGGGGGGTGGGGGGGTGGAAAATAACCTCTGTTTAATTAACTATAAGGACTCAGATTGCCAAAGAGGACTCTCCTCATAGATAATTAGATTTATGTAGTTATTGTGTGGGGAGTAATTTTGCTTCCATAGTCTGGCCATCCTTTGCACAGAGCAATAGTTCTTTACCCTGAAGCCAGTGGCAGTACAATGAAGCACTGTAATGACAGTGACAATAAAGCAGACAGTTTTATTTAGAAAATAGAGCATTACAAACTGTGCAAAGTATTTGGAGTGAAGAATGTAGTACTCTCCAGATTCTGCTAAACCTTTTTCCTAGAAACACACAGGGATTGCCTATTTAAGGGAGTAAGGCTAAAACCACATTCAAGAGCGCTCCATGTCTTTGTATGAGCTAGGCTGACAGTGTTATTGTTGATAATAACTATTCAGGATTAGGTTTTGGTTTGCTGCAGTCACACTACACAGCACTCAACAAGTGCCACACAGTTTTGTGTTTCCAGCAAGAACTCTCAGAGCTTTGCCATCTCTTCTTACTGCAGATTTCACAGTCTGCTGTGGTCTGGTTCAGTGTTTTCCCACAGATTGTGCTTTCTGTCTTTCTGTGATCTCACCCAAAACTTAGCACGCAGAAATTTTGGCTTATGCAACATCCAGTTGGAGTCATGCCCTGCTTTTTGACAGTGGTGTGACTTTTTCTTCTGAGCCAGATGTATTTATTTTCAACTTTCTACTGTTCCTCCCAACAGCAACTTTACAGTCAGGTGAATGGCTGGCATTTTGCTCTTGTCAACAGCCACCTTCATATTTCTAAACAAAGGCATCTCATGAGGAAGAAAATAATCCACATTCTCTCTTGCTGAAGTACTCCCTTGTGCAGGTGTAGGATTTTCAAGACAAAACTTTGACCTGAATGACTCTGGAATATGTATGTCATTATCTTATGGGATGTAAATATGTGTGGGTGTTTGCTAGTGACCTCAGGCAAGCTACACTGGGACCTGACTGCATAAAGCACCTCTTAACGTGGTCACAGCTTCTTACAAACTCGTGTAAGAACCAAATCCACGCATATGAATCAACTTTAGAAAGATTATTGCATGGCTACTTAACCACTAGGGGAAAAAAAACCCACCAGAAACAGGAACTAGTTTCTCTTCCTACTTCTGGATTGTACTTCTACTTGGTCAAGTTAAATTTATAACACAGGGCTATCCTTCCTCCTGGGTGCAAGGAGGAAGATGTTCAGTCTAGTAAACTTTTATTGCTTCTCTCTTACTTGCTGGTTGCATAAGCCAGCTACTCCAAGCAAAGGTGTGCAGCTTCCTTTACTGGGGTGGAAAATGCACTTGATTTGCTCCAGTTAGTCTAATTTATGTGTTAATGCCCGCTTTAGATGTGCCAGGCACACTGCTGTTTTATTTTCTGTGCCATTTTTTATTGTATAAGGGTGTTTGTATGGAACTGAAGCATTCAATGAAAGGCACCTGTCAAAAGAACTTTGCCCAAGGAATAAGTAATGGATATTGCAATAACCCCTGTGCATAAATGAGAGATGAGGGGGGAAAAAAATTCCCAACAACTAACCCCAAAATGCCTTTTGCTTTTAGCTCATCTGACACTTGGTGAGTATTGGACTTGCTACAGCACTAATGATTCAGTGTGATTAATTGTAGGGGTGTTTGTAATACTCTTCCAGTTGCTTCCACAGAGCTGCTACTAAAGAAATCTTTCAGTTGACAGCAACGTGGTTAATGGCAGGCATGGAGAATAATTGACAACTCAGCCAAAACATCTGGGGATGAAATATATTTTGTCAAAGAGCTAAAACCCTTCTGTTGAGAAATTGCATTTTTCCCCCCTCTGATCCATTCTGTCAACAAAATACTTTTCATCAGAAACATCAAAGCTGTTTCATCTGCAAATTTCATTTTTTGAATCCCTTAATATATTCTGTTGACAAAAATTTCTGTCAGCTGCCTCAAACCATTGTATTAACAAATTTCTTGTTGTCAATCATGATTTATTCTTTTGGCAAATGCGTGCTGTAATGCTATGGTTCATTCTGTGGAGAGAACACATAAGTCAGTATCTGTCTTTTAGTAAATAAAAGTTGGAAGCCAAAGTGGGGTCACCCTTGCTACTGAATCTATCCACTGACTTGTTTTAAATACATCCAGCTGAATTAAAGTTTCTGCTGGACAATTCAGAAGCTGAAGTAAAGAAGCTGTAGGTGCAATGAAATCACATTTCCTGCTTAATGGTTTCATGGCAGTTTCTGTTTGCTGATCACAGATTTCGGGCTCACAATACAAAAACAATCTGAGATGAGCTGTACTTTAACTAGTCTCTAGATGTTGATTTACCAAAGCCATATTGTAACCTTACTGCTTATAATGAGGTACCAAAATTGAGCAAAATATTGAAGTTACCCCTAATGTATTCCATGCTAATTTAGCATTAGCCAATATAGTTCAATAATTAATTGCTAAGAAGTTCATTACTTAAAAAATGTTTTGCAAGCAGAATTATATGATGATAAGTAACAGCTTTGAGTGTAAAATACCAGTAATCTATGTTAAAAACAAAGTATATATTGTTAGCCTTATAATTATTCCTTGTACACATGGAAAAGGAACTCATTGGAGTTTATTATCCACATATATGACAAGATGATGAATGGAAAGTGATTTATTTCCTTTGCATCATTGGTCTGTGTAAGCTAGATCTTTACCTTGAGTGATTTTGATAATCACAGTATCACCAAGGTTGCCTTTGGTCCCTTCAATGACCATGATTTCACTTAAGCATATAAAATCCTCTGAGAGAATACCTGTTTGCAACATTTTGCATGATTTCCTAGAATCAACCTGCCAGATAGAAAATACAGCCTGCAGTACCTGTGAATATGTACATCATTTTGTCCTTCATGATGTATTAGTGGTGTCTAGTACTGATGAGATCATAGTTGATAGTAGTTGATGATATAGGATGAATGGGTGGTGAGTTAACGCATTTTAAAATCCATCTGTTCCAGAGCTCACTCGACTGGACCTGACTCCCCTCCTGTCTTGTGCCAGATGACATAAAATCAGGAACATCTCTGTCAGTTATACTGTGTGGAAGAGGTGAAGGTAGGAAAACCTGCTTGGTTCCTACTCTAGTCTTGTTTCATTAAAGCACACTATGGCACAGAAGACAAGGAACTTCTAACCAGCTAGAAATTGTCAGACTAGAAGCGATTCTACATTATAAAATGTTACGGAGTTTCTAACCGAGGTTATCTCACATACTGTCCCCAAACCCCTAGTTTTCCTCTTTGTTGATAATAATGCATTCTAATGTGGATAAAAGCAGGACTTCTGTTCTTGAACTGTTGATTTGTGAACAGTCCAGCCATACATTGTATTTTGGACAGATGCACTCTAACGGCTGTCTCTAAAGAATCTGAATATCACTAGTTGACTTAATTATTTATTTTTTGGGGGTTAGAACAAATACTAAACTCTGCAAACTGCTAGCTGAGCACTGAGTGCTGCCAGAATTTCATTGCTGAATACACCATTTTCTCATCCTTTATGCACATTTATATAGTCTATTTTGTTCCTGTGGAGCTGATCTGGAGAACTAGGTCTATTTCCTATAATTGTGATGCCCGAATGAAACAATGTCAGTGGAAATGAGTTGATTATTTGGAAAGTACTCTAGATCTAGTTCATATTCATTTGACTATCCTAACTTGCATGGCTCTTTAAATTTTGCATCATCCCTCTTATTCTTGCTTTGGTATTCCTCGTTAGTAGCATGTTACACTGCAGCTTTCTGCTTGTTATGATGGTTTTCTGTACCCTGTCTCTCCAAAATACAGCACATCTGTATGCATACTGCTAAGAAGAAATCATCATTCATCCTTCTGCATAGCATGCATATTATACCCATTATATTATATACAGGCATCAATGACATTCTAGCAATTCTCAGTTAAGTTGTGGATGAGAACTGATGACTATGTTATTGGAGCTGATTGCATAAGTAAGGATGAATTTAGGACTTACTGTTTAAAAATGTAGGTATCTAACCAAACAAAACAGGACCTGTTGGTTACAATGAGTATGAAGTGTGCTGTAAACTGGTTTATTGGGTGCTCTACTAGTGGGATTAGCAACTTGCTATCTGCATTCCAGGCAGCCAAGGAGGATTTTTATGAAAAGGTGAGAATACAACTGAGCAAATAATGTATTGCATAGCACAAGACTGAAAGTCTGTATTTTCTGTTACTTTATTTGCATATTTATGCAACATATAAACCTTGATATTTCAACATTGCTCATTTCCAGCCCAGTTAAGACTGTCTTCCTAAGAATGAGTAATGCTTTAGTAAGAGCTCTCCTTCATCTTCAGGGGACTTCATAGCTGAGGCAATGAACCATTCTCTTTCAAATCACAACTGCACCAGAAACTTGTTTTACAGTGTAAGAACTATGATGAAAGACATAAATTCAGTTCTGTCTTGCTGATACTACTAAGTTGTCCCAGATAGCTCAAGACATAAAATGAATAACAGACATTTGGAGGCTTATGAAGCTGTATTATTCATTGTATCATAGGAACCTTTTTGTTGTGTGCAATACAAGGCTTGGGTGCAGGTTCTTTTGATGTGTTAAATGCCTTTTGCCTTTTTCCTTACACACCTTTCAAAATTCTTCTGCTTTTCTTACTTTCTCCCAACTATCTGGGTTTTTTTGTGCTGGCTTTCTATTGCATGTGCTTGCAGCAGATCTGAACATTTCAGTGAGGCTGATTGTTTCACCACTTTGAACTTATTTCTGTTCTATTATATTAGTATCCCGGTTTTGCTGAGCAAACAGCACAGCAGGTCCAGCAGCTGCCAGTGGGTAGAGAACATGCCAGACCAAACCAAGAGCAGCTGTTTCTCTTTTTGCTGGGTTTGACATGGGTTCAGTGTCCTTTTTCTTTTTTTTTCCCCCTCTCCCAGTTCTTGATCAAGTCATGCCTCCAGGTTATCAACATTCCCTTGCACTGATGTATAAAACCGTGTATACAACATGCTTTCTTTAACCAGATACCTGGTTACCTTACAGCGTAATTACATGAGATGCTACTGGGAATTAATCTATTTCAGACCCTTTCATCTTTTATTATTTTCTAAAAGTTGTTCTAACTCCAAGAAGCTGCAAAAAAAAATCCTGTTTGTTTGTATTATTATTATTTTGACAATTGTATGGAAGTAGCTAACAGAACTTTGTTTAAAATAGATTTTAATCCTCTTTCTGATCATTCTATTCTTAGTAATCATACATAAAGACACTATATTGATGAAATGATAAATGATTATCAGCTTTAACAGAAACCTCAAAAATATTCAGCTGTTTTCTCATATTTGATTTCACTCTGAGCATACTGGATATTCAAGTGTAATTTCCTAGAAATTTTTCCCTGATTTGGCTGAGCAATGAGCAGTAAATCTTGTTCATAAGTTTTAATTGTATGTCCTTAAATTCAGTTTATAGGTACTTCATCTGATCATCTCAGATGTAATCTAACATAAATGTTTACACAACTGCATAGAAATACAGTACTATAAATCTGGTGAACCCATCCCTCTCATTTTCTTCAAGACCTAGAATTAATTTTTGTTCCCTGGTTCATTCCAATTTTATACAAATTATATTTCACTATTCACTTTTCTCTTTTCCTTAGAGGATTCTTGTTCAAGATGCTCATAATATAAACATGATATAAGACCTGTTAACATAAATGGGCATACTCTTAACCCATTCCTCTGTTGCAGTAGGACCTGAGTTGAAGAGCTAGATCTGATTCTGTGTTAGGCACTAAGTGATGGAGATGACTTGAATATTCAGAACATACAGCATCACAAAATGATGTGAGGGGTGAAGATGTAAAGTAACATCCTTCAGTTCTCTTTCTGTGTGTAAGAGAAAGTGAGACCATCTCCAAGAAACAGGACACACTTGATTGTACCTTGTTCTGTTAAATGAGATACAAATCCATTCTTCCTCTCTGTCCCTTGTGGTGCTTTCTTGAGACTGCAGAGCTAAGTAAAAGTACCTCCATAGACTTTCATACTTGAAGGAAAAGCCTCTTAAATGATTCACTGGTCACAGGAGGAGGTAGAAAGTCTCTACTCCATAGATGATGGTAGCCAAAGGACACTGAACAGGTACCTAGGCAGATTTTTCCAGTCTGGTAATTTAGTTTCATGTTACTTACTCTTCAATAAAATGTGGGTTTATACTTCCCACCCTGTCTAGTCCTTTAAATGATGTCAGTTTGTAAAGGCCAGATTAAAGTTTACAAGTTGCTTCATCTTAAAATCATTTAGTTGTCTATTCCAGTACAGCACTGCATTTCCATTGAATTTGATTTGTGAGATCATTTTTTCCTGGCTGTTGCTAGACAACAAAAACAGTTTTTGTACTCCAGTACATTGAAGCTGGTACACACTGTATCTATTAGCCTTCAGAAATAGTGCTAAAATAATCAATATTAAATGTATTGAATATGTTGGATTTTCAAATTACATTTACAGTGGGAAACAATCTTATTTTCAATGTACTTTAGGATCTGCATGGCTCAGTATTGATTCTTTTTATTTCAGCTATCATGTTATGGTGTCTGGCTTGGCCATTATATTGGTACTGCCTCTGGAAATCCGGTTTTTCAATATAAGAGAAGTAATGCTAAATGGAAATGACTAATAACTAAAGAGAACTTTTACTGTTTCACTGAATGTAGAAATCGAAAGGCTTGTGATGACTTTTTGCTGTAGCTATTTAAACCTTTTCCGAGGTGTACTTTGAATTACACAATTCTAGTACTACAAGAATGGATGAAAGGGAACCAAGAGTTTCCAGTGACATGCCTCCTGGGTTCTGCTGGGCTAGAATTAATTTTCACAAGAAGCTGGGAGGGAACTCAGCCAGGATATCTGACCTGAACTAGCTGAGGGGGTAGTTGATACTGTATGATGTCATGCTCACTATATAACTGGAGGAGTGGGGGGAGGAGTGATAGTGGTTTGGAAATTGGCTGAGCATTGGTTTCTGTGTGCAAAGGACTTTGGTTGTGCATCACTTGCTTTATATGTTATTTTAATAGTTTTATTGTTATTATTACTTCTTTTCTCTCTGTGTTGTTCTAGCAAATTGTTCTTATCTCAACCCCTGGCAGTTTTGCCTCTTTCTTCTGATTCTCCTTCCCATACCACTGAGTGGGAGGAGTGAGCAAGTGATGTGTGGAGTTTGAAATCACTCAGCATGTAGCTGAATAGGAGGGAATTACAAAGAGTCTCATATGGGAGCTTGAGCTGCTTCCAGTACAGTAAATAATTAAGAAAGCTCTTCAAAACATCCTGCCAGGATCTATAACCAGGTGTTTAAAAACTGTTTAAATTCAAGCATTGCTCATGTTAGATAGCCTAGCAGTCATTCTGGTTTTCCAGGAGTGTTGTATCACAACCATAATGTCATCGTGGTTAATTGCTAGACTGAGTGGCAGGTGGTAGTTTTATGTCCATTAGTTGTATCTTACTTCTAAGATTTAAAGGGAATTGACAGCTACATGCTACAGAATATTAGTGCATGTGAAAATAAAATAACTCTATACAGTTTTTATTTTTCTATATATTTTTTACTTTTTGGGGTGGTAAATAAGCATAGCTTGGATGTAGAAGCCTACTATACCACAGGCAAGTTTGGTGTTCTACTGCTTTCATACCTGAATACAATATATATAGAGAGAGATAGCTGGTTCAGAAGCAAAGAAAATGTACTTAAAATTATAGCATAAATACTTATCACTGAAAGGAATGTGCACAAAGCATAACACCAAGCATATAAGCATATCCTTATTGGTAGAGACCTAACCACATCATAAGCCAAGTTTCCAGCCCAGAAATATTTCAGCTGATTGGTAGATCATTATCTACTCGCCTTTAAAAATGTACAGGCTTAGATATGTTCAAATCTTTCATTGCAGGCATTTTACATGCTTCCCACCATCAATACATGATTATAGTACATTGCTCCATGTATTAGCAGTTAATAATATGCTGGGTTTTTGACTTGTGTTTAATTTGACAATTTCACAATGTCCAACTGTAGATGTTACAACATATTTACACAATGGTTTGTGATGGGAAGAATAGTTTTTATAGAAAGACCACTTGTACTTTGAAAAGAAGGACTGTCTTATTTATCTCTCAGTGTGGCTGTCTTAATCAAATGGCTATTGCTATTGAGGAGTGCCTGGGGAGGGTTCACTTTTGACAGCTGATACTGAAAAAGCTCACCTAGGGAAACATTTCTGTTAATTTCTGTTTGGCTGGTTGGTTTAGGCTTGTTGTTTGTTTTCAATAGTAAGTTCAATTGCTCTTTAGATGTATGTTGTTTGGTGGGAGACTTGTTTGGGTTTCTTTGGTGTTTGTGTCTGACATGTTTTTGAGTTTTCTTGGTTTCAATCTGTGAAGTAGGTAACTGAGAAGGTTTGTGGTTTGGATTTTCTCAGTCAGGTGCTGAGAGATGCTGATTACCCTAAACTTTAACTGAATGCAATGGGAATTGTTTCGGTGCCTATCAGGATCAAGCCATGAAATTATTATGCAAAATAGTTTAATTGGAAGTGTTGTCTTAGCTTCTCAAAGGAACCTAAACGCTATTAAAATTCAGGAGAATGTGGGCATCTAGCTTCTTTTCACTCTGTTGAAAATATCAGCCAATATTCTCTAAATAAATTAGAATTTTACTTGTTTCTGACCAAAATAATAATTTTTTCATTTCTTGATGGTTATATAATAGTAATTTCTCTGCTTTTGTGTTCTAGTGTTCCCAGGCCAATAATAGATTCTTTGATGCAGCTGTCTTGAATTGCATTTACTGTTTTTGGCAGTAGCTTCAGCTCTTTGTAGAAATAATGTAGGGAACTTACTTTAACTTTTCATTCTGATAATCTATATTATTTTTGGACACCTTTGTGTTAGCACAGTTTGGCCTTCATTTTTCTCGCTCATTTTTCAGTAAGCCTGAAGCAGACAAAGGAACATGCTTTCATCCATTTGTTTTGCTGGTGTTTTGCTGTTACATACCAGAAGAGCTACTGAGAACTTTCTGTTCTGTTGTTTAATTAAACAAACAAGAATCCTTTCCGTTTCGTAGATGCTCATAATGACTCATAGGAATCCTTGTGGCAAACAACCAGGTAGATTTTTTTATGCAGATATCCAGTGGGACTTCATATTTCTGGAGGCTTGAATTCTGCAACGTGTATGTGGAAATGTGTTTAAATTAGACTCATAACTGTTTCCTTCATCACTATTGAAACTTAGATATTCTTTCATGATAGACTTGTGTAGGCTGAAATAAGGACTCTATATATGAGTCAATGTAACTTTGTATTACAATGCTGGCTAATTTAAATATAAATCTAAACATGAATTGTTCTGGTTTTTCCACTGAATGAAATTTCCTTCCCTACAGTATTTCAATTTGTTCTTATTTCAATATTATTGAACCCTTTGAGCCAGGCTTGAGTTTTAAAACCAGGTGAAATTCATGAGGCTTTTTACTTTGCACAATTATTTGCTTTATATTACTCATACAGTAAGTTTCTTTAACAATAAGTTCAGAGAAATTAAAATAATCTCATGTATAAGTATCATCGTGGTTTACAAGCTGGGTTGGCATGAAGGAGAAGAAATTATACTCTCCCATTGATCTATTTTTTTTTCACATATTCTCTCTGTTTTCTGCTTGGCTTGTTCTTGAATCTATTTTATTTCCTGTTCCCTCATTTGAGTTTATCTTTTCTTAAATCTTTCTGCTCTTGAAAAATTTTGGACCATTTTTTTCAATCCACAGTTTGAGTGGGTTGAAAATCACTCCTCTCTAGTGCATTGTATTGGAATTCAGCAACACATCCAAACACTCTGTCACAGAAGCTGCTTCAACTGCTCCTAAATAAAAAAAACCACTGACAGTGGTTTCTTGTAGCAGCAAGTGAAACTAAGACAGAAACAAGGGTCCAGTCACCTCGTTTGTGTCATGCCTACAGTTTGAGTGATTTGAGGAACTATCTATAATTTCATATACTTTGCAAGATATGAGTTCAGGCATTTAAAAAAATCCAGCATTGTCACATAATAGTATTATATGATGATTTTAAAGAGACCACAAAAAAGGTGGGTATGGTTGTGGTGGTTGATTACACTTGGTTGTAAAAGGTGGTCTTAAACTAGCATAAACCAGGTTTGCTCTTCTGAGTTTTAACCAGTCTCAGGAAAGAAACCAAAAATAACATGGTTATTAACATTCCTACTGTGGAGGAGGTAGTGTAAATCAGTATGGCTCTGCAGCTGGTTCCATGGAACCAATTTGCATCATTTTCATGGCAGCAGATCTAAAAATAGGAATATATTGGAAGAAATCTTATCAAGCCAGATGACAATCTAACTACGGATGTTGGGAAAGGGGGACTTTCTAGCTAAGTTTAACATTTAGTGGTCCATGTATGAGATTTGGTTTGGGTTTTTTTCTCTTCCAAAGGGTCTTATCAGGCCTTTGAGGCTTGGGTAAGAAAAGGAACTAGAAGATTAAATACTCTTATTTCATAAGGTTTTTGTAATGTTGTCTATTTAAATTTGAGTTGTGGTAGTTGCAGCTAATAAAGGTGGTTATAAAAGTATTGCAGTGAGGCAGGTATGTCAAAGTTTTCAGTGCCAACCACTGTACTCTCTGAGTACAACTAGCTGTACTCTCTTTTGCCAGATACCTGGGCAGGTAGTAACTCTTGCAACCAGGAACTTGGCTTTCTTTGTATCTGCACTATTGCATTTCAGTGCCGTCTTTATCGAACTATTTCCTGCTTCATTTCAACCACTCATAAAATGAAGCTTAATTGCTTTCACTGGTTGGAGTACTCTGAAATTCACTGGTGAAATTTCTTTATAATATATAAGTTTTATTAAACACAGTAGCTGCATGAATTCTTGAACTCTAGTTCCTGAGTTGATAGAAACTCTTCATCCCCTGGGCATCTACAAATTAGCTCATTCCGGGTTTGGCCATTTGCACACTAAAACTTTGGTCCTAAGATCACAGAGTCTACTACTTACAATAGCATGAAACAAGTGTGCAAGAGCTTGTAAAGAGTTAAGCAGTCACAACATCATAAGGATTGTATCTTGGACAGAAAAGCTGAGACAAAGAAAACCTTGATAACGCAGTATAGTAGAGGGCTTAGCGTCCTTTTGTATAGATGTATGGCTTTAAAGACCCAGATTAAAAATTGTCTGAAATATAATGAAAGGTATATTCTTGGTAACTGTATGCTGTAAGATATTTACAGTAACCCCTGGGACAATGGTAGCTGTACTTTGATTTTTACAGTCAAAGCATCTCTTCTTGCTCTGCATTATGGAGCATAAAAAGATTTGCAACAATGGCTGGTGTTATTTGGGCATTTCTTAAGAAATCATTTGAGCTGGTCTTCCATTGATAGAGTCAAATCTGGCATGAAATTAAATCCAATTCAAGAACCTCATGAATAGCAAGAGAAAGTCTACCCACTAAAGTCCTGACAATTACTTTGTGGTCTTTATAGGATGGGTGTCCTGAAAACTGAAGTGACAAATCTGTCTGTATTTGAGTGGTCATCTATGTCTCAGTAAGCAGACTTTTAAAGATAGGTTCTAAAAGCCAGAGGCACTCAGATATACTCCATTAGAAAACCATTCCATTTCCCTTCATGCTCTGAAGATTTAGTATCTTAGGGGCTTTTGCTCCCCAGTCAATAGTGGTGTTTGATAAAGGGGAGGGAGAAGAAGGAAAAAAGTAAAAAGGTGGGGGTGGGTGGGAAGGGATTTGGATTCATAGGACAAAGACTCTGTATGTAATATGTTTAACTGTCAAGTACTTTTTCTTGTGAGTAACGCACAAGCTTTCAAATAAGAGAACTGAAGTTGTAAGGAATTCTCATGATGAGAGTGTTGGAAGAGATGCATCCACATCAGGAGGTATTGGCAGGATCTCCAAACTACCTTATATTTATGTTTATGGATTATTTATTTTTAATTTGCATACTGGTTTTTATTTTGTTATCTGGATTTCTGAAACACAAGAGTGGAAGAACCCATGAAAAAAATGTAATGCTTCTTTGGATAGATGATAGGATGCCACAGAAGTCTGGGGACCACAACCTGAAATATGGTAGGCATTGCAAACAGATGCAAGGCAAAATGAGTGAGGATCCCCACACTGTATTATCACAAAATACCCATGAAGTGGTCAGTTAGTGTAGTGGCCAAATTCGATCAATTTTTTTCTCCCTCTTTTATTCTTACCACTCCCATTGTCACTGACCTTTCATTTACATTGAGATTGCAGTTTGTCAGATAACATTTAGTTTTTATGTGATATTTTATCCTACTATTTATATTTTCTCCAAAAGCAGGGCTGAGGACATTTCAAACCTTTTCTGTATAGAAGGTTTCTTTCTTAATACCCTGTATAATCGCATCTCTTTCCAGACCTCTGTGTGTATGTGTAATTGTAAGCCTGAAGGCTGCTGCTTAGGGCTATCCTCTTTGGTAAAGCAAGAATAAAAATGCTTTTAATACTTGAGATAAACTCATCACTCAAATTTCAGTATCTCAAAAAGAGCCTCGTACTCTGTATGTGGACACTCACTGGTGAACTCTGTCTTCTGATCTTACATTCTGCACTGTGAGTAATGCAGACTAAATAGTCTCCAGGTGCTTTGCCTGGCCATTGCTCAGATTCAGGCTGTGGAACTATTTCAGTCTTGATGCATTATAAATACTCTTTGCTATTGCTGACAGCAGAGGAGCCACTCTGGGATAAACACTGGCATTAGCTCCAAATGTCTCTAAAGAATTGCAAGTATTACATCAAAAGATTTATCTTTTTCTCTCTGTGGTTGTTTAAGACTATGCAATGACCCACTGGCAGAAGTTACGTGATAGATAGTCCATCAGTATTTCCTATTAGCCCAGCAGCTACCCTCTAGACAGAGACACTGGAATTAAAAGGTTAATATTTGTTAAAAGCTGACATTTTTGTATTCTGAATGTTCCAGTTCCTGAGGAGGAAGGAAAAATTAATTTACAGACTACATCCTAGAGTTGTGACTTGAAAAACATATTTTGTGTACTTTTTTTTTGCTTTCTCAAGAAATCTCAGTCTAGGAGAGAAGGTGGTGTTGCTCTGAGCCAACCAAGTTCCTCTGAAATCAAGGAACTACTGTTGCTGTTCAGCTGAGAGTCTGTCCCTTACATTCTTACCTAGTTAATGACTAGGTTAGATGGGCCGGTAAACAATTGCAAGGGAGATGGAAAGAGCTTACACTTGCATTTCAGTCAGTCTGTATTAATACGTTGAGCTATTGCTGGTGGGCACACAACTATACCTGTGTGAAGTCTTACATAAGCACTAAATGAGATGTTCAGAGAGGAACTGAAACCTGAAAGTGATCCATAACCAGGCAGCAACTCCTTTTCCACACCTGAAGTTCTCATAAAGAACTGAGCCCTCACACTTCCCAACCAGTTAACCAGGTTCCTTCTGCAGCACAGAACAAATTCCCAGCCAGCCTAATTCTATTGATGTCAGTGGAATACTGTCAGCAGAATAATTACTCTAAAACTGTATCTTGTATTCCAGGTCTCTTTTCCATCTGACATGGTAGAAAGGGCAAGATAATTCCTTCAGCTAATACAAGCATGAGTCTACTATTACTTCTGCTTGTTAATTCCATTTGTTCAGCCTAATACAGTTCATTTTTTGACACAATTGATAATTAATATTTATAACAACTACATTTCAAAATACAGGCAAGCATCTTGTTCATATTTGTAAATAAAAATCTATTAAAGGGAATGTCATTATAGCTGTATGAAGAGTAGAATCATGCCCTACGTGTGTCAGGAATGTTCCATGAGTGACCAGAGGATTGTCAAGTAGAATTTTTCAGTGTGAAATGGTGTGATCACAAGGATTACATTTTCTAGCATTCTTATCATGGTTTCTGTGTAGAATGATACCCCATGTGAATATACTTCATTGTTATGTTACTGTTTCAGACTGAAGGATATTGTTTAGAATTCCCAAATATGCGTATTAAGGTTGCTGTATTTGTACATCTATTGCACTAGCACACTGATTATTTTTTTTCCCACTACATATAAATTGCAAAAAAATTCCTCATGTGTAACTAACTAAATATCAGTGCTGCAGAGAGAATTAGGGAGTTAAAAAATATAAATAATGATCAAGTATGATTATTTTGGTGAAAATACACCTAATGGATGAAGGAAAAGGATTGCCAAATGCTTACCATAGGTGTTGCTAAACCAAGTGATTTAATAAGGAAGGGCTAGTTTCTGCAATATTGAGTAACACCCCTGATTTTGACTAAAGATCATTTGGTTGTGAAATATGATAGGTCCTGGTACCCTCTTTTACACTTTCTCAGTAGGAAGTGGTAACTACTCTTGTTAAACATAGTTTTGCATTTCATGAGAGTCCCCACCTATTATTCTTCTTCATTTCTTCCTATTCATACTCTCTTTCTCCCCAATAGAAAGGTCACTGTGTCTTTTTTTGATTTGATTCCTGGGAGGTTGAGAGGACTGGTAGTCATGTTTTATGGTCAGGAAACACACTACATTTCTTCTAGGGTACCTCTCAACTATATCAAAACAAAATACACAATCGCATCTATCACAGAAGCTGCAGGTGGCATCATGAAACACCAACATTATCATCACAGTACAACTGATAGCAGCTAAAGCTCACCTTAAAATCATAACTGCTTTTCATCTCAGCTGAGTTGTTACTCTCTTAGAATGTATTTTTCTTTTAAATTACTTCTTGGCTAGAAGGAAGATAAATGAAGGAAGAAAACGAAAAAAACTGGCAACAAATAACGAAACAGAAAAGTTACTGAAGCTCAACTGCAAGGTCTCAGTTTTTCAGCATGAGGCTTTCTGGGGCACAGGGGGTGCAGAGACTACTGCTGGTGTCTCCAAAGGAGCTGGGTTGCCATGAATGTAAAGCTTCATGTTAACTCTGCTCTGTAGGGACTGTGTCCAAGCTGACAAAGTAGAAAAGTCACAACAGAATGTTTCAGTCTGTGTATTTTGGACTTTCTTTGGATGAGTATTTCATTGCTCTATTATACTCAGTACTGGGAGAAGCGTGGGAATAAAACCCCAAACCAGAACAAAGCTACCCACGTCAAAATACTTTAAGGTTCAGATCAGCTACTATCCTTCTTTTCTAGGAAAAAAAAATTACCAAAGACAAAAAGATGGCTCTGAGGATGCTTATAAGCATTTTCTGTTCCCATCACTCCAGGCTCAAACTTGCCTCATCTTCCCCAAACATTAATAATAATATTATTAATTAATACTATTAATGTTATCAATAATAATGTTATCTAAAATAATATCTTCACAAATGCCTTCTAACTTTTCAGCATCTCAATTTTTATATATTCACAGTGAAATAAAGATTTTTACTTTCTTTAAAAGACCAATTCAACATTCTTATCTACTCTGTAAAATTAGAACACCATTTTTCAGTCAAGTTTGAGGAACCTGGATGAAAAGAAGATTCAGATGTCCATAATAAGTGATCTGTAACCCATGGATTTTACAGTAAAATGCCTGGAAAAGGTTAAAGGCTGCCTGCTTCTTACCTCGTAATGATCTTAAATGGATGCTACATCCTCCCTTTATTTTTCTTGGTGAAGAAATGCAAGGAAAAAAAGAGTGGGGTGGTAAAAGATAGGACTTACTGACCTTTATGGAGGAGGTATTTTTTTTCCCCAGTGTTGAGTTTTCTGCTACCCTAATGGTTTATTTGCCAAAGTGTACAAGTGTACAGCAGATTCGGATAGGACCTGGGCTGCTTTTTGGGCAGGTAGAAGAACCACAACATGCACCTTCTCCACCCCGACTTTGCCAGGATGGCTGAAATTTTAGTTGACCCAATAGGAGAATACAGGATAATCCCAGAGTGTGAACCTCACTGAGGTAATAATATTAAGAGAGTTCTCAGAAAATAGAATTAAAACATAGGAAGTGTTTTGAATTGTAGAAAACTTAAGTGTAAAGGAAGTGGAAGATTGTCCCTGGTAGAGAAAAGTAAAATGCCAATTTATCTTCGTAATGCTCTCAGAATTTCGATATAATCCTGCAAAGTCCATTGGGAATAATTAGTTTCTTCCACTTACCTGATGTTTGTCTTTCAGGTTTGTTTTAAAAAATTCCTTTCAGAGGCACTGCAAAACCAAATCCTGTCTCTTTACATCTAGGTGACGCTGATTGGCTTCCTTAATGAATTACATGGGATTTCTAGCTGATTCGTTCCTGTGCTACCATCGGCCCTGGGTTTCTTCTTGAAATTTTGTGAGGGGAAGGCACACTCCACAGCGTGGTTACAGCTGGGGTTAATGCCAGAGTCGTGTTACACATCTTTTAATTAGCAGCAAACACAAATTAAATTCCAGGATAAAATGCTGTCATATCTTAACATAGGTCTTTGGAGGGTCAATAGTTTCATGGTTTGCTGGAAATGAGCACTCTTAATGTTAACATTGATTAAAGCACTGAAGGTAGTATTTTTCAGATTATGGTGTATGTCATAGTCTTTCCTCTGGCAAGATGATGCATTTAGTTGCTGGCTGCAGAACACAGTGAGATAATTGCCTTACTGGCTATTATGGAGAAAATCTGATTTCTACTACAGGGATGTATATCCATACACACAGAGCACTATCTATATGCCTATTAGTACAGAGAAAGCAGGAGAAATTGTTGTGTGTGTTCATATACATGTATGTGAAAAGAGGTAGATTAATTCTTGTGTCCAAAAACTTTTAGCTGTTGCCAGATGCATGCTGCTTTTCCAACAACTGACCTATGTGAAAGAAGCCAGCACCTAAGGGTATAAAATGAAAGAGCATGAGGGTAAAAACGAAGATGTCTAATTGTGGAGATATGTAGCAGAGAATCATATCTAGTAAAACCTGACAGTAGTAAGTCTGTTCTTGTGAGACATAGTGTAACTCCTTACAAAGCACAGTGTAATAATGTTCTTGAAGTAGTTACAGTATGTGGCTGCTCACTTTTGTGTGTGGCAAGCCTGGATAGCATTTTAAATCTTTGATAGCCTTTTTTTTTTAATTAAAATTTGTGTTTGATTCTGGGTTAAACTAAGGGCTATCGATTCCAATGCAGTTTTAACTTGAGATTTGTACATTTTAGGGGTCTAATCTGGTCAAGTGGCTGTGGACTCAAATGTTTGCTCAAGTTTTTTCACCTCTATCAAACAGATATTGTCTTACATTTAGTTCTCTTGTTCTCAAAGAAACTCCCAACAAGATGTATATGATATTAGACTCCAAGCAAGACATAATACTCTAATGGTCCCTCCCACCACATTTTCCCCCCCTCCCACCACATTTTCCCCCCCTCCCACCACATTTTCCCCCCCTCCCACCACATTTTCCCCCCCTCCCACCACATTTTCCCCCCCTCCCACCACATTTTCCCCCCCTCCCACCACATTTTCCCCCCCTCCCACCACATTTTCCCCCCCTCCCACCACATTTTCCCCCCCTCCCACCACATTTTCCCCCCCTCCCACCACATTTTCCCCCCCTCCCACCACATTTTCCCCCCCTCCCACCACATTTTCCCCCCCTCCCACCACATTTTCCCCCCCTCCCACCACATTTTCCCCCCCTCCCACCACATTTTCCCCCCCTCCCACCACATTTTCCCCCCCTCCCACCACATTTTCCCCCCCTCCCACCACATTTTCCCCCCCTCCCACCACATTTTCCCCCCCTCCCACCACATTTTCCCCCCTCCCACCACATTTTCCCCCCCTCCCACCACATTTTCTCCCCCTCCCCCCACATTTTCCCCCCCTCCCACCACATTTCCCCCCCCCCCCCCATTCTTGGCCCCAGGTCAGTTCCCATCATGGAGTAGTGCTGCTCTGTACTCCAGTGATCTCTTTTCGTAAGACGATCACTTGAGCTCCAGTAGGATCCCCAAGATATGTCCAGGTTTGAGTGATTAGATGTGACCTCATCCTCAAAACAAACCAAAGCCCTGCCTAGGTATTAGGAAAAAAGTGCTGTCTGAAGGGAAGTGACCTTTAAAATACCATATAGGTGTGAAGAGGTATAGGGGATTGAGTGATAATTCTTCTTAGTAATTCCATGCTGAGTTTTTATAGAGCAAATTCCATGCGTTGAGCACTTATTTAGGGAGTTTGGAGAATTGGCAGATAACTACAGACCTTCAGTGTCAGAGAACCTCCAAAGCAATTAGCACATCTGTCTCAATTCTCTCCTGAGATGGTGTGGTACCACATGGGCATATGGGAGAGAAATAATTTTTTTCATTGTTCCTGTAAAACAGAAGTGGTGTTGAATACAGGACACTCCTTTGACCTAAGAAGGAAATTTTTCTGCAGGTCATGTGAGAGGTTATGCTCATAGGTAATGCTCACAACACGGCAATTACATGTGCTCAGGAGCTAATTTATTGAAACTAGTGGAAAAGGGGTCACTTCATTAATCTTCTCAGAAAATTTCATTTAGGGGAAGAACTGGTGAAATATTCAAATCACATTTTGATATTTTACTTAAAAAAAAAACCCAAAAATTATACTTTTGAGGCAGTGAAGGTGTGGTGAGGGCTGGCTTCTCCCTGGGAATCAGGAGCTGTAGGGAACCCTTAAGCTACCATGACCTGTCCTGCTTCCCCAACAAAGAAGTGAGGCAGGTTGATGGTGAGGATAAAACCTGTGTGGGGCTGGGATGAGGCCAGGCCAGGATGTCAGCTCATCAGTGAAGGGTCAGAATCAAGCTTGGTGAAGGTAAATAGAGTTAGACACAGTATATGATGAAATAGGTCATGGTCAGATACAACAAAAAAATAATATTGTATGTATTGTGCTTGCAATGATCTGTAAATGTTTTTAGTCACTTTAAAGGGTATACAAGTTGTTTCATAATATCCTATCAGATCTAGGAAGTATACATCTTTACTTCAGATTTTTCTTCCTAGTATACGGTGTGTTTGATAACATCCTATGTCACTGATAAGCATATTTGATCTACTCCTTTTCTGTTTTCTTTTTATTAGTCAGATTTGCTGATGGTAATATCAAGTGAGAAAAAACTGTCTCATTGCCTACTAGCACTGTTCTGGTCACATGTAAGAGGGATAAAGAAAAGTTCATTGTAAGTCTGTGAGTTAATGGAGCTGAGAGGCAGCACAGTATAGATTGCTCTGTTTCAGATGTACGGTTTCAGTGATCAATACCAAAACACACTATCTGGAGGCAGAAATTTGCCCTGCATTTGAAGAAAACATACTTCTTACTCTCACTGATCTCCAGTAAGAGTCTATAATGATATCTACCTTAGAATTTTTGCTGGAATGTTCATAACAGTACAAAGAGAAAAATGACAATATAGGGGCTAGCCGAGACTTTTTTTAGATGGGGATAAATGGCTCAGAAGGAGTTCAAATTTTAGGAATCTGCTTAGTTTCATATCAATATATTCTTGCAGCTCTTTTTTTGTTAGTAGCTCTGTGGGGGAAAGGATTTCAAGGCAAGCTCCTCTTTCTTCAGGCATGATTTGTTGTTAAAAGCGTATGAAATATTTTGATCCATTAAGAGCTATGCTACTTATCACACACGCGATGACTTTTCACAACCACTGTACAATAATTGTTTCAAACTGTTGTTTCCTGTGAAGAAAGTAAAGCAAATTCATGTTCCAGTGTCTGTCTGCTACCCTGAGTCTGCAGTGATTCATCGACTTATTATCAGACTGCAAGAGATAGAGCTCTATTAGAGCTAGTACCTTATCATAGTATTTACAATTGCCCTTTGCTCAGAGATTCTTTTATGGTAGATCATAGTATCTTTCCCAAGTAGGAATAATGACATGGGATGAGATGTCTTTTGTTCAGCAGTTGTTAAATTCAATGGCTGTGATACTGAGTGATGGTGTTTAGTAATCAAATGAAGTGCAGGCACAGGTCTTTATTCTGCTTCTATAGAGCCTACCTGCAGTAAACTCTCTGCAAGCAGCTGGACTTTGGATAGGAGTAATGGCTAAGTTTAGTGTTGTAGTTGGAGGAATTAAACTCTGAGACAACAGAATACTCTTTTTTTTTAATCAAGTAATGTGTTTTGTTGTTTGGGTTTTTTTAACCTCTGCACTCACTATCCAGATCAGGTCCATTTTATTTCTCCTGTTCATTCCACAGCAAGTACAAATACTGATTTACATGCTTTAAACATATCTCAATATATCAGCCTGAGCCTTCACTTTCCTTCAGAACACAGAAATTTATAATTAGGCTTGATTTATGTATGCTATGTGTCACATGAGTCAGATAACCAAGGGAGCTCCAGTAAAATGAGATACAAAATGGGTAAGCCATAAAAGTCACCTGATGGCATTTGTTTTGTGTTGGGGTTTTTCCCTCCACTTAATGTGCTGTTCTCCCATGCTAATTTGTAGGATGATATTAGTCATTTCTTGCCTAAATCAAGATTCTTGCCTGACATGTAGATTCCCTCAGGCTATAATGGTTAGTGGGAAATTTCATGCAGGTGTGTGGTTATTCAGCTCATCTGAAGTGCTCTATAAAGCTCAATGTCTGTGGCAAATTAAAAGTGAGGATTTCATATTTTTTTTTCCCAACCAATAGAATGAAAAGATGCTTCTCATTCTGAAATCATATTGAAAAAACAATTTATTGAAGTGACTGCTTTTGAGACTCTGGAAGACAAAAGAGATGTTTTGGATGTGAATAAAAAAGTCTATACTGTGCAGACATGGAAGTTACTCACTAAGAGTAACTTTATTTATTTATATAGTGGGGGGTGTGGTGTGTTAAGCCACTTATTTTTATTTTAAATGTGAACTGTGCCTGAATTTGTTTCATAAAAGTGTAGCAGTTAGTTACAGTTCAAGTGATAACAGTTATTGTTGAGAAATAATATCAGGAGCATTCTTTATACCCAAAGGATGTATGACACACTTTGGAAATCATGGCCATACACATGTTGATGTGAAAAAGGGTGAAACACACAGCAGTCCAGATACTCAGAGATCACAGTATCACCAAGGTTGGAAGAGACCTCAAAGATCATTGAGTCCAACCTGTCACCACAGACCTCATGGCCAAGTGCCACGTCCAATCCCCTCTTGAACACCTCCAGGGACAGTGACTCCACCACCTCCCTGGGCAGCACATTCCAATGACGAATGACTCTCTCGGTGAAGAACTTTCTCCTCACCTTGAGCCTAAACTTCCCCTGGTGCAGCTTGAGATTGTGTCCTCTTGTTCTGGTGCTGGTTGCCTGGGAGAAGAGACCCAAGCCCCTCCTGGCTACAACCACCTTTCAGGTAGTTGTAGAGAGCAATGAGGTCTCCCCTGAGCCTCCTCTTCTCCAGGCTAAACAATCCCAGCTCCCTCAGCTTCTCCTCATAGGGCTGTGCCCAAGGCCTCCCACCAGCCTTGTTGCCCTTCTTTGGACAGATATTGAAAGTGGCGTTGGTTAAAGCTGGTATTCTAGATGACAATCAGGAAACAAGACTACCTGAACTGAGAGCTCTGAAAAAAAAGGTGAAGAGGGCACTGGTTTCTGTTTTATTCTAATAGCAAAGCTTTTTGTATGTTAGCTGATGAAGTTTAGGTTCCTAATCTGACCATACAGTAGGCAGTATATTGGAATTTTGCCGTTTCTGCATACTCAACCTGGGAATTTACCAGAGTGAATTAAAAATGTCTTTACTAGAGGATCACCTGTGGGAGTAAAATCTCTTGTTCAATCTTCATGCTATATATTTTTCTCTCTCTCTCTTTTTCTTTTTTTTTTTCCATGCATGTGTTTATTTCCCATAACTATCTTTTCAATTAGGGCCACTTGGATATCCTAAAACTGTCTTCATTTCTCATTAAAGCTGTACCTATTTCTCTGCCAGAGGCAGGTGAGCCAGAGCACAGACTCCAGGACAATTCAGTCAGTCGAGATTTTTTGCTGTTTTGCCCTCTATCATCAGCATTACTGAGTAGCCATATATAATAACCCAGGCAAAGTATACCCTGAGATTTTACTTCATCTGCCCAAACTTATTATTTACAATAGGACTTTGGCATAGTTCTACAATTTTTGTTTCCTTGCCTTCTCTGATCAACCCTGAAAGTAATTTCAGCTGTTTTTTGGATGCCGTGGACATGATCAGGATTTATAGCCCTTGCTGGGGTGGTGACAATGTCCCTCACACAGCAAAGGCATGAAGATTAAATTAAAGCAGCCTAATCCTGAAGGCCAGTTCATTGGCTAGTAGTTGAACTACTAGCTTTTTAGAGATGAGGCTGACTCATAATTTCTTTCTTTCTTCTTTCTTTCTTTCTTCTTTTTTTTCCCCTCCACACACCAGAGAAAATCAGGAACTTTAGAGAAAGATTTAAAGCTGAGTCTATTTTGGACCAAGGAAAACTAAATTACTGCCTATCTGTCATTACATTGACAATGAGAGCTATTTCCCCTGTTTTCATCATAAATTCTTATTCCTATGATTAGTGCAGGCTTATGTTTCATACTGACCCTGGATTCTATATATCACATTTCTAATGTATTTTGAAAGACTATTAAGTGGCTTAAATATAAACCCTCCAAAATCATTAGGTTTGGAGTATCTGGTGAAAAACATATTTCCAAGTTTTATTTATTGTGGAATGACTGTTATACCATAGAACTGAGGAATGTAGGGATTTTCCTGAGAATAACTATGAGATGTGTTTGTGAACCTTCATTGAATGACTGCATTAAGTGGCTTACCTTAAAATGTATGGGATGACAGCAGTGATTTTAATTCTATGTACTCTATACTCAATTAACAAATTATTATGGAGCTGCAGATGGTGTTTTCATTTATCACTGAGACACCATTTAAATTTTGGAATGAAATTATTCTTTGGGTAACTTGGTACATATTGTAATTTATACATAACTGCTAGGAATCAACATCTCTAAATGATCCTGAATCTGTAATCCAAAATATATTACAGTAGGTGATTGTCAATCTTCAGCTGCTGACTTGATTGCATAGTACTTTGACAAGCAGATGTTGCTAGGGAGACATTAGCATCTTAGGTGGCTTTTTATAAACCTTATTTTTGGTTAAATATCTTTCCCTTAATTTCTGAAATATTATCTCATTGAAGAAAATGTCAAGGGTTTTTTTTTCCCTTTAGTTTCCTATTATCTGGTTTTGCACAAAAGTAGGTTGTATTTATTATTGCTCTTATGCAAGATTTGAAGCAAATCTTCACATGGTGGGTAATATATTCTTCTTTGATCAGATAAATTCTTTTTAAGCTTTATCATAACATTTCCATTGTGAAATACTGTGAAAGGGTTTTGACAGTTACAGAAATGAATGCTATCTGCACTTAGTAACTAGGGCACACAAACCTTTTGCTGTCCAGATAATCTTGCAGAATCACTTCATTACAAAATGTCACATCAGAAATAGCATTTTATGGTCTTATTCATGTTGATTTATTTCCTTACCAAGAGAAAAAAAGAATCTTTACATTTCCTAAACTTACTTCATAATGAGAGATTCAGCATAAAGAACACATTTTATTTATCCTGTGGTCTGATTCTCTTATCAAGAGCTTGCTATGTTCCAGATAATTTTAACAAATGTGCTAGTGTGCAAGAGAGTTATGGCTGCACAATTCCTTGATTCCATTTGCTGAGTTCCCATTATGATAATGTAAGCTTTACGTGTGGAATGAAAGCTGTATTGCAATTTGCACTTGCTGTTAGGGTCTCCACTAATTCACAGTTTTCTAAGATGGAGAACTGGAAATGTCTTTTGTTGTTGTTTGGTTTTTTTCCAGTGGTTTTCTCCTTGCTATGCTACAGGGATGATGTTGACAAAGATTTGCCATCCATTTTTAGGACCTTAATAATCTACATCTAATTTTAATCTTCAACTTGTATGGAGTTCTCATTGAAGTTGTTCTTTCTGTCTAAACTGTCTTAAAATGCATTTAATACTACTTGAAATTTATGTAGGTTAATTATATGCTTAGGACTTTATTTCAAAACTGTAATGAATGGTTTTCCTTAGTGGTTTTATATAGTCTGAACAGATACCTATATTTGATGCTGAAGTTAAAAACAGTCTCCTGAGTTCCATCCTACCCATGTACCATCAAATATCTTCATATCTAGAGGCTGGAAAATTCATGGTAGTTGGGTGCATTTTTTAACAGAGAGGGCTAGAAACTGAATGAGATTTTAGATGTGAATTTTTAAGTAAACAGCATAAGTAACAGGGGAAAGAAGATGCTTCCTAGACTGGGAAAGAAAGGGGAATATGTTTTATTTGCTTGCATGGATGATACTATACCCACATATGTGTCTATAAATTGCTTCAAATTCCTTAATGTGACACTGGAGCACCAGTGACTTCACTGACCATAGTGCCCTTTTTCAGCTGGCAACTGTCAAACATCATTCCTTTTTTAGACCTTTGACACCTGAGGTAGGTATTCCTATATATAGGTATTCCTATTTGATAGCTATGACCACTCTGTGGTCAAAACTGTGATGGGAGAGTTACTCTTACTTAAACATAGACAATCCTATGTATTTTCATCCTGCCTGCCCAACTTGTGAAAGACTTCCTACATCATCCCTGTTGACTCATACTTCTGGGCAGTGACGCCACAATATGGGGTTTGGGATCTATCACTATGATCTGCTCCTCCTGATGCATTTGTGTCTGTTTGCCAGTAGTTTGGTGATACTTCTAGGAGGCTTGTTAGCTTTCAGTGATGAGGGTGACATGTTTCTGTTTTATTTTGGTTCATTGAATGGTTTTGTTGGGTTGTTGAGGTGTGTGTTGGGGTTTTTTTGACAGTCTGATCCATAGTCACAGATCATAACAAAAAGGATGCAGAAGACCACCTGCCTTGTGTGCTCTACCTAATCCCATATACAGTGATTACAGTGTTTCCTAAATTATAGGTACATACCTTATTTTTCACTTACCCTGTTAACCTTCAATCTTTCAAAAAGCACACTTAGAATAGCCATGAGGGCACTGTGTGGCTGGTGCACATGCATTGAGGAAATGTGACTTCTGTGTTGTTTTAGCTGGAGTCTGTACTTGCAGGAGTTGAAGAGGCAGTTCTGCCTTAAACCATTATCAAACCTGAAATCCTTTTTTTTTTTTTAACTTTTACTCTTGAACCTTTTCACTTAATGTCAGAGTCCATTAACAAAATCTATACTCTCACAGCAATTGTAAAGAAAAATGTCAAACCAAAGTAATTATTTTTCAAACATTTTCCATATTCAATATTCTATTATTTTTTGCATTCATATGATGTTTCTGTTTTTTATTGGACCAAATACAATGAGCTTAATACTTATTTTTTATTAAATTCCATTTCTAATAACTTGAAAGAATTCCATTCTTCTGTTCTCTCCAGTACGTGCCTTAGCATACCACTCACCTTTCTTTAGTTTGCAGAAGAAATGCAGGGTGAATACTTACTGCTCAAATGAACAGGAAAGAAAAGGTCTTCTTTTAATTTGATACAGGACCTGGTGTCATGAATAAAGACAGCCTGAGTGTTAAGAAGTGAGTGGCATCCTGGGTTACCCTACAGCTGCAGTCACTCAGCAAATTGTCTGTGAGCCTTTATAACAATGGTGAACAGGAGAAAACCTCAGATGAAATAGTCTGTTGTAACTGGGAAGGGGACTGTGGTAAATGCTAACTTTTGGAGGACAGTTACTGCTTTTTGGATTCTAAAACAAGATGGTGAGTGAGTTCCTCTCCTGAGTTGCAGTCATTTCTGAACTTGTTTTGTAGAATCTTGCAGAGATGTGTTTATCATTAGAACCTGATGATGCTGTTCAGTGTAGTGGGTGCAAACATTGGTATGAAGTGTGGTGGCCTTAGAAATATCTAATATCAGTGAAACTCTCAGTGGTTACAGAGCAGTTCATAACACATTTTTCTGCAATAGAACATAAGGCAAAATACTAACAAGGCTCAGCAGTTGTTATGCATGGGTCCTGATGAGAAACAAGAAAAAAAATTAGAGTTAATGGGAAGCCATAGACTCAGGAGTTCATGAATTCAAAGACATTCATTTACCTGCACAGGAGCTGAGTATTTGTGTAGTTAATGCATTTTGTTTGCTTCTAACCAATATATCAAATTATTTCAAGTGCCTTTTCAAGAAGCCAGCTGGGAAAGATGTTTCCCTAATTAAAGGTTCTTTCTTATTTCAGAGGAAACAGGGCTTTAAGAAAATTGTACATGCAATACTTATTGGTAGGTGGTTCTGTATTCATTGGAGACAGATGTCATTAGAACTGATCGCCCAAACCCTCAAAACAGTTGATTTGAATAACTGGTTTGTAAATTGCTAACATATTCAAATTTAAAAAAATGTGCCAGTTCCTTTCAGACCCTGAAGCTAACACAGGAACTCACTGCTTTAGACAAATGCTTTTTAAAACAATATTGTAAGTACATGCACGGGCCTCTTTTGACCTGTGTGATCTTGCTTAAGAGCAGTCTTAAGGGAAGTTTCACAAGCATGTGGAAGTCCCTTTTTCAAAGCTGGCATTATTTACATTGTTTTGGCCCCCAGGATTCACCTCTTAACCAATACCAGGGCGTATGGACACAGGCAGGGAGAGCGTCTACAGTTCCACAGTGCTTAGCGAGGTAATGGGGAAATCCGACCAAGGCAATGGTAAATTTTACCTGTGAAGGAACTGAGGCAAAGGGATGTTAAGCAATTTGCAGTCTATATTGGAGCCAAAATGTGAGAAAGCCTGCACTTCCTCCTCATACTTTTCTAATACAATTTCTAAATGTATCTACTAGATTCAGATCACTGAGCTCTCATTATTCTTCTGTAGTATAAACAGCTCTTTCCTAACTACACATAATGATGTCTTTTCTCATCCTTCTATTTTTCAAGGCTGAATAATTCAAGTCTCAAAGCTTTTTCTCACAATAAAGAATTCTTTAATCCTTAAATACACCTTGTAGACTTTCTGGCATAATTTCAGTTTTGTTTTGAAAGAGCTTTAGAAGCTGTATTCTCAATAAAACATTAAGAGCTTTAAACATTTATAGTGGAGATGAGAGGAATTACTGTATTTTTATGGAGAAAAAATTTCTGTTTTGCTAGTGGTTTCTTTTTTTTTTTTTCTTTATATAACCATGACATTCTAGTCCAGAGAAAATAATACAATATTGTAACAATAATTGGACAGCCCTGGATGAAATCCTGGTTCAGTTAAAATCAATGGAAAAGCTCTCACAGATGATAATGAGACCTATATGCTAACCACTGGTTTGACTGCCATTGGAACCTTCACTATGGATCGTGTGACAGCTCCATCTGATGTGCTGGTTGCCTTCTCCAGCATTGTAGGAAAATCAGAATGAAATATAGGGACTTCATCTCCTTCCCAAGAGTTGCTTTCCTGGTTAACTGGACCAGAATCATAAATATGTGTTTTGTACTTAAGCTGAAATAAGAAGAAAGGGTACTTCTTTTTTTTTCTGTCTTTTCCCCAGTTATTTAGGAATTCATACTTTTATATACTACCAGCTTTATTTACAGGAATTTATATAGCTCATGTGGCCTAAGTCGAGTCACCCATTATGTCTCTAATGATCTTATATACAGATCCTTCAAAATAACATCTTTTAAAATTGCAATTTTTAAAAAAAAATTATTTGAACATCTAAAGTTTTTTGAAATCAACCCAGATAAAATCGTTCTTGTCAGATCGATGAAGTAAATTTGAGTTTCATTCTGGAGTTTAAGCACTTGATCTATTTCTAAAAAGAATCATAGTCTAACATGGATCCTCACAAATGTCCTATTTAGTTAAAGTTTGTCGCCTTAAACTCTTCCTCTTAGATCTAAAATATGCCTAATCATGATTAGATTAGGCACTTCAAATCACTTGTCTGCAGCAAGGGACTAATAATATTAGCTGATAATCTAGTTACAAATGTATGATTTGGGGAAAGAAAATATACCCCCCCCCCCCCCCTTTCTGTTAATGGTGCAATTTCAGATTGCTTAAAAAGTGTTTTCAACTTCATTTTGAATTATAATTGACTCACTGATGAAGCAAGATCATCACGTTATGCAAATTGACATCAAAAGGCAAATTCAGACAGGAGACAAATCCATTTTGTAGACTAAAAATACAAAACTGGGAAGAGTGGACTGCTCAAAGTAACGTCATCCATCTGGAAGAGAGACTACGTAGAAAGAAAAAATGTCTTTGAGTTATCAACTTTTCCAAAGCTTGTAACAAAAACATGAACCAGTCATTTTGGCAGTGGTTCAAACAACAGAGCTGTGAAATGAACTGATAAGCAGTCAAGGCCATGCACACTATGGCAATGAAATACAGCAAAATACCACTACTGGTAATAAATGGAGAAAGCTGGAGGCAGATGGTGGAGACAATGGAAGAAAAGAGACTTGCAAAGAAAACTGCCAGATAAAGAATGTAGTATAAGCAAAATAAATCTTTTCTTTAGAGTCGTCACTACTGATTTTGTCAATTTTGTTTCTCAGCAGCAGTTAATCCATAAACAGTTTGTGGAGCTTCAGTGGAGGATTTGGTGGGAGGGAGAACTAAGAATGAGTGCAGCTTGGTTTTTGACTTCTTTTCTTCAGGACATCTTCCAGCTCTTACACATGTTAAACATCAGAAGTGATCTGCTCCAGGTGATAGATCATAATCTGATCAAGTGCCAGATTAGACATAAGATTTTTGTGCTGCTCTACCATATTGTGTGTTGTGCTGATTAGGAAGGCTGTGTGTTCTGGCAGGATGGATTAAAAGCATGAGAAATAATTCTGTAAGTTACCATGTTGTGACTCTGTGTAGGTGGCTGGCTACGTGACTCGGAGGAAATAACCCTTTTCCCTGAAGGCAGTCACTAAAAGGGCTGTTGCTAAATATACTTGCAGTCATATGAAGCATTTTAATGCAAGTCCAGGTAAATAAATAAATGATTTAAATATAGATGGATTACTGGCAACAGCACTTTCCCAGTGGTTTTACCTTGGTTTTTTTTCCTTGTTATTTTTTCTTTTCCTTCATTGTTGCTCATGCACTTTCTCATTCACTCACCCATCCCACCCTCCACTAGCAAGACAGGTACAGAAACTCTTGCCTTTTTCTTGTGCACTCTCAGTCTACAGGACTGTGCTCTCACAAGGTTCAAACATGAGCATTGCTGTATGCCCTCTTTCACTGTTTTTTTTGCATTTCAACCTGTCATTAAAGGAGGTGTATTTATTTCTGTGTCAGTATGTGTGTGTATGGCATTGTTGTTGATAATTATAGGCTGTGTTTTGAAACAACCACGGTCATAGTTGTTGTTCCAACAATGTTTGCAATTTTTTCATTAGAACTTCTTACAGAAAATAATTTCTGCCTGCAGCACTCTCAAAAGCTGCTCATGCAATCGGTGTGAAAATACTGTAACAACTTTGACGCAGAGACATAAGGCGCTCAGTGTTACTTCTGGTATACTCACAGTATGACAATGCTTAGCCCCTGTTAATTGGAGAAATATTACTTGGCTTAGCTGTGTGCGGTCTTTCACAGCCTATAAGCAATGTTTCTTCAAGAGATATTTCTGAAATGGGAAGAAACTCAATGTTGACGGAAAATGCAGTGAGTCAGTCGTGACAGTTACTCATAAATGATGTGACCTACATTTAAAGTAAAATTCTGTATAAAATTTTATCTGAACTAACAACTCCAAGGGTGGCATTTGCCCTTTAGATATACAAATAAAGGGTAAATTAATCATGGTGAGTGAGTCATTTTAAAGATTACAAGCTTCCACAGTATTGTTATGAAAGTCTTGTTCCCTGAAGATGCTCTACACCTGATAAGAGTTTAGAAATTTAATTGAAAAAGCTTAATAAAGAATTAAAATTATCATGTGCCCTTTTGATGAAATAGAAATGAACGAAGAGGTTCTTTGTGAAAAAAGCTAAGGTGAATAGCACGTTAGTATTCCTTTGAATGCCATATCAATATTCCTTTGAATACCATATCAACTTCTTCCCATTGTTAATAAAATTATGATTGCTATACTGGGTGAAGTGATTTCAAAATAAATAGCTTCTGTGCAGATATTACAAAGATTTCAGTATCACTATTTCACAGTGTCGAGATAATGGGAAAGAAAATACACTTAAAGGTCATTGCTTAGACTGTAGTTATATGTCTTACAATGCCTGAATGATGTTTTTAAGAGAGTAACTGAATACTTAAAACTTGTAGGACATTCTTGCAGATGCTGACAAACCCACGTCTATCCAGATAATGCTAATGATTCCTTTTTTTTAATGTGTGTGTTCATATGAATGCAACATATAGTTCATTCAGCTGTGACTCGTGAATAAATCTTGAAGATGCACGAGGAATCAGAGCATTCAAATCTGATTTTCAACTGAAGGGAAAAAACAGTTTGAATAGAATTTCTCTAGTCCACTGGGAAGAGGTGATTTCATTTAACCCCTTCTCCTGTTAAAAATACTTGCCGAGGTATAAGTCTAAAGAATTTTGGTAGAGATTTTCAAAGGCTTCCAAGAGAATTAGCACGTAAACCCCGCTGAAATGAGGCAACAAAAGCTATCGAATTGCTATCAGAACTATGAACTAAACTTTTTTTGGTCTTAAAGATATAGGACAGGTGTATTCTTCACCCTTCGCTGTGCTTCTGTTCATTTATCAATTCCCCTTCCCTGTCTGAACAGGTTTGTCCCAACTTTATACTCCACTGTGACACTTTCACAATACACCTTTATAATTTCACTGTATTTTACCTATGTATTCTGAGCACTGTTTCCATCTGTTTCTTTTTGATAAGATACCAGCCTCTACTGGTGAAGAACTCTTGTTGTTTTCTATGTGGTTTGTTGGGGTTTTTTTTAGCAAATTCATATGATTTCCTATAATGTTATTCTGTATCTCAGTGACATCGTGTGCAAGAGATGGTTTTAGCCTGCTTACAGGTGTTAGAGGTCTGCAGGAAGTTGTACCCTTTTCCTATAGTGTGATGTGAATTTATAAGATCTAGCATATCTGCATAACATTCCCTCCTTTGCTGAGATCATTTTAGTTTATATTTGTCCTTCTTTGGTATGGTGCATAGTTCTGATGTGCATTGAATCCTCTTGCCTTTCTACAGGCAGAGTAGTGATATTAAATGTTATAACTCCTCCTAAAATTGTCTTAGTCTGCTAAGTATTAGCGTATGTAGACTTTTTAGCCTAGAGGATAAAAGAATACATTTTCTTTAATTTCATTGAGAAGTTTAAGGGGTTCATGCAGTACAATAATGAATCATTATCACTTATATCAGTGCATGCTTTGGTAGAGTGTTTAAGGGAAAGGGAATAAAATAATTTCTTGGGGGGTAATTGATTATTTAATCTAGTTTCAGTATATCAAATAAATGCAAATGCAACACATTTTGAACCGTAATATTTTCCATCATACATAGAATGTATTTCTCAGAGTAGCTGAAAGCTCATTAACTATGACATTTAATAACAATAGCATGGCTTTATTTAAAAAGGATATAGTAATTTTTATCCTCATGCTAGAATAGTTAACTGGGTGACATCTGTCCTTTGTGACTTTACAAAAGAGTTACTAGTAAAATGTACAGTGGCATTTCCATCCTGGTAGAACTCTAACAAGGTGTAGGATGGGAAGAGAAAGGAACCACAACCTCATATTATTTGTAGTGGGAGAATTTATTCATATATTTTCAGATGAGGAATTTGTAAGAAACCAGAAAATGTGAACTGCTAGATTTCCAGTTACTAATTTTCTTTAAAGTAGTTCTGAAATTTTCAAGCCATTTCTATGCCTAGCAATGGCTCAGAAGCCTGTGCTTACTCCTTTACAATGAATACGTGTTCAGGCAGTAAAGATTAAAAACTAATTATACCCATATTGCCAGTATTAATATTTGTACTTAGTTTGATTTACAGTATACCAAATAATAAACCTGACTAAAATTATAAAAAGTTATATGCATATCCATTAATATGCTCTTTTTATATTACCTTATTCATTTTTAAGAAGCATATTAAATGAGTTTTAATGTTTATAAAGCAGATGAAAGGCATGTACAGCGAAGATAAAAACCAGTGAATACGATAATTTAGCAGTAATATAGATTGCTTCTACACTCTTCTGTTTGAGCTCATTGTGATATTATGCATTTCAAAAGATGAAAAGAAGTCCAGCTACAATTAATTACTATGAATTGAAAGCATCAATTAGGAAGCATCCAGTCCTTGGTAATGGAAGATGGTGATGAGAAAGCAGTGAAAAGAGACTCGAATATTAGTGATCCTTTTATTTCAGCCTCTCATCATCGTTGGAGAGGAGTCTATGCTGTAACGTGTCACATTGCAGATTTAGCTCTGCAGTTTCAGACCTGATGCCAGCATGTTGCTGGGTGGGACCTGCTTGGAAAAAAAGTCTGCATACAGCTCACACTACGTAACAACATGTGCTTATCAGGATAGATGTGTCTGAGCTGAGACTGCTGCCATGGTTAGGCTTCTGCTAACGCTGGTAGTGACGTCCTCTTTAGGCAGGCTCGTTTCTTGTGAGGCACACTACTTTGCATGTCTTCTGATTCTGTGATTAAAATTGTGGCTGTTGCACTTCTAGAATCAATGGATGTTTGGCAAGGGAGGTAGCAGTAATCTGAGGGAGTGGGAACATAACTTCCCAAACTGAAGTCGTAAATTATTACATGTCAAAAGCAAGATGGGTGTTATCCTGAGACCTCATGTGAATGCAGGAACAGCACCCCCTGCACTTTTTCTGAGATGCAATAGGGAGGGAATTGTCTCTGGATACCAAGGATATTTTCCTCTATCACAAGACCACTGGCTCATAGTCCAATCCACTCCCTAGGAACTTGAACTACCTACAGAAATACTCTGGGGATCCAGACAGAAGCTTTCAGTACAATAGTAAATTTGCTAGGGCAGAATACTCAACAAAGAGAATGAGAAAACAAATTTATCATTTCATATCCATTACTAGCTATCTATGGGTGCTGTACACACTATGAATAAAAATATGTTAGGCTTATAAAATAACACATCTGCACATTTCTGAAATACATTCTTTCTGTTATCAGTACACAAACTTTATGATAGACCATCATGTAATTTCCTGAGTACGCTGTTCCTTAGCTGGAACACATATTATACATCTGCCATTAACAGGAAATAAATATGTGCCATTTTGGCATTAAGATTCATGTCCCTACATGATATCAGTTGTTTTTTAATTTTTTTAACCAATACCTTCAGTAAACCAGAATGCCTCAGGACTTGGATGATCAGATAATGTCAGAAGCACATGGAACAAAAATGCTTTTCCTTTCAGTGTCTTACTACCATCTGCTACATTCTTTAGAGTGCCATTATTTTTACAGACGATTAATAGGAGTTATACAGCAACTTGAGCTGTTTCTAAATAATTAACTCCAAAAGCCATGTTCTTGGACATATATTTTGATACTTTTAAAATAACTCCTCAGACTGAAACTCTTCCAGTTGTGCATTTTTTTTTTTAAAAACTTTTTTGTTTCTCCTCTTATTTTCTTACTTCAAGCTGCTTTGATGGCGTTTCTGTAAAACCACAACAAACTCAAAACATCCCAAATGCTGACAGAACAAAACCCTTTAAAAGCTATGTATATTAAATTATGATGAATTCTCCTCTTTTCAGATTATTTGACTTTGTGATTAACATGTTACTACTGTGCAATATGTTTATGTTGACTTGCTGGAGCGTGTCCAGAGAAGGGCAACAAGGTTGGTGAGGGGCTTGGAGCACAAGCCCTATGAGGAGAGACTGAGGGAGCTGGGGTTGCTTAGCCTGGAGAGGAGGAGACTCAGGGGTGACCCTTATTGCTCTCTACAACTACCTGAAGGGGGGTTGTAGTGAGGGGGAGGTTGGTCTCTTCTCCCAGGCAACCAGTACCAGAACAAGAGGACACAGTCTCAGGCTGCGTCAGGGGAGGTTTAGGCTGGAGGTTAGGAGGAAGTTTTACACAGAGAGAGTGATTGCCCATTGGAATGGGCTGCCTGAGGAGGTGGTGGGGTCGCTGTCGCTGGGGGTGTTTAGGGCAAGGCTTGACAGGTTGCTTGGTGCCATGGTTTAGTTGATTGGGTGGTGTTGGATGATAGGTTGGACACGATGATCTCAAAGGTCTCTTCCAACCTGGTTTATTCTATTCTATTCTTTCAATTGTTAACTTCATCAGAATTCTCGCATGTAGACAGGTACCTTTTTGAAGAGTATTTCCTTAAAATATGTCCTTTGCATATATATAAAGGTACACACTCTTTTCACAATCATGGAATGGTTTGGGCTGGAAGGGACCTCAAAAGGTCAGCTTGTCCAACCCCCCTGCAGAGAGCAGGAACATTTTCCGTTACATTAGGTTGCCCCGAGCCCTGTTGGACCTGATCATGAATATCTCCAGGGATGGGATCTCAGCTACCTCCCTGGGCAACCTGTTCCACAGTTCCACTACCCTCATGGTTAAGAACTTGTATCTAACATCCAACCTAAGTCTACTCTTCCCTAATTTAAAACCATTTGGCCTCGTCCTATTGCTACAGGCCTTTGTAAACAGCTCCTTTTTAGCCTTCTGGTAGGCTCCCTTCAGGTACTGGAATGTCTTACAGAAGTCATTGTTCATAACCTTGAATAAGATTTGGTTGCTAGGTTGTTTTATGTGTGTATGTATAAATAAACAAATTAAAAGTAAAGGTCATTGGAACTCTTGGTCAAGGTAGTAAACAATATCTTTTCATTCATCATATTTTGTGCCCTTTTCCTGAATTAATTTATGTCTTAGTCTTGTGGTGGGAGACTGGTTGGTTTTATTGCAGAAGAGGCAGTACCTCATGAGACAGATAAGATGAAACAATTTTTCTTTACTTTTCAGAACTGTATCAATTAAAAACAAATGTGTGCCTCAAATTGTATGCATTAATCTATTTTCCTAAGATTTCAGTGCTCTAAAGATTTATTAGGCTAGACAATAGTAGCATAGTTTATAAACATTTTATAAATGTTTGTACAGTATCATGCTATAAAATAAAGGCAGATTCAAAGGTGTGTTTTAGACCTTTGTAAAAATAGTCCTAAATGTCTGGGCTTTAATTTTTAGGCATTAGTGGGCACCTAATATAAATACTGTAACACATCTTTGAAGTGTCTCTTTCTCTGTTAATGTTTGGTAATTCAGTCTTTACTACCCTTGTCTAATAAATACAACTAATATTGCTATTATTAGAAAATAATAAACCAGAAATTCACAGCAATTTCAAAGCTGACATAAAAATTAACCGATAAAGATCACTTTTTGCTCTTACAGAAGTATTAATTTTTAATCATTTTTGTGTATTACAGTCAGTGCTCCCATTGACAAGTACTACACTCCATAGTAATGATCTGAGTCCTCTATTACTCATAAAAAAAAATCAGCCTCCAAGCTGTTGAAACAATTATCCCTCTACAGAAGCTTCCTACGTTCCCAGAGAATCTTTTAAGAGATGGTTGTTAGGAAAGCAAACAAAGACAGTTTCACATGCTTGTGGAACGCCATAGAACTGGCAGGGATATTAACAGCTCAGCATGATTCATTTGTCCTTCTTGAGTGCTCCAAATCCGTCACTCCACATGACAAAATTCACATTTTTATTGGATTTCCACTTCATGGAGGAAAACTACATTTCCATTTTTAATAGATCTTCACCTTCCAGAATCAGACTTGAATTTGCTGTTAATGCTCATCTCCTAGTAGGTAAAGCCTAGACATTTATTTTTGTAACAGTCTGTACATGAATGCAGGTTGCTGAGCAAAGGGAAAGAGGTCTAATTAACCAGACAGTTAATTACTAGGACAACACCAATCTTTTATTTGGAGCAGTAACGTTTACTGAAAGAAGGAGTGAAGCTTCTCTATTAAGTGATGGATCTGGAGGGCCACATCCTAAGCTTATGTTCATCAAGGTAGATAGAAGTTACTCGAACAGATGAGAAAAATCTGAATTGGTGATAAACACTTGTAGTCACTACTGGGATGTATTTATTAGGTAGACAGAGCTTCATTGCTAAAGCTGTCAAAAGCAGTCTATACTAATAAATATGTAATTTTGACAGTGTAATACAATTTTCTATTGTTTCGACTCTTTTCTGGCAGAGATTGTTCTTATTTAAACCTTCAGGCAGCACAGGAAACAGAGTAAAAACCTGTAATTTAGACCTGTTCTGATCCAGTAGAACTCAACCCTGAGGAATGCCTATACAACTCAAGGAGTACTTGCCTCAGAAAATTGAGTCTTATTTTGGCTTTTCTTTTGGCTGGAAGGTGATCTCAGAAGGAAACATATTCAGCTGTCTAAACTGAGGTGTCTAGTCCAGGGTTCTCACATAATCAATGAATAATGGGGGCCACATCAATAAAGCAGACATATGACACCATGAGGAAGAAGAGGAAGAGAAATGCACCAACAGATTATGCTTTAAGAAGATAATGGTGTTTGGGGGTTGTTGGTTGGTTGTTTTGGTTGTTTTGTTTTGTTGGGATTTTTTTATTGCTGTCTGGACAGCTAATCAAGATTAGCTACTTTTATTATCAGTCCTTAGAGTGAACTAACTTAAGTAATCAGGTGGGGTTTTTTTAGTAGCAAGAGGTTGTAATTGCCACCCAGCTACCTAGATAATTAAGTTTGGTGGAAGACCTACCCTTCCTTCCGGTTGCCTCCTGCTCTATGCTGATCATGATAGGATTGCACAGACAGAAACTGTTCAATTCTGCTGGTCAGGTCAAGAAGGAGCTTGAGTTGTCTTGGCTTTCTTTCCTCTATCCAGCCAAGTAAGGATGAAGAAAAACTAGCGTTTAGGAGTATGACTCCGTGTTTGGTATCTAAGGAGGGTATTAACTTGTTTTCAATTTCAAATGAAGAGTTGCTTTTTTCTCTCATTCTCCCTTTGTTTCTGTAAGAAACACATTCAAGTGACAATCTCCTATACAGATTCAGCCCCTCCCTTTTTGTGTTTTTGTTTTTCTCCACATTGACAAGATCCTAGACTAAACCTGACATTCTGATTCCTGATTCCATAGCTTCTGAAAGGGGTTGGTTCAAATAGTCTGGTTTTCATTCTTCTCTAGTAGGAGTTACATTATAATTCCCCTAAAATATTATTCCTGCTCATATATTGCTTCTCATAGTTAGGCAGTCTTTATGCAAATTCTAGTGGGCATACCAGTCAGCTGAAGCTGCTCATGCTAAACATGCTGTTGTCTCTGTTTTACAAGACACTCCTGACTCTAAGCAGGTTTGATTCCATATATTCCTAACCTCATTTACATCTCAATAGTATCACACCCCATGTGTTTGCTCTTTTCTTTTGTTGAGGCTTGTCATCTGAATGCTACCTTTTATCCTACCTCAAGCTTTTACATAGGAATACTTGTTGTCATCTTGTGATCTGCTGAGCATTAATATTCTGCAAAGCACTATGGGGGTTGTGCTTCACTGAGCACATTTTCACCTGAAAGCAGTTTTTTAATATAAACATTTGCTTAATATTCTGTACATTTAGAGTACTTTATCTGCACCAGTGCTTTACTGAAAGTAATTTAAATTCAATGGGAACTGATTATGCATAAAGAATTGACCTCTTTCATAGTAGTTTTAATAATCTACATGTAGATTATAAAACTTATATGCCCAATTGGAAGAACATTTTTGGGGGGATAACTCCATGTAAAAGCATTTCACCTATTTCTTCATGGACACTGGTTTGTATATTTGAGGGACTCTTCTGCGCAGCATTGCACTGAGCAGCATTTAAAAGTTTAATTATGAGTCATCCTCTGCAGAATAATTCTTTTTGCTGTAATAATAAGCTACTAAAATAAATGGTGTCTCACAGAGGAACTATTTTAGCTGTTTGCAATTGGAATAAACAAGTGCTTTGGAAAGAGAGAGACTCAAACCTTGCACAGCCTTTGAATGATGGTAGTATGACCTCACAGGTCTTTCAGAACATACTAGCCCTTGCTGGTTTTGAATGGCAGTATGGAAGTTGTGGATGGCTTGTATACTGGGGTGACATTTACCTCATTTGGCTTATAGATGGCCACTGTAAACTGTTTATCTTAAGATAGAATTACCTGAACTTTGAAAAATTTCAGCTTCTTTTGGCTACAGATACATCCTGGATAATTAATCTGGGCACCTAAAGTGTCTACAGGGCTGAAATTAAGCAATATGAATCACAAATCAGTACTTGTCTTACCTTATGTGGTCTTGGGATGCTGTTATAAACCTAGACTGCTGTCTGTGATTCCTAAATAAATATTCTGCTCTTCAGAGAGCTTTGAAAATAATGCACATTTTTGTTGATACCAAAATATATGCATTTGAAGCCTAAAACTTGAGATTCCCTTTGTTTTAGTTTCCATGCCTCTAAAGTAGAATTGATAAATACTTAAATACTTTAGACAGGGGTGTATTATTAATGTTCATTTATAATTAATGTTCACACAGTTTTTGAAGATGTAAAGTGACATACAACTGTTAAATATCACAATCATGGTAGCTTTACTAATGAAAAAGTTATTTCTATCATTCAAGTAATCCTATTTTTATCACAGTTTCATCACTGCAGGTTTTAAGGAGTTTGTTTTAATGCTGTCCTAGTTGCGTAGTATCTTTGGTCAAATGTGTTAGAGTGGTTGATTTCATAGTATTTTGAATATGTACTTATTTAGAAGCAGACTGAGGTTCTACTTGTAACTGACATAAAGCTTGCAAGATGCTTCTGGTACTGACAACCTTATGATAAATTATGGCACTATATGATAAATCACAGAGCCATTGCAAAACATGATTTAGCAATTCACATTCACTACTACTGTACCTCTTTTCCTCTACACTTAAAGCTTAATCTCCAAGCAATCTCATATCTTAATCTGAGTGCCTTTGGATACTAATTCTTTTCTTTTTCCTCTTTATTTTGTAAAGGAAGAAAGTTGGTCAATAGTTGTGTATGCTGAACTGTACGTTTTGATCAGTTAATAGACTGTTGCTTTAAAACTACATTCCCAGTTTGGTTTTGGCATTTTTTCCCCCCTTTGATGTACTGTTATTCTGTCATAAAAAAAAAAATCCATGTTTTCATATCTAGATAGAAAGTATTCAACTGTAGTGCACAACAGAAAAAGATGTCTTTTCTGTCCAGATAAATGCTGAAGGTGCTCTACTACACAATTACCAAAGACAGTATGAAGAGGACAAGGGCAATGCACTGTTCCTCTTGCACTGCTAATAGTTCTCAGAGAGGTGCTGAAATAAGAGGATTAATCCAAGAAAGCACTTTTAGTTTTACATTTTGGTTTGAAAAAGCACATTTCAGGCTCTAAGTAGGAACTTTTTGCTGAACAGAACTGGACTTTATGCAGATTCATTTGCATGCATTTTCCTCATGCTGAGTTAAGAGACTTCCTTCTCTTCAGAAGAGGAATTGAAAATGCATTCACACGAGGCTAATCCACAATTGTATTAGAAATTTGGAGAATTTTCTCATCTTTGGAGACTCACTAGGTTCAGATAGGCTTGTTTGTTGCCTAAGTCAATCCTAACATACGCCACTGACTAGAATAAAATTGTAGTTAGACTCATTATACAACTGGTGACAAACAGCTGCAAGCCAGGAAACTCCTTATTTTGGGGTGAAGGGGGAAAAAAAGTGGTTTGTTTAGAATTTCTTATTATCTACTCCTTACTGTTATTTGTAGTACAGCCATTAACTAGTGTTCACAGTATCACAGTATAACCAAGGTTGGAAGAGACCCCAAGGATCATCAAGTCCAACCTGTCCCAACAGACCTCACAACTAGACCACAGCACCAAGTGCCACGGCCAATCTCCCCTTGAACACCTCCAGGGACGGCGACTCCACCACCTCCCTGGGCAGCCCATTCCAATGACGAATGACTCGCTCAGTGAAGAACTTTTTCCTCACCTCGAGTCTAAACCTCCCCTGGCACAGCTTGAGACTGTGTCCCCTTGTTCTGGTGCTGGTTGCCTGGGAGAGTGTTGTTCCATAAGATAGAGTTGGCTGAAAATAAATTTAATATTAGTCTTTATTACACAGGGCACAAATGGCAAAATAATAAAAAATGGGAGAACATCCCCCCCCCCCAAAGTTCAAATAAAGACAAAACTTTTCTGCTGCAGGAAAGCAAGAATGTAATTTTGTAAATGGGCTGATACCTATTTTCTTGCCTCTTAGAAGGTCCCTCACATTTCAGAGATGAACATACCTGCATTTTGTGATCAAGAAGTAAATACCCAGAGTTATGCCAGGATTCATGCAATCGTTTACATAAATCCATGGGTTCAGACTTGGATAGAAAGTTTTCACATCAAAGTTGGCTTTAATCAGGACTGCATGTGTTTTCTGGTGGAAAGGAAGTGACCTGTAGCTTCTGGCAGTGCTGAAGATAATGGGCTGCCAGGCTGTTCAGACAGTCAACGTAGGCAGTTCTGGTCCTGTAGCCGTCTTTTATCACTTGCATCTTGCAGTCTACTATTTATTTGCTGGATCTATTGATTACAAAAATTATTGTAACTCATCAGTGTGTAGAACAGTGTGATTTAAGGAGGCTATTAGCCTTTTTTGCACTAATTACTTGTTTTGCTACTTAATTTGCATAGTTTCCCTCAATATATCTGTGACAATTGTAAACCTCTTTAAAGCATTTCACCAAGATCAAACGTAGGGTCTGATTCTTATTTTACAGTGTTATAGTTGTAAGCATGTCTAGCTTCAAGGGAAGAGTTCCATTCCATATAATCCAACTGTCTTCTCACAATGATGGCTTGAGTTGTTGAATGTCCATGATTGTACAGATCAGGTCTAACTATTACTGAGTGAAGAGTAATTTGATGACCTAAATGTTTATTTGTATTAAGTTGCCAAAAAATAGCTTTGATGGACTAACCTTCCTACTTAGTTTAAATATATGGCTTTCAGTAGAGAAAATACTTAGCTTTTTCCTTTTTATCCTGAGAGACAGGTACTTAGAAGTGATTTTTCTAAAAGAAATGCAACCAAAGTTCATTTTCAAGGCTTACATCCTGTTTTTATGACAAGAAACAAATTCCATCCTTAATATAAATCTGGGGTAATATTACTGAGGACACAAACATACGATCACAAAGGGTTGTGTTGTGAACTGGTGGTGAGAAGCAAAACCTGACCATTAGACATTAGATAACATGCAGGTGCACGTCTATATTTCATGATTACTGTTACCACATATGAGCAGGGAATTCATGGATGGACAATCCCAAATAGCTCATTATTCATGTGTATGAACACACCAATTAGCTTGACCTCTAAATGCAGTGGTTTGCATAAACTTAATGCATGTTCACAGATGCTTGTGACCTGATTACTGAGCTAAGCTCATGAGCATAATGGACTGTCATGACTAGAGAAAACTAAAGAGTCATTCTAACATTAAAAGCTGCCTAATGTTTCCTATTGTTACAGGAATGTGATGGCATTTTAATTCATTTTCAGCTTTGCTAAGAATATAAGCTTCATGCAAGGAGCTGATGAGATGGGCTTGTTTTTCAGAGTCTTCTGGGAGTTTATTGTTATAGGTACACTGTTACAAAATAGTGCCAGTTTGTTGGGATGTTTTGTTTGGTTGGTTTTGGTGTTATTTTTGGTTTTGTCTTTTCCTTTTTACTAGGCAAATTGCTAGTGACTTGGAGTTTGCTTGGAGAAAAAAAGGGTTTGCATTTCTTTTAACTCTCTACATACAGGACAACTGAGAATACTGACACAATAATATTTTGAAAGAGAAGATGAAGGAAAATAAAATACTCATGCCTAGACCCATGAATGAGTTCTAGTGTAGTGACTGAAATGCAGATATTGCAATATATACACAGAAACTTGAACACTGTTTTATGAAAATAATATGGATTATGTGACCACACATAGGGCTGTGACTTACATTAGCTGGGAAAAGTACTTTTGTTGCTTGATATCTTGTGTCTATGTGTGAGAATTTGATATGATGAAATATCAAAATATGAAAGTCTCTGTAATACTATTATATACCCATCACAAACAATTTAAGGATTGATGCAAACTTCATCCTAAAAAAATAGCTCAATTTCTGTCAGTCCTATACCCGTCAAATTAGACATGGTGGTTTGGTGTTTTGTGGGGGACGTCTGAACTCAGTTTGTTTTGGTATCAAAATATCTGGCGATAAGAAGAAAAATGCCTGCAAGCACTCCCACTAGAATGCACCATAGAGGCAGCACTTGAACCCAGAAAAGCAAAAAAAATGTAGTGAATATATGAAAACGTGTCAAGGAAGACAGGCATTTACAGGAGTTTGGGAAACAGTATACAAGACCAAAGAAAATGCATGGAGCAAATTTTCTACTGCTCAGGAGCATCACACAGTAGTTAAAGCAGACATACTGCTTGAGCTTGTTTGCATGCCAATACACATTGACTGGAAAGGTTTTCTCACTGCTGTCCTTTGTTCTAAACCTTTTAGCAAGATGAAACAAAGCAGCTGGGACCTACAAAATTTATTCTGTGACAGTGAAGAAGCTATAGGCTTAGAAACTGGACTCTTTTCAGAAGAATGGTTAGGATATTGCACCACTTCACAAAATCATGTGCTATAGAAGAGGAGGAAGTATAGCAGATACTTGCATTTGTTTGTCATGATACTGAAAATAGGGATAGAGAAGTAACAATGTTTGGGATCTGTGAATGGTTGTGCAAGTTAATGAATTAAAAGTAGGGGGGAAATACTTTTAATAAATACAACAAAGGATATATATCCATGCACAACCATATCTTTAAGTGCAGACGTTTTCCTTTAGATCTCCTGCATCTGTGTCCCATCCTACTGTTGGACAGAAAACTGCCATCTTGGGTTTTGACTGACTGAGACCCCAACATGGTAGTGACTCAGAGGAAAATTGGAAGTTGAAACTTTGTTATGTTGTATTTAGTACAGATGAGGACTTGGTACAAGGACATTCCCTAAAACTAACTTGAGTAAAACTTAGCTAATGTTTTGCCAGATAAATTTGCTGAATTGGCTTATGAACTTATGAGGCTGGTAGGGAAGCAGGGATTCTACACCTCAGCTGTTCCATCCCTGTTGTTGGGGGCCCTGGAGCCACAGAAGGGAAAAAAGAAAGTCCTCCAACAGGGAACTTGAGTTACAAATGATCTTGTTCTGTGACCATTACACCTGCTGTATTTCAGAGAAAAACAGATAAGAGACAGCAAGAGACAGACAGTGTTGCAGGCTTTTTGGATCAAATGTAAGCACTTGGAAGAATCCATAGCAGAATTTACAAACCCAAGTTCTAAATGTACAATTGCAGTTAACATGAAAATTCTGCAACTTTCCAAAGCAAGACTTAATTGCTTGTGGCACTGTATGAGCCAGCAGAAGAGTGGACAAGCACCATTAAACACATAGTAATATCCAGCAGTATCTGACCTTAAGTTACTTATTTGCTATGGAAATTTCCCCTAAATGTGTCAGTGTGACTCTGGTACCTGTTCTGGACTAAAAACCAGAAAACTGGAATGGACAGGAAAGGAAAAGCTGAACTTTTTGAGAAAGCACTCCAAGCATTGAGTATTCCCTGGTTGTTTATACAGTTTTTATCTGGCCTTCCTTGTAGGGTGCAGGTGACTAGTGCTGCTTTGCTCAGAGCTGAGGCTGTTGCTGCACACAGTTTAATAAGAGTGAAGTCCTACTGTGTTTGTGAAATGACATCTTGGTATTCATAATCCTACTGGAGGCTGAGAGAAACTAAACCTGGAAAATGAGGCTTTGGCTGTGATTTCATGGTTTCTTCAAAAACACTGCTAAAGTGACTATGCTTAAAGGGAGGCCTTACTATACAGAATACAGTTAAAATTTGGTTCTTCGTAATACAGCACTCTGATGCTGTCTGGTTGCTGGATAGGAACAGAGAGAAGAATCTGTTCTCTCTTCATCTTTCTTTGCCACAAGACTGTATAGACTACTTATCATTGTACTTCTACAAAATCTCTGATATCCATGTTGTCCTTCTCTGTACCTCTTCTAATTCTTTTATTTTTGACCCACTCAGAATTTAAGTTATGGGGATAAAATAGAACTTCATCATGCCACAGTGCTCTTTTGTGTGTGGCTCCCTATTTTTTTCCTATTTATATATATATATTTTTATATATTTTTTCTTTCTTTCAAAGTGCTACTGACCATTAAGATGAAACCTCTACCAGTCTGTTTCTGATTGTTTCTGAGCATTAATAGTCATTTCAGGCAGTACTCAACATTTTATATGTAGAGGTGGGATTGCTTTCTCCCTATGAGCATTCCTTTCAATTTATTTACATTACAATAGTGTTTTTTGTGCACACTAAGAGGAGATATTCAACAAAGGCACTTAAAGGATATTGCTGCACTGCACTTTTTCTTTCTTGTTCTGTCTCATGCAGGAGATCTTGGAGAACCTCAGAAAGTTGTCTCTCACATGGGAATTATGTGCTAGGTAATTTGTTGATATTAGACTCGCTGGAAAATGCATACCAGAGATAAAAGGAAATAGCTTTTCATTGTGCCCCAAAGACAAGTGTCAAGTAATAAAAGAAATAAACTTAAAAGGCAGAATCAAGTGGTGAGTCAGGTTTTAAGACTATCACTTATTTAGTGGATGTAAAAGGAGGAAATAATGCAGTACATTTCCCAACTCTTAGGGGATACGTGCTCCTTACAGTTAATGTGATATCTGACATTCAACTTATTCCATTTTTATTGAAGAGGAAGAGAGGGTAGTGCAAGTACCTGAAGATGATGTTTGTGCTGTGAATAATCCTCATGGTATCTATAATGATACAGGAAAGAAAGCAAGTAACCATTTGTCCTTTTCATGAACAAAGTGAATGTCCCTTCTATGAGGTTAGTCTTGCTCCCAGGTAACCAGCACCAGAACAAGAGGACTCAGCCTCAAGCTGCACCAGGAGAAGTTTAGGCTCGAGGTGAGGAGAAAGCTCTTCACAAAGAGAGTTGTTAGCCATTGGAATGGGCTGCCCAGGGAGGTGGTGGAGTCACCATCCCTGGAGGTGTTCAAGAGGCGATTGGATATGGCATTTGGTGCCATGGTTTAGTCATGAGGTCTGTGGTGACAGGTTGGACTTGATGATCTTTGAGGTCTCTTCCAACCTTGGTGATTCTGTGATTCTTTGAAGTTATTTGAGAAATTTAGAAGTCATTTGAGTGACTTATGTAGAGTACAATGCAATCCTACTATTTCTTTATTTCTCTTAGTATGGGCTAGGAGTTTGGGTAAAGTCGGAAGCTAGACTCAAACTAAACAGCCACTTGGGCTTTGTTGTTGTCATAAATGGAAATGAAAGCAGAATAGAGTTTAAATGGCATTTAAATTAATACAATAGGGTTTAGTTGTTATTCTGGATTCTAAATGACTCCAGGAACATTCTGTTGCTTCATTTTCTGACTAGCACTACTTGTTTTTAAATTCAATATAACACGAAAAGCATGACTTAGTGCACTGTTATTCTGCCCACACTTCAAATACCATGAACATACATTTCAAATGAAACCCAAACCTGTTCAGTTCAGTGTCTCTCTAAGACCTACAGAGTTTTTCTGCAGTGAATGCAGTATTTAACTATATAAAATCTCTCAACTGATTTCTCTGATTTCTCATTTTTACCCACAGAAATCCACTGTGGTAATCTCTGGATCATGACAACAAAAACTCTTAACTACATTTCTAAGAAGGTTTTGGAATGTCTAGGAAAAAAAAACCTGAAATACTTTTTCCTGAATCTGACTTCCTATGACTTTATCTATCAAATGTTTTTGGTTTTTTTTCCTTTGTGCAATAAGGAAATATTTCACCCATTCACCCTTGTAGTATGGAATCTATTTCGACCTTTAAAGCCTTTAAAAGGAGGGGAAAAAAAACAACTAACTGGAAAGTTTACTAGAATCTAAATACATTCTTTAGCTTTTGCTTTCTTCACATGTGAAGTTTGAAAAGCAGTATTAACAGTGTGGTTCCTCTGCCATTTTTTCTTTGCTTTGCATTTTCAGAAGATTGAATCCAAGAGGGTTTAATTTGGGGGTTTATCTAAATAATCACAACCATCTCTGTTTTTCCACAAGCTTCCAGCCCAAGGTCCTAACATGTTTTCAGTCTCATTTTGGCCAGTGGTACAATATTGGATTACATGTGGGCTCTTCCAAAGGGTCTATGGAAATGTTTTTAGAACTCTGTGGTGCAGGGTGATATCTGGAGCTAATCACTTATTCATCTTGCATAAAAATGCTAATGTCTAAGCAGAGCTGTAATTCACCAACTTTACTTTTAAGAACTGATTTCTCCCTTTGTGCCCTCTCTCTGGAAATTGTAGCTATGCCATTTGTGTTCTGTAGACAATTCTATTACTTCTTCTTGATCATTTCCATTTCTTGAATTACCTTGCTATCTTTCCAAAGACTGACAAAAACTCTTGAGATCTATAATTACATGCATTTAGATTTTCATAGATGAAGAAATTCACACAAACCTCACACATTCCCCACTATTGGTGGTGGCCCTTCTTTCCTCCTTTCTCTGCATTTCTTCTAGGCTGTTATAAAAGATTCAAGTAATGATGAAGAAATTTGTCATTTTTCATTCTTGTTTCTGTTTGTTTTCTAAGTTATATACTTTTATTTATATGTATATGTTTGTTTTCTTTGTGGAGGCTTAGTTTACATATGTTCAGCTCCTCATGAGACTTAAATATAGATCAAATTACCAAGATAAAGCTGAAATTGAATAATGTCATCAATCTTCCTTCTAAACTCAAGGATGTCTGCTGCCATCAGTTTAGTCTGATTTCATCATCCCCATCTAGGTTTATTTTTGATGCTGTTGATCCTTTTCTCTTAGATTAAATAGAATAGAATTTTTCTCTTAGATTAGTAGCAATGAGGTAAAACTTTTCAGTATGCTGGGGAGATCATGCCTTAAATTTCCAAAATCTGAGGACTGTAAAAATCTGTTTTGATCTGTTTAATGTATTGATTGATGGCTAAAGTACTGCTCTTCAAAGCTGCATGTGGAATACATACAAACTGTCATGACAAGTTGTCCTTTTTTGTTTGGACAAAGTGTCTTGTGTATTATTGTCTTTGAAAAAGGTTTTGCATCCTAAATCTGGTATGAAGCAGTATTTTGTCTCGGGTTTTTCTTTTTGACAGAAACTAGTCATGTGAACCATCTCTTCATGTAGGTAAGTTCAGCCTCCTCGTGTCTGTAGGGGCTGGCATGCTTTGAGTTACAAAATGTCCAGTCCCATCTTTTGAATATGACTGAATATGAATTTCACAACTTAAGTTTTGGAAAAGAACAGTAATAAGATAATTATTTTAATATTCCTACAATAGCATCTTAAGAAAGAAGTTTCTGAACAAATGTAGTCTCATTTCTTTGAAATGAATGACTTTCATGTAACTGTCCTTTCTACATCTTAATATCCTATCCAAATCACATAATGGGCTATTAGTCTTTTCAAAAATTGCATGCAAATCTGTCTGAAGTATTTAAAGCCCTAACCAGAACCAGCTGCCGAAAGGCTTTTGTCTTGGTTTTGGGTTTGCACTATTCCTCCAAGTTAAAATATATTAAATGCGTTTAGAGCTTTTTCTAGCATTCAAGAGAAATATTTTGCTATCTCAGGTGCTTTTCTGACTCAGGGAATGGATCTAGGATCTTACAGAACTGGGGCAAGAGCCAGAAATTCTGAAATAGGTTTTTCTAAAGTACCAGTAATATCTTGGTAACTTTGTGGGACTCCTTTTATTCAATCCCATTATAACATTTTAACCATTTCTGGACTTAGTGGGAAAAGAGTTTACTTATTAATGCTTCAGTTGGGTTTAGATTAGAGGGTATATGGTATGTTTATATAAGATGTCTCCTCAGGATTTTTGTGAGGGCACTTGTAGAAGTTTATGAACCTGACTTAAATTAACAGTAAGCAGGCGGATCTAGTTGGTTTGAAAAATCAGATCTCAGTTGTCTCAGACATTACAGCACTACTTGGTATCAATATGTCAGTGGCTTTTTCCCTGTATAACCTCATTTTCTAAGTTAAATGGAAGTTTGATGCGCTTACAAAATTACAGGCCTGATGGTAAGTGCAAATAAGAAGGAAAATGTCTAAATCTTTGAGTGCACTTAGCAATCAGGTAATGAGGCACCAAAGCCTGCTTTTTTGCCCATTGTTATTGGTGGATAGAAAACTGCTCACAAAATAGAGATTAGCTTGTAACCCTTTGAAAATTTCTCTGTATAGCTGCTGATATCTTTAGTTAACACCCTTAGCCTAAAATTTAGCAAGCGGACTTTTTGTTATCTAATTTTCACTGACCCTTCTTTGCTTAAATCTTTATGTTTAGGAGGATAATCTCCAGTATATTGGGTAAAACTCCAGCAACTTTACAGTAATTAAAATGCAGATTTAGTTCTTCTGATGTGTAATAGCTTTGAAGCATACTAAGGTCTGCTGAGGGAATCTCTCTTGTTTGTGTATCCTAATAGAACATAATGACTGCTTTCAAGCCATTACAGTCCATCATGTTAGTGACTCCATATGCTGGATATCCTTATCAATGAGATTTCCTCTCAGAAAATGTACCATAGTTATGTGGTAGTGTGTGTGCATGTATATCTACCTACCTACCTGCCTATCTACCTTCTAAGTCCAAAAATCACTTTCAAATTAGCAGTCATCTCTTTATAGACTTTTGAACTTGGGTTGTCTGAGTTTTCACTAAAATTTCCAGCTTAGTGGAAGCAAAGCCTTTCACTTAGGTGAGAAATAGGTCAGCTAGATCAAAGGTGCTCCACAATTTACTTGTTAGCTCTAAGGTACCTTTTTGCAGTCAGATCTGTGTCCAGCCCAGGAGAGGTTTCCTGAAGTATACTATGCCTTCTATTTAAACTATACCTAAGAGTCTCTTACTTAGACAGCACCTACATGACAAAACAAGAAACCATGATCTGATGCCTTTATAGCTCTCTTCATGTATTGTGCCCTGAAGAAGGCACAAAGGTTGTCTTCCAGAGTTAAGCCCTTTATCTATGGCTTCTTTCCTCTTGGTTTTGACTGCTAATGCCAAGAGCTGGGTGGAGACAGGCAAAAAGAGAGACTTAAAGAGCCAGGAATGTGATCAGGTGTTAAGTTTTTATAAGTAAAAATCAAGATCTGGGATTTTTTTTTTTGTTGTTTTCTATTCTCCAGACTTGCTTTTTAAAAAATGGGTTTGAGGGAACTGACTCATGGTTCTTTGTACTGAGGCTGAGTGGGATAAATGATCACACTTGAATTTTAAATAGCTAGTTCATATAGCATTCTCTCCCTGTGAGTCTGGTGTACTATATATGTCAGAAGAGAAAGCCTCTGCTACAGGTCCACAACAGGAGATAGGAGTGTGCAAATGGACAAAAGCCCTGTACTCACAATGAGAGACTATAGATGTTCGTCCTCCATGGGAGCAATCTGGACTGTATTTTCAGCTTCTTACAGGTCTCAGTCTTAGATGAATAATATCTTCTCTATCATTATGCAGTGAGGAATCTCTCCCCAGTCAGAGGAGCTGCTTTATGCTTATTTGTTGAAGACCTTTTCTGTTGTGAATGCCAGCCCTAGGCTGTCCATACACAGTTGCAATATTGATCATAAATCAACAATTATGTAGTTACAGCCTTAAACATAAGAACATTGCACATGATTGTTTCCAAGATAATTCCTAGCTCCATATTAACACCAAGCATTTTGCATCCAAATCCTTCATGAGGCAAGAACCAGCAGAGTGGCTTTTTGTAGGAGAGATCAACATACCAGAAATAACCAAGCTAAAGAGCACCTATGTCTGGACTGTAGGGCAGGAAAGGTTTGCACTGCTGCTCCATCTGTCTGGACTGGGTGACTAGATAAAAGCTGCCCCTTTCTGCCCCACTTGCCTGTAATATTCCCATTGGAAATGCTGAGTGGGAAAAGCAGATTTATTTCTTTTAAGTGTGGAATCAGGACATCACCCAAGTTCTGGATCACATCTGGCTGGTATGGTATTCTAAATGGCTAAAATGTAGTGAAAGTATCTTCTGGTGAAGGAAATGGGTAGTGGAGTGAGGTGATCCTGGCCTGGGAATTTCCCAAAGCCAGTCCTAAGGCTGAGTTGAAATGTCTTGGAAATAGTCTGGGTTATTATTAAAATGCTGACAGATCCTTTAAGTTCAGCTGGGGGACTGAGGCTGCTGTAATACACAGATCCTGTAAATTAGAGTTATAAGGTATGTTTAAGTAGAGCCAATATGTGTCTAGATATTCTATTGCTTTTTCAGTCCTACTGATTTTGCTTTACAGTGTGACAGTGATGAATTGATGTCTACCATTTCCAACTGCCAGGTAGTCTGTGTACACATTTATTAAGATTAATTAAAAAGTAACAAATTGTAAAGTAATAACATTAACAACTAGTGGGAAAAGTGTAGACATTTTGACAGTCTTTTTGAATTTCATTAAAAGATGGTAGTGACAAAAACCCAAGAGACTATTTCTACTTTACTAAAGAAATAGGTCACAGATTCAATTACAGTCACTGAAGCATGGACTCAATCTATCATGGCAAATTAAGTACATTTTAGCAACCTACTTTCCTTTAAAAATTTTATAGACACTTTCACTGGAAGAAGAAAGACTATAGAAAAAGAAACTGCAGACGGTAGCCTTTTTTTTCCTCTCCTCTATTGCTACTGAGTGCTTGGCTTATTTACCATAGGTATAAGACACAGGGAAAAATCATTGTGAAATGTCAAGATATGTAATCTTCATTACTCTTGCCATTTTTTGTCTTTAATTAATGATATATCATTTGTTCTTTGACTAGGAAGCATGGCTCAGGCTGAATCCACAGTACATCAGTTAGCTTTGTCTTGTCATAGAAATCAAAGGACCCATTTACTTAGAAAAATTCACTGCACAACCTTTATGCGATTTTGCCACAGATCCATAGTGCCGGGCTGAAAATGTGTTGTACTCCCAGGCCCAAATAAATAGAGACACATACAGCCTGTGGATATGGTTTAGCTGAATGCAAATATTGGAATGATGAAACACTCTTTTGCCCACAGCAGAACTGATTCCATGTTGACAACTGGAATTTACAAAGATCCTTTTTCAACAGAGTAGCAGTGGCCATATTTGCTGCATTACACACGGCTGCCACAAAATAGCAGCAAATGTAATAGGTAAGAGAGATGTAATCTAGTTTCTCTTTAAACATAACCCCCAGCTTTACTGTTGTAACCTTAGAAGCACACACTTTCACATATTAGGGTATTCAGCTGACCTTTAGGTAGGATTTTTAATTCTTAGTATGTGGCAGTTGATCATGCAAATAAACCTATGCCTGTCATACAATGAACCCAAGTTGGTTAAAAGTGACACCACGCTTTCTAAGGCAATGTTTATGAAATGTGTGAGCTTCTCTAAGTACAATGGAGGCAAGATGCTTTCCCTTTCCAGATACACCTCTTTCCAACAATTTATTTTTACTTATGGTTCAACAGTTTTTCTCTGATTAAATATTCAGGGCCAGATTCACCGTTGCTCTACTGCACTGTAGCACCAGAAAAGCAAACAGCACAATAAGGGTAGCACAAAGGCAGACCTGTGACTCAAGCTTTCCTTATACTGAATTGCACAAAAATACAGTCCACATATGAGTCTCATACCTACTAGCAGCTACAGTCTAGCCACAATCATGAGCTCAGGAGCAATGCTGCCAATGACAAGCATAATTGCATCAGCACAAACTGTGGAAGGTTGAAAAACACCCACCACTCCTATTAGTCATCAAATTCTGCACTATTGCAGGTACCTCAACAATCATGGGAATATTAGATGACAAAACCAGACCTACTTTACCCTGTCAACCTTAATATACTTATTTTCTTGTCAAAATTACATTTCCCTTTCAAACGATTCCACTCAATGCCTATATTAAGGGTGCAGCATTTAAGTAACTCCTGTCCTGGGTTTTCACGTACACTCACTACAATCCATTATCCAGAGAGAAGTGATTGTGATGCCAGCTAAAGCAATGATAAATGCTTTGCAGAAGATTCAAACCTACACAGAATTCTCCTTCTTTCAGTAATGTTCTAGATGTGGTATGCAAGCCTGTTTTCCAGGAAGCTTCTTAATTGCTCTTTCATTTATAAGCCAAATACTTGCTTTTTAGCATCATTAGAAGAAAAATATATATGGAAATATTAATGTTATTTAATAAAATTCACTGAACACCTGCATCTTTAAACACAGAGCAAAATAAGAAGAGGAGGCTCAGGGGAGACCTTATTGCTCTCTACAACTGCCTGAAGGGAGTGTGTAGCCAGGAGAGGTTGGTCGCTTCTCCTAGGCAACCAGCACCAGAACAAGAGGATACAGTCTCAGACTGCACCAGGGGAAGTTTAGGCTCAAGATGAGGAGAAAGTTCTTCACAGAGAGAGTTGTTAGCCATTGGAATGGGCTGCCCAGGGAGGTGGTTGAGTCACTGTTCCTGGAGGTGTTGGTGCCATGGTTTATTTAGTCATGAGGTCTGTGGTGACAGGTTGGACTTGATGAGCCTTCAGGTCTTTTTGATAATAAATATCAAAATGTTAGGAATTATGAAAAGTAGGGTTGGCTATGAGAATTACAGACACAGAGTCTGGGAACAAGGAAGGAATTTTGTTCAAGAACAGCTTGGATAACTGTTGATTTAATATGGGTGCAGTGTTGCTGTTGTGAATTAGACCATGGAAGATGGAGCTACATCTTCACATAGCCAGGAGGAACAGGATGGGATGTAGAAGGGACTTGGAGCATAGTCACTATACAGCCAAGGAAGAGAAAATGAGAGTGGAATGGCCACATGAGACAATGATGTTATTTGTATACCAGAAACCTATGCAATGAAAGAACATTAAAACAGCAAATTGGAAAATCTTGCTCCCAAAGAGTTTTTTATGCATTAAGGCTATTCCAAATGGCTCCAAAAAGTTTAGCATTGTTCTAAAAATATCTTGTCTTAGTACAAAAGGAAAAGTTTCTAAGGTCTTTATTGGTTTTAAATTCATTTGCCTTTCCATTGAAATGACTGAACGTGCCATAGAATTATGTTCCTTTCAACATGTTTCACCAACCACACTACTAAATGCTATAGATACTTCAGTCTAATCATTGGTGCTTCTGAATTAAATAGGTTTTTCTTATGAAAAATGTGAGATTTCCCACTAATTTTAATACACTGTTCATATTTTTTTGTGGCAATGTTAGTAACTGTAAATGCAATAAGACATGAGTGGGACCCTTTCCGCTTACCAATATACCAGCATAATGGAGGAAGAAGTCATTCTAGTAAAGCTCAGAAAAGTTTTATGAGTATCAGGCTGAAACACAGCCATCTGTGATGTTCTGTGCAGGACACAACAAAGAGCAGCAGAGCTGACTGGGCACTGCTGTATTTCTTGTTAGGGCTCTGAAGAAGTTTCTACCACAGGAAGAGCAGCTTGTAGGATTGGAAACCCTCTCTCTCTCATTAGTGTGTGTGTAGGGGAGTTAACTTGATTAAGACAACAGCAGTATTGTTTGAATGTTGATGCTATTAAGAAGTGGTTGGTGAATGTGTTGCTTTGTGTTTGGCAGACATGAAAATTTAAACCTAGTTATGTTTAAGGATGACATTAAGTGAGGGAATCAACTGAGAGAGCATAATATGCTTATGTCTTTGTCCTTATGTCTTCATCTGTCTGTATTTACAACTGATATCATGGATGAAAGCCACCGTTGTATATAGAGTGACCATAACAGTATAAAGCAGAAAAACTATTAAGTTTTTCATTGGAGAGCTGATATTTACATTTGTACCCAATGAAACAGACAATAAAATGCTCTACAGGGAGTACATTTGGGAAGTGAAGCTGCTCATAGAATTATCTATGAGTAGATAATATTCATGTCCTGGCACATGTGCCGCCTTTAATAATTAGAATTATTTAACTGCTTTGTGAAGTCCTAAATGACTGCATCTGCCTCTTGAAAGCATTTCTCTCTTTGTGCAGTTCTGTAGGTATAATCAGAGCACTTCAGTTTAAATCTGGAGCTGGCCAGCTGATGGTGATATCAGGATGGAGCACACTGACCTCTTCAGAATTTGAGTTGTTTTGGAGATTTTCTGTCACAGTGTTGGGACGTTAGACTTTTCAAGGTCTAGCTCTTTAACAGCCACCCTTAACCTAGAAAAAGGAGCCAACTTTATCAGAAGTTCAAGTACAATCAATCTTTAATTTTTTGTAGTCTATCTACTTTTATTATTGTTAAAAGGTACTTCAAACTGGGAATGGAGGATTGTGATGCTTTTAAGTGGGGAAAGAAATGAATAGATTTATTCATAGATTATGCAGAACACTTCTAAAAATATTCTCCCTTCTACACTGTCTTCTCTCTTTCTGTTTTGCATCTCATTTCAATAAGCACCTTTCACTGAAATATAAAAGCATCCAAAATGTACAGTCTTCATGTTTTGATAGGGTAAATTTTTTTTGGTTGTAACAAATAATTGTAAAGAACATCTAATGTTTGGGAAAACAGCTTGACAAGAACCACGGCTGTAGGCTTGACTAATAACAAATAAGACATGCACATATTTAGTCATAGTTAATAGTCTTGAAACTATTTACACTCTTGTACTCTGCTTGAATTGTAGGAGCTGAAAAATGTTTGTCATTGTCACTACACTCCAGTTGACATCCAAACTTATTTTGTAGAAAAAGCTTTAATGACACCACTGAGAAATTATTGAAAATGTTAGAAAAGAGGGGGAGAAACTACAGCCTTTAGGAAAACAGCAGTGAGAGCTGGAGCCCATGACAGCAAAAATTGGTTTATAGTATGTCATATATCAGTAAAATCTATGGGCACTGCTTTTTATTATAACACCCCCATCTGGGTTACAACTTCATATCGGTACACTAGGTTAAATTGCTAATGTCTACAATACCGTCCTGCATGAGGCTTTGCTGAAGCTGAAATTTCTGTCTTTTGTACTTTGTTGTTTCTGTATTCACAGTTGGAACAACTTCAGGAGAGGAACACATCTGATGTTAAATAATTAGAAGAATATTCAAAAGTCGCTTGTATGTAACAGTGATTGGCGCACTGAGAGGCCTGATCGAGATGTACATAACATGAAAATACTACTTAATGACTGGGGCAAATCTACCTTACTTCTTCTAAATTAGGTTTGGGAAGCCACATGTGGAATAATGGGGAAGGAGGGTGAACCTTCTTATGACAGTCAAGGTTTCCCTTAACCCCAGATTGTAATAATTGCCAGCCTGGTTGTAGCTGAAGAATTCCTCTCTGAATGGAATTCCTCTGGAATGTGTTGGCAGTAAGGACTCTCATTTGGTGTGATTTCATAGCTGTTTCAACAAGGACTTCAGGGCATTCTGCATAAAGTATCATGCTCTAGCCACTTTGAAATATGAGCTCATGAAAGAGAGATTCTTGGCCTTCTGTATATTGCAGTCATATCTTTGGGCTGTTACCTTTTCTATCATTTGGAATGTTTGCTTTCGTGCTCCAAAGTCCCATTTGTTTTCCTCATTCTTGTAGCTTGCTCTGTATTTTATCTACAACTACCTGAAGGGAGGTTGTAGCCGGGTGGGGGTTGGTCTCTTCTCCCAGGCAACCAGCACCAGAACAAGAGGACACAGTCTCAGGCTGTGCCAGAGGAAGTTTAGGCTGGATGTTAGGAAGAAGTTCTTCACAGAAAGAGTGATTGCCCATTGGAAAGTGCTGCCCAGGGAGGTGGTGGAGTCACCATCCCTGGAAGTGTTTAAGAAGCGTCTGGATGGGGTGCTTGGTGCCATGGTTTAGTTGATCAGATAGTGTTGGATAATAGGTTGGACTTGGTGATCTCAAAGGTTTTTTCTAACCTGGTTAATTCTGTTCTATTCTTAGATGGTGTTGGGTGATATGTTGGACTTGATCTCAAAGGTCTTTTCCAACCTGTTCTGTTCTGGATTTTAGCAGTGGCTGAGCAAATTCTGCTCACAATTTCAGTAAAAATGACTATTTCTGCATGTGAAATTCTGGTGCATTGAGAGGTTAAGCATGTGGCATATCCCAGGGAACAGAAAGATACTTGAGCCTAGGTACAAGTGTGTGAATAGTGCTGCTATGATGGGTTGTACATACCGTTCTCCACTTGAATGAAGCAGAAAGAGACTCTCACAAATTCTACTCTCTCAAATTCCCAAGTTCTTTTCAATTCTATGCTTGGGAAATGTTAAGACACAACAACAATGAAAAGCCAGTATCCTAAGTAAATAGCACATACATATTTTTAATCAAGAAACCTGTAAATAAAGTTTTCATGTCTCGCTGGAATAATTGACTCATTCCTTGCTTCTGGAAGTCTAAGAATGAATTAGGTTCCAATAACGTCAGTTTGCTGTCTCAGATAAGTTAGCTCTCTGAGCCATAAATAACTACATGGTTTAACATCAATTTATTTATTTTACAATTTATAAAGTGAACTCATCACTAGGATTCTTGGCATGTATACAAGGATAACACAAAGTAAGAACATATTGACTAGTTTCAGCTAAGTGAACTCCTTCAACATGTCCTCAGTAAATGTATATAAATCATCACCAACATCTCCAAGCATAGACATCAATAAATATATAAGCCTTGGACATTGTCCTGAAAGTCAATGAACTAGGGAATCTATCAGATCACCAGGGAGAAATTTCCAGAGTTAAAAATGCTCTGACAAAAGCTTTCTGACTCAGCCTCAGGTCTCAAATCCATCAGGTGGTATATTTAAATCATCCTTTAATAGTACTCTTACGGAGTCAAGGGTGGTGATGATACAGAGGGAGAGTGTCTCACTCTAGCACAACTCTGACCTAATGCTGCATCAGTGCGCACTCAAGCTATGCTGCGCTTGCGAACAAATGAAGAGAGAATGCTTTGCAGGAGTTGCCATGAGGGAGAACACACTGCAATGACTGATGCTTCTGAACTTCAGGGAATTTCTAAGAGAAATGAAGATAGCAACCTTGTTTGGGTCTTGGCTGGAAAAGGTCAGTCCAGAACTAGTTGACCCTACCTCCAAAAGACTCAGAAAACTTTGTTTAGTGTATGTGCAGTTTCTTTCTGACAGCAAATAGAGCTGAGCTAAATACTGGGTAACCTGAAGTAAGTGAAATCTGGAAATCACTTGAAAGTTTATGTAATACTTTCTCACTCTGCTTTCCTCCTAGAGGGAAATTTACTGGTGATTTTTCACTGAAAGGATTTCCAATATTAGGAAGGAGATTTTTAGCAGATTTTTCTTACCCCGAGGTCCCAGGCAGAGGTCAAAGTGGTGCAGTGAAGGAGTGCTGACAACTTGCAAGTAGATACAGTATTTTCTCCAGAGGACCTTGCTCCATGCTTCCCAAATGACTTGGGTGTGGACACCACTGGAGCCAAAATACTACAGGGCATTGGTATTACTAGCTCCTTATCCAATACCTCTGAGGATCTGGTCTATAGTTTCTATGGTTTCCATCTCTATCAATTTTGCTCTGCTGTTGTGGAGATATTCTAAAGAAAAGCTTGAGGACCTGTCTTAGGAGGTGCAGTGAGTGCAGAGCAAAGACCTGGTGCCACAGAAAGGACCAAGATGAGCATGCAACTCCCTCCATTCAGCTCTGATCCCCTTCACTAACCTTATCACAGGGTGTGTGTGGTGGAAATAGTGTCCCAAGTTGCACCCCCTCAGGATTTCTGATGTCAGGGTAAGAGAGTATAGTTAAATTGTTACACAGAATTATTACCAACAGGCTATCTACAAACTTAGGAGATGCTTAGATGTGTTTGTTTAGAGGTGGAAGATGAGAATAATACTGAAACATGGCAGGATTGTGAATCATCAGCATGAAACCCCCCCCAGGCTTTCTCCCCCGGCTATGGCAGCTCTTGCCTCCAGTTGCATACTCCAGGCCCTACTGCGTTCTCTGAGGAGGAAGAGCTGAATGAAGTTTAAGTAGAAAGACTGCTGGGTTTGCTTCTTCTAGACTACCTGCTGCCAAAGAAGTGACTAATCCATCTTAATTTCAATTACTTTTATTCACAAAGCATGTGGAAAATTCATGGCAGCATAAAAATAGTCCAGAATATAGGGAAAAGATGCAGTCTAAATTTGCCAATCTGTTCACCTGTTAGGATTTCACAGATGTTACTAAAGACAAAGAATAACATGTGCAATTTGTGACATAATCTAGGAATTTAAAACTCTCCAGAGACCAATTATAGAGATTTGGGCACTTAAGCTGCTAGTAGGCTTCCAAGCTCTACCTGAGATGCTCCTTCTTTTAAAAGTCCTTGTGTACATATGTAATTGTTTTCCACAGGATAACTGACAAAGTTTCTGTGCCTCATTCATGCAATCAATATAATTTTTGTAATGATAACCTGAATATTAGCCCTACAGGCATGGCTTTATCTTTTCTGTGTTAAACCTACTGATCTGATAATTCTTCAAAGCTCTTTCATAATACTTTTCACATGTAGCATCTGCAAAAAAAAAAACCCAAAACAGCCACTGGATTTCTACTGGGGTCAGTTCTGTTTATGGTCTATTAAATGGTACTTTTTGTAACTTATTACACAAAGGTCTCACGGACCCTTTTTAGACCAGAATGTGGCCAAATTATAGCAGGTGAGTATACAATTCACATTTATGGCAGGTTGACTTTTGCAAAAGCTGGATTTAAGCATTTTCTTAGGCAACTGCCTGCTTGGAAACAACTCAAGAGAAATAACACACCTAAGTATGCAAACCATGTTTATCTTCAGGAAAAATTATTCACATCTCAGAAGGAGTTATGATAGCTTACAGAAGGTTGGTACTTAGTATTGAGGTCAAGACCTAAAAATCTTGCCTGTCTCTACATCTCGGTTCCATCAAGTATAAAGGGAAACACAAATCTGTATTGGATTTCTTCTGCATTTGAAGAGGTAAAGTTAATAAGCAGTCACTTTCTATTTCTACCAAAACTCTCAAGATAGGTCTACTAGCCTGCTCCCAGGATGATGTTTGTGTGTGCAGGAGAGAAACATAATTAGGCTTTGAGTTCTGTACAACGTAATCCGTGGCAAGTATGAATGACATGAAAGGCAACAGAAATTGCCTGGGAGGAGGCTGTTTTTGTTTGTTTTGGAGGGGGAAAAAAAAAGAGAGGTTGAAAAGATTCTTTCTGAGGCTGATGTAATCTAGCTGTGTTTGCTCTGAGCTACAGACGCTTGTGCATCACAGCACAGGCAATGGAAGGGGTGGGAAGAATAGAGAGTCAAGGGGTAAATTCCACTTGCTGCAATACCTGCTTTTGATGTAAGATTTAATTGGATGTGATTTAGAAAACTGCTGGCATCACAGGGGATATTAATACTCTCCTCTTATTCTCTATACTGCCTGAGGTTGCTGTTAGGTTTCTGTCTGCGTAAATGTCCCTTCTTTTCTCAGTGAGAAAGCATTAGATGGTATGAGAGGAAATGTTGAAGACACCTTATTGTCCCTCCCAGGGGGTGTTTATCACACACTTGTTTCATGCACAGCTCACACAGTACTCATCCACATGTCCCTGAATTATTTTCAAGTGTTATATAATGAAGTCTGTTGTTCCTCCCTTTCCTTTCCTTGTTTTACCAAATATTGGGCAACAAGTGTCTTAGTTCTTTTTCACTTGTTGAGTCGCCAGTTAGTCACCCTTGGACTAGAATGACTTGAGTGTATTACTATCCTTTACAGATATTAAAACTGGATGTTGCTTTTGACTGAACTACATCTATAAAAAAATACAGTCTGTGGTCAATATCTTTCTCACTCTGTCAGTTGGGTGGATAATAGCTCTTTATGTAAGGAAGTTCAACAGAAGTTCTGTTATAGGAGTTTATACTTCTGACTCAGATCTTATCACTAGAGAAATAAATTTAGTTACTAAATCAACAAGTAGCTAAAATCTTATTACTCCATCTTGTGGAAGAAGCCAAAAATGACACAAGTGATGTTAATCCAACACATTTCGTGCTGTGTGGGTTACCTAATAAGCCCCAAATACCCAGACTTCATAGGTTTTTTTGGTAGACTTTGTTGTGGAATTGTCTACTTCATTCTAAAACCTCAGTTCAAAAAAATATTTCAATATTTGTGTAACATTGATTTCTGGGTATATTTAAGTTCAAATTGCATTGGGTTTGTAATAGAAACTAACAAGGAGATCTGCCGGGGTTTTTTCCCCCTCATTTAAGAAAACAGTGTGAAAGTTCAAATGACAGAAGTCTGAGCTCTTGTATAAAAGACAGATCATTAAGTATTACTCTCAAGCTATAAAATTAAAACGTATATTATGTGGCTCATGACATACTATTTCCATTTTCCTTCTGTCAGGGTTTTGTGGCTTCAATAGGCGTGGACTGAGATATCATCTGTTCAACGGGCTGGCATGGTTTTGTTTAACTTATCTTTGTGTAGTTCCACTGAGAATTATTTTCACAACAGAGACCTCTACTGAAAGGAGAGCGGCTTTGCAGAGCCAGAGCCCTTCCGTGGAGCAAATCCAGTTGTTAACCAGTGGTATCACACAGGAGTTTTACAAATGTCACAATAATCCATTGGTTAACTCTTCTCATGGAAACAGGGAAAAAAGAATCCTAAAATAGTTAACCTCTTGCTTTATTTAGTCTTTTGGAAGAAGTGGGATATGGATTTGATTCATAGCATGCTAAAGCCCTTAAGGATTCTGCTGAGATTGGTATGCTAATTGCTTCAGTGGTGCCTGTCCTTTTTAAAAGACAGAATTATTGTGATGTATTATGTGACAGCCTAGTTAAAAGATTCTAAAATATTTTGGTTTAGTAGAACAATTTTCATAGGGGAGAGAACAAGACATCTTCCAAACCAGGTTCTGCGTAACATAAGCACAACACTGACATCTGGTGTTTCAAATCAGATTTAATTCTGGGCAAGGTTAGTTTAACAAGCCCTAACAAGCACAGTTCAGCATACAGATTTAGTTCTGAGCAAGGTTAGGCTGACAAGTATTTAAATGTTCAGGCAGACTCCAGGGTACAGAGGCAGATTAATGTTTAAGTGGTCGTGCTGACTTGAGTCTGGTGTTGAAAACTTGGCCTGCAAAACCTTTGGTACCTAATAAAGGGAATGGAAAGTTTGTGGTGAGATCTGAAGGTTCTCAGACTGATTTTGAAGGATACTCAGGGTAAAGTCAGGAAGAGATATTTCCAAAAAAAGTCTCTCAATCACGTAATTAAACTTCCCAATGTGCTTTAATCTCTAGTTAAGGATATTTTTCCAATATGCAGCTGAGCATGGTTTTTTTCTGTGTGTCAATTTATCTTTTTTTACACTGGTGTTTATTTAAGACTTTCTAGCATCCTCTTTATTAAGTGCAGTTTGACACATGGATTGATCCCTTCTCTCTGACCCTTGCATCTTTGATAATCTCTACTGTGTATTTGCTATATAGTTTAAAAGCAATAAGTGGGGCATGATCAGTTACCAAGACTCACCTTGTGCAGCATGCATGGTAAACATTTATTTCTGGGAAGCTAAAAGCTTTCTTGCTTTTTTGCATCTATGCCTGGTTCTTGGCTCATTGGAATTTGTTTTTCCTGTTACCCTCTGAAACAGAAAATAAACCAGAAGGGAAAATATAGTAGAAGAGAGGGTGATGTGGCATCAGGCTTGCTCATATAGCTTTGAGGAGGCTAGCTAGTTTTGTACTTAAAAATACATAATTAGTTCTCAGGGACTGTTATTTATAAGGATTCAGGAGAAGAGCAGATGCCATATCCCTGTAACTTGGCTTCCAGGGCTGGTGTGACTCAAAAAAGGTGACTCTCCAAAAAGTTTATTCTGCAGTTCAGCTTCACCACCTATAAAGGAAGTGATTAACCACTTTTGACTTTCCTGTCCTGCACAGGGCTATCTTTTCTATTATTGGCATTGAATTATAAGATGAACCTCAACAGAAGAGAGGCTCCTGTATGTCTGAGTTTATTAATGACATTAGGCATCTGTCTGTGAGTGAATGGAGAGATGCTGGAGGCATGCACTGGTGAGCAGCACAGCTCTGACAACAATGGTACTAATGTAATTATTGTTTTGCTCTCTAAACTCACGTGCAGAGTAATGTTCAGTGTGTCACAGGGTTATTCAGCTCATGGGAATGAGAAAACTTGGGGGTCAGTAGCCTATAACAGGCCCTTAAAAAGTTGAGACTTCAGTTTCAATGTTCAGTCTTATATCTCCAGCCATAAACTTTTTCTAATAAGAAAGGCCTTGTGGATTCACACCCTTTACTCCCTGCCATGGTGTACTCGATTGTACTCTCAATTTAAAAAAATAAGAGAAGCAATAACATTAAAGAAAAATTTTCCATAAGAAAGCATTTGAAAGCCTTCATGACTTGCCTGTGAAGCTCAGAACAAAGTGGTGGTTGTTATATTTAATTTAGGAAAGATGTTGATTTGCTGGAAGTTGTCCAGAGAAGGGCAACAAAGCTGGAGAGGGGTTTGGAGCACAAGCCCTATGAGGAGAGGCTGAGGGAGCTGGGGTTGCTTAGCCTGGAGAAGAGGAGGCTCAGAGGAGACCTCATTGCTCTTTCCAACTACCTGAAGGGAGGTTGTAGCCAGGTGGGAACTGGTCTCCTCTCCCAGGCAACCAGCACCAGAACAAGAGGACACAGTCTCAAGCTGCAGCAGGGGAGGTTTAGGCTGGAAATTCGTCATAGAGTGATTGGCCATTGGAATGGGCTGCCCGGGGAGGTGTTGGAGTCACCATCACTGGAGGTGTTTAGGAAAAGACTGGATGGGGTGCTTGGTGCCATGGTTTAGTTGATTAGATAGTGTTGGATGATAAGCTGGACTCGATGATCTTGAAGGTCTCTTCCAACCTGGTCTGGTCTATTCTATTCTGTTCTATTCTATTCTATTCCTGAAAATTAGTGACAAATGTAGAGCACTGGCAAAAAACCAAAGGAAACAGTGCATCCTTCCCAAGAGACTGAGGAGGCAGCTGTGTATGGCTACTTCTAATATAGTCTGGCCTACCTTTATAAACCTTTATTCACTTAGTGTTGAGTTAGAAGTTTTGGGTTCTTCTCTTGCATTCATAATAACCACTAAGGACATGAAGCTTTTTGTTGAACTGGTGTAACTAGAGTTGGCTTTGTTCTTTTCCTTAATTCCCTGAGCACTCGCTTTGGGTTTTGATGGTGTTTACTTTTGCACAAGAAACTCACTTAGAAATGAATGATGTTAATAATTTCAAATTATATCTCTGGGAGCAAATCCAGGAGGGAGTGGTGGTGCTTATTTCAAAAAATAAGGAGTATCATTGCACTCCTGGTCTCAAACAGGAGTTCATATTCAATACGTTCCCTAGTAATCCAGGCCATTGCAAGCCAAAGCCTTTCTGAGTTCCTCAGGGCACATCTCAGTGGAAAAAAGTCCCTGTTCTTCATCTTGCAGGAACAGGAAGGGGGTTGAGGGAAGCAAAAAGTGTTGAAGTTGAAGCTACAAAATTCTCAAAACCATGAAGTGTAGCTACTACTCAGTGTTGCTGTTGTGTATATGTGAAGTGGGGAAAGGATAACAGAAGCAATCATGTAAGAAAGGATGTTTTTGTAAATAGTAATATATATCTGCTACTCAAAAGTTGAAATTCCTCCTCAGGCTGTATCTTGCATTCAGAGCATATATATATGTTTAAATTTTTTTAGGTGTCTAATCAGTATCTCATCCTATTACTTCAGTAGAAGTTACAATCCTTTATATGCCTTTCCAAATTCTTTATTTGCATAATCTGAATGCATCTACTTCTTTCCTATGGGTGCCAAGATCCCTGTGGAGGATCTCTCCAAACCTTCAGGGGTTTGCACACACTTAATATCCAAGTTAGCAGAGAGGATCATGCAGCAAAACAACTGCTGGGAGATCCTTTCTTCCAGCACAGAAGGATTCTGAATTTAATCCACTGAAGTATCAGTGCCTTTTATTGTCTGAATTCCCCTGGTGCAGAAAGATGCTTTTACCACTTCATATGCAAATGGTATGGAGAAAAGCGAAGAGGCAGTTGTTTATTTGCCCTTTTTCTCAGTTTGTTTAGGTTTTTGGTTGGCTGGTTAGTTGGTTTTGTTTGTGTTTTTTTCCTAATATTTACTTATAACTTCTTTTTTGATTGCAACAAAATGTTCTGGCACCTGATATGAAAACATTGGTACATGATCTTAAACACTCAAGAAAAATATCTTTTTTAATTCCATTTTACACCAGAAACATGAAGTGCCATTTAAAGTAATGGATCACAATCTCACAGTGTTACACAGATGCATCACAAAAAGCATCACTGTCTTTGTTTCTTATCAGCGTGACAAGAAAAGGTAATAACAATAGGATTTGCTTTGTGTGTAATTCAAAGCCAACAAGTACTGTCTCTTTTCCCATCTGTTTACTGTAGAGCTGAAAATTAGGTGTTCTGGGACCAAAAATGTTGTCAAAGGTAATGAGAGTTCTGCAGGCAAACCTGAAGTTTATGTTGAAGTCATTAATCTGCATAGGAACAGCAGAAAGAGGGGGCTGAGGTATTGACAACTCCATTATCATTTTGAAAAGCAGTTTCCAGTATACTTTCAGTGTCTGGAAAGAAACATTTTTTTAATGCACACAAGGAAATTTCCAAGTTCTCCTGATCCTTTTTTTTTTTTTTTTTTTCCTAGAATAGATGACAGAGATTTCATTTCCTCTCTTCCAAAGAAAAGTTGAAGGAATTTAAAGATATGTTAATACAAGATGGACTGGATGTCTTATTACTACAAACAAGGACTGCTAGTGCAGTTAATCTTGCTGATTTTTGTTGTTGTTGTTTATTATTAACATGTGTTTTTACTAATATGAAAACTAGGAAGGTCTATGGATCTCTGCATCTGGTGGAGGGCTGTTATGAAAAATTGTTGGTAATTTTTTGTAAGACACGAAAAACAAAATTGGAATTGAGAAAGTCTTCACATTAGATTCTAAGCATGGAATGGATAACCACTGCAAAATCATTAGTTTGTTATTATCGTTGTTTAGTCATGAATATTATTCTACTAGTAGGATAATGCACAATGGGAAATGGCATCCAAGCTCTGTGTGTGTCCTACTAGAAGACTTGCTTTCCAGATTTTGACTAGTAGAGAAGGGGTGTCCGAGTGTTTGGGCCAGACAAGGCAGCAACTCTTATATGCATGGCCCAAGTGGTGGGTAACTGTTGATGGAGACTCCCAGCTAGTGGCTGGATGCCCTTAGGTTCACATTGAAGAACAGCTGTGACTGCAACAAAGGCTTGAGTTTCTTTGGCATTAGTAGGAGTGCATTAGTATTGCTTAAAGATGAAGAAAAGAGATTAATATAGTTTTTTTTCCCTTTCTTTCTTTTATGGATTAGAAATTGGGAGAAAATGCAGGCCATTTAAAATAGCTCTTCACCTTTAGACTCCTTGATCTCCCTGACTTCAGGGTGATCTTGGCCTCCTCACTCCTTTCATTCTGATAAAAACTTTTTGCAGAGACTGTTGGACTGCTATGCAAGCTTGTATCCTCAGCACTGTGCTAATACCACAATAGAAAGGTAACAGGTTTTGCCTGCCATCTTTTTTGTTGGTTCAGTGTTTGTTTGGTTTGGTTGTTTTCTTTTCTTTCCTTTTCTCTGTTTATTTCTCTTTACTTAAGAGAACAAAGGCTCTGGACCTAGTCCTTGATTCACTACATAGACAAGATATTGTGAATCAGTTTATGGTTCATATGGAAGAATTGTTGAGCATTGGTAAAATGAATATTTGTTCAGTATTTTAAAGTAACTAGTTAGCTGAACATCTGCTTCTTATAAATATTCTAACAAATTAATTTATTACCTGAAACATTTGGGTAAACAGCTGAGCCTTAAGCAACTACTAAAACATGTCTATGGAAAGGTAGAATACAAATTTACAATATCATTTATGCTAGAAGTATGGCTCTAGGATTTATGTTCATCCAACTGGGAAAACAGTATGCTTAATCTAAACAGCTCAAATATGGAGCACTCATAATTCACAGGCCAAAATAAAATAAAAAGTGGCTTGTTTTTGCAGATGTTGCTCATCAGACACATTGCACCTCACTGTGTGGCCAGAGAGCAGAGGGACCATGGGACACCAAGGTGCATGTGACAATTTTTTATCTGTATGTCTTGTATATATTCCATATGCACAAATGCAGAGTGCATGTATGCATATTGCACTACATTTGTATTACATACAGACATATTCAACAATAAAAGGGAACCTGTATTCTCTCTAATATTGATAATAACTGAAAGACCTGTGTTAATATTGTCCAATTATATTTAATGGATATTTTTACATTTTTGAGGCTGGGAATTGAAAAGATGTGGCAAAGTAGCTGAACTGATTGCTCTGCTATACACAGTCTAGTTTGAGATATCTCCCTTGATATCTCTGCTCCTGTCTTTAAGGTGAAAGGCCTCTTTCACATTCATATACTTCTCTGCTTACTATTTATATGTCTTTCCCTTATTTTTCACCCTAGCAGTACTCCAAGCAGTAGTTCATTCATTTTAATTTAATCCAGTTCTATTTGTTGTGTCCCTGTTTGTCACTTATTGATGCTATATTTTCTGCTGCTCGTGTTCTAGCAACTATTACAGTCATCCTGCAAAGACTGAAACGGTACCCAGCTCCAACTATGGCTTAGTACGCTGGCTTAAATCATTTCAATGAGTCTTACAGCTACAATTAGTAGCATCACTACTAACACCTCTGGCAGGCAGCAGTCATTGCAAGGTTTTTGTAATTGCTTACAGCAAAAAAAAGAGAAACCATGAGAAATGACAGTATAAAGGAAGGAAAAAATAGGTGGTGTCAAATTTGCATTTGCCTTTTTTTTTTTTCTTTGATGAAGTTGAAAATGATTCTGGTTTTTCTTAGTCGTCTTCAGAATTCACATGCAGTTGTGGAAGCAATGTTCACAGGTATTAGCAAATTCGATTTTATGAAACTATCCTGCAACTAGTTTCTTCATTAATCTGGCTCCCCCACTGTTAATGTGAAATTCTCCTCCACTGTATGTAAATTATTTGCAGCTGCAGTTGCTTTGTTCTTGTCTGCTGAATTTCTAGTTTCACTCTAGTTTACCTCAAGTTAGTTATTACATGTTGATCTACTTCCTTACTTCAAGGTTTTTAATATTTTAATACACAGTAGAATCATCTTTTGGTTAAGTACTTAAGGTACCTTTCCATAAAGTAGAAGATCAATAATAAAAAAAAAAAAAAAAAGAGGAATCTGCAGACTATTTTCAGCTTATATTTCACAAATAAAACATTGATGCTCCCTTTTAAGTTGGCCATCACTCATCCAGCAGGTTTCACAGACAGTAACAGTTCGTTAGTAATTTCGGAAGGGGAAGATGTATGATGTTGTAAATATTTAAAATCAAATTTGAAAAAAAAGACAGAGATGAATGTGATCAGAGCAGCACAATGCTGAAGGCAATGTTTTCAAAGCAACTTGGTAGATATTGTTTTCCCTTGTAGGTGGCAGTGTTGAAAAGGAAGTTAAACCGGGGCTGACTTGGGAAAACAAAAATCGCTGCCTGAAACTCCCACAAACTTGGAAAGTGATGAACAGAATAACTTCTGCCAGGCCAGATTCAGAGTGAATAAAACAAGTGCTAGAGATTAGCACTTGGTAATTCTAACCAAAGCTGGATTTACTTAATTTAAAAAAAAAAATTCATGCTGAAGGCAAATATATGACCTCAAATGTGGTCGTATTCACACAGTCATATAGCAGGATCTGTCTGCAATAGGGTGGATAAAAGACTTGTCAGTTTAATTTTTTTTCTCCAAACTTGTGAATATGAAAGAGGACTTTAAAAAAATGCAAAAATGTCATTTTTGCTTTTTGAAAAAGGAAGTATTTGGTATCCTTAATCATGTATTTCTGAGATTCATAGCACAGGTGGTCTCATTTAAAATAAGATTGTCAGATTTTTAATCCGTGTTCTTCCCTAATTGCGGAGCAAGTGCCCTGTGAGCAGAACTGCTTATTGTTGAACTCTGGAAAACACTCTGAGGAACTGAGTGCTTTTAAAGCCAAACAGCATTTGCTGGTAAGGCTATGGATTTGTTTCTCTGTTGGTGGGGCAGTCTCAAATGTTGAGCACAAACATTGAAGAGTAAATAGCAGATTTCTATCCTTTACCAACCAAGTTATTTTGAACTGCTTCCCAGTATTCAGTTGGTGCTCTTCATTAACTGCCAGGAAATGCCGTACCTGGAGGTCTTTGATGCTGTTGCACGTTGATGTTAATAAATGAAGAAGCACAAACTTTAAGACATATCAACTCAGAAAGTGTTTTCAGTCAATTTAATTTTAAAATGGCTTGTAGGATGCAGTGGTGTCTGAAGCTTGTTTAGTCTCACTTTGCAGTAACACACTGCAAAATTTGGCATAGTAATAGCTTAAACGTGTTCATTATATGCTGTGTCTAACTAGCTGTATAAATATTCAGATCATTTGTGGTATACTTCATAAATGCTCTAAGAAATATGAAGAATTGGGTACTGGATAACTCTGAAATAACAATAAAATGAATATTCTAATTGCAGTGCATCACTTCTAATACTTGCATCAGTCATGCCATTGAAGCTAAAAATAATGTATATACATTGTCCTCTACAATACTGCAGTTCAAAGATGCAGACATGGAACTTTGATTTTTAAGACCTTTTTTATTGGTTTTTGGTTGGTTGGATTTTTGGTTTTGTTCTCTTTTTTATATTTTTCATTTATTGAGTAGCGGTTGTTTAAAGGATCACACAGAGCTTGCTTTTTACTTTTTATTTGCTGCATTTCCATACTGGAGGAATAGGATCAAAGGATAATTCAGTTTGAAAGGGACCTCAGGAAGTCTCTAGTCCAACCTCTGGCTTACAGTAGAGTCAGCTGTGGGTTTAGACTTGGTTTCCCAGGGCTCTGTCCAGTTGGGGCTTAAAATCCCCACAAAGGTTGGAGACTGCATGATCTATCTGTACGACCCATGACCCTGCTTAGCTGTACACACTTCCCTCAATCTACTGTCTGAGCTCCTGCTTATACAGGTGAGGATGCTGGTGGCTGTGCTTGCTACCAGGGCCTTGGCCAGTTTGCGTTCAGCCTGTGGGAGCTCAGTGCCTCTTCAGCAGAGCTACTCCCCAGCTGCTCAGTTCCCAGCCCCAATTGCATTTTAATACTTTTCTGGAATTTAGAATGTCAAAATTGTTGAGGTGCTGAACAGATATTTGCCAAGTACCAGTTTGAATAGGTTGATATTTAATTTTCTGTTTCTACAGAATAAAATTCAAAGTGTATGCTTTAAAATCTCAGACTTTATATTAGTTGGAATAAAACATAATCAAAATATTTTTAGACTGACCCATCCTTTACTGGTGCATTTAAAAGTAAAAGAAGTAGTGCAAATAAAGTGTGTTCATCACTACTCTCTTGCTTTATGATTTGTCATATATTTTTAATACATAACTGACACCTGATGTATTACTTAATCAAGAGAAAAAGAATTATACCTCGCACATAATCAGTTATTTTTGCCATATCAAAAAAATTAGACTAACAGATGAGGAAAATAAATAAGATGAACTTTTAAAATGAAAATGCTTAGCCTTTGGAATTTTAGTTGACAGCTTTTGAAAATTAAATTATAAGTCAAGTGCTGATAGGTTTGATATCTTCTTTGCAGCTTTGCAGATGATGTATTGCAGCTTTAATGGAATATCATTTATCATCTGATAATAACAAATGTAGTATTTCTGAGCTTGTCATCTCTTCTGTGATGACAAATAGTCCAACTTGTAGCAGTGATAATGGAATTTTATAATGATCTCTCCAAACCGACACTGCTCTAGTGCAAGCTATTTTACTTTAAATCTCAAAATACCTGTTAAAGGTGGATTGCAAGCAGGTCTCAAAAGCTTGACTGGTGTATAAACAAGCTTCTGTGCCACAAAAGTTGTATTTATCTCATTGATTTTAAAGTTTGGTCCATCACATTTTGTTGGTTTTGTAGTACAAGTTTTCTAGATATACTAAGCTGTATGTTTATCACGATTTTCTTTGCAACAAGACTCTTGTTGTCAGCAGACCTTCATACAAATGTAACTTACTTTATATACATGTATGAGAAGAAACAATGCAGCTCAAGGCTATTCTGGAAAAAAAGTGGCCAGTTGCCTTTTGAAATTCTGTCAAATTAATTTTTGTTCACATAATGAAAGACCTTAAAATAGGAGGCTTTATTAGTTGGTTTTATGGCTTTTCTCTAAAACCATGAACAATTTTCATCAGTAGCATTGACTTCTGTAATCAGAGGATCACACAGAATCACCAAGGTTAGAAGAGACCTCAAAGCATTAAGTCCAACCTGTCACCACAGACCTCATGACTGAACCACGGCACCAAGTGCCACGTCCAATCCCCTCTTGAACACCTCCAGGGATGGGGACTCCACCACCTCCCTGGGCAGCCCATTCCAATGGCTAACGACTCAGTGGACAACTTTCACCTCGAGCCTAAACTTCCCCTGGTGCAGCTTGAGACTGTGTCCTCTTGTTCTGGTGCTGGTTGCCTGGGAGAAGAGACCAACCCCCTCCTGGCCACAACCACCCTTCAGGTAGTTGTAGACAGCAATAAGGTCTCCCCTGAGCCTCCTCTTCTCCAGGCTAAAATACATCTGCCTTGGTGTGTTTGTCCAAACCATTAGATTCTTTAAAAACATTCTTGTCTTTTCAGGGACTAACAGACAGTTTTAATTTATGTAAGTTTGGTAGTTGAACCATTTGGGAAAAGGAGGAATGATAAAGAAAAATAGTTATTTTTCTCATACATTTTCTATAACAACAAGTAGGGAATCTACTTGTAGAAAGGCACCTGTGAGGATACTGAAGTTATTTAACATTGATTCAAGTAATTTTAACAGAATTCATTAGAGTTCCCAGATGTTTTGCTATTAAATACTTAAGTAGGGAAATTTGAAATGTGTGATCATGAATAGATTCTTCCAATCTGAAAATATTAAAAACTCAATCTGAATTTCTCAGGTTTAGTTCAGCATAGTCTCTTGTCTTCCATGAAGACTTATTAACATAAAGCTTACTTTAAATGAACATACATGAGAAGCTTAGGGAAAGATTTGAACTTTATTAAAAAGTGAAAATTTTACCTCCTCTTTCTCCAATGTAGGTCACTAAAATAAGTGAGCTGCTTCCAAGATCACTGTAACTCTCTGGCCTATCCCATTAGAGGGTAGTGTTCACCAAAAGCATACGTTGCTCTGTTGCCACTGTTTCTACCTTTGTATAAGAGCGTTCCAGTAAGACATGTCCTGAAATAACTCTGTTCTGGGAGAGACCTGGTGAGGACTCTTGCTGGCCACTGGCCACAGTCCTAACCCCATCAGCTTTCCACCAGTTAGCAGGAACCTTAACCATATTTTTGCTTGAGAGAGGTTCCAGAGAGATAAATTCAAGAACCATTCTGTGTGGACAGGTGAAAAATTACTTTGGAGACCTCCAGAGCATCACATGTACTCTGTGCATCCCAACAGCTGGCTAGAGCCCTGTTGAGGATTCACAGTTCAGGACCTTTCTCAGTGGCATCTACTGTAATATTAATGACTGTAATGTTGTCATTGAAGCACCTAAAGGAAACCTTGGTTAGTGTGAAGCATTTTTGGCTTTGCATCCACATACTGCTCACAATTATGAAGCAATAGACATTTTATGCAAGTCTAATTCAAGATTTTAACTAACATACAATCACATGAACCCATCCATATTGTGCTTTAAAATCTGCATTTTTGGGCAACATTAAATCTTAAATGAAATTAATCCAAATTATTCTGTATAATTATTCCTTTTATTTATGAAGAGTTATCGAAGTTTGTGAAGAGATGTTATGCAATCACAGAAAACAATTTGTTCAAGTATGGTCAGTAACTTTAAAAACATCTCAGATTATATTAAGAGATAAAATATTTAATCATCAGTGATTTCCTTCAAGCCTCTTATACCCTCTTCTTGTAAAAATGAAGACCAATTAATTATATGTTTTGTCTAAGGGACTACATGTATGAATAATATGCATAATATTAAATATTCAATACTTTCAGTTGACCACAAGACATGCACATAAACTTCACCCATGTTTTAATGTAAACTGAAGAGAGTTCAAATTATAAACAAAACTATATGATAAAAATTATATCTGGTTATCAACAACTCATAAAGGAAAAATGCCACAACAGGAATATTTTACCTAGACTTCATAAAGGCAAAATAAGAGTGTGCTTAGATATGAAGTGGAGAATTAAGCATCAGATTTTCCCTTAGTGTCAAAGTGGTGACATAAAATCTGAAGGCTAGGGAATTGACTTGAAGATGAAAGATAAAATAGCTGAAAGTGTACAGCTTGCCTATGCAGTGATAATATGAAGGTATGATAGCCATCTACAAGTGTTAACAGCAAGGAAGGAGAGGAATTGCTCAGTAAGTGACGACATAGCTAGAAGTTACAGGAAGATATTAAAAAAGGAAAAGTTTTGGCTGATTGTTATCAAGAGGCTTCTGACAGTGTTATATATCAGTTGTGGGAAAGTGTCTGAAGTGATCTCCCTTGGGATACTGTTAGCTAGAGTGGCCAATCAACAAGATGATTCAGGAATAATCCTGCACTTCTAGTCAGGCACTGGGCCGAAGCCTGATACAGGTTTTTTGATACTTTCAGATGTTATTTTCTGACTTTATTTTTTTCTCTTTGTTTCTAAATGGAATTCTTGCTAGTGAGGAAAAAAAAAAAAACCACACATGATTTTATATCAGCATAAACACTTCTATTATCTGAGAACAGTTCTATCGACCAGTGTGGGATTCCACAGATGAATACCAGTGCCCAGAGTTTCCTTCCATGTTACAGCCTTGAAACAAATGACTGATGTCCGGTGCTAATCATTTGCCTTCTGTCAGTTTGATTGCACATTCCTCTTTTAATGTGATCTAACCCCTGCAGCAACCAAGATAGTGTACATCACTGCTGTAGTCAGACTTCCATTCATCACCAGAGAAAAAAGCCACCTCCTCCTCTCCCTACCACTGTACTCCTCTATAGCGGATATTTCACCCACCCTAAAAGGCCAAACCAGAAATTAATAAAAGCAGTTTAAAGGTGTTTTTTTTTGGGGTGTGTGTGTGTGTGTTTTGTTGTTTGTTTGTTTGGGGGTTTTTGGTTTGTTTGGGTTTTGTTCCTGAGATTTTGTGCTGAGCTGTTGGTGTTGAGTCTTTGGGAGGTTTCTGTGTTAAATGAACATTTATTGGACTGTTACAGCACAGTGTAAATGTAATTCTCGTGACTTGGGAGTGTTCTGATATATGCCAGTTAGATACTTGTATCAGAAGCCTGGTCTTCATTTACTGATCCGAGCAGGTGGCAATTTGTAAGCATGCAAATCTGTACTTTATAGAAACAACCACAGAGGAACACAAAGAAAGGAAGCAAACAACAGAAAACCCAAAACACTGGTAAAAGAGCACATGATGATAACATACTCAATTCTCTCCCCAGTCGCTGCTGTATCCTTATTTAGCAGAGGTTTTTCTGAAAACTGACAAAATGCAGTGACTTCAAAATCTAAAACTGGGTTCTGATCTTGAGTATCTCTGAAATCTTGACTCATTTCTGCACCCTTTTCTAGCAAGATCAGAAATTCATAGGTATGAGGTAGTTACTCAACTTCCTTTAAGTATGATGCTCCCTTAGCTGTTCTGTAGCAAAATTTCTTTTATGTGTGGTATGTTTTATTGTACTCCAGCATGCCTTCAGTTACTAAAACCTCCACAGTGGACGACTCTGAAATCTGCAAACTATATATTCTTTTAATATTGTGTTTGTAGTGATTGTTTGGCTTAATGAAAACACATATTAAAATTATTGAAGTTACAGGGCTGAGTGTGATTTAAGAACACCTCTGAGGACTCGTATTTCTACAGTTTAATATTCCTGACGGCAAAATTGTCCCGTTCCAGGTTGTAGATTTGGTTTTGCCCCAGCTGACACGCACTGTCCCGAATGTAAACCCTGACCAATGCAGACTCAGATTTGTAAGATCTTTTCTAGAGCTCAACTGTTGAGAAATCCTTGCATAACTTAATAAAAATGAAATGGCAGATCTGTGTGTGACAGACCCTATGAAGGATTATTTCTTAAACTGCAATTTTCAATTTGACAAGCCCTATTAAACACAGAATTGGATGTCATATGTAATGGATATACAATTACATTTTACTATTAAAATTATCTTTGTGAGAGAAAATTAAATTTCTTTTAACTGAAATGTATAGAAAATTAAATACCAGCTGGTTTGATTAAAATAAGTATATGAGATAATCTTTCTTTACCTTATAAAAGAGGTGATTTTCTATGCATACAGATGCTTAGAGATGATGAATAATGATAGGAAACATTAATGCATTGTAATAAAAATTTAAACACTGCTGTGTCGATGCCCATTTTAGCAGGGCTTGGATTAAAAAAAAAAGTTTTGCTTATGAGTTGATTGCAAATACAACTTTCTTCCTTCTACTAGATATGGATTTCTAGTTAAGTTGCTTCCCCACAAAGCAATATTTATCTAGAGGGAAAGTAGAACAATTTATAATATCAGTTAGTCCAACCAGGAAACAAATTATACTATGTGATTGATGATGCAGTTTAAGAATTAAATATGCAAACAGTGTTCATCTGCTGACAGTTCACAAGTCATCCATAGATAGGAAATGGTTTTCACCACAACTGGGGCAGCTTTAATGAGTGAATAATACATTAAAACTTGAAGAAAATTAAGAATAAGAAATTACAGTGCCTATTTTCCAAAGGGGTTGGTACAGACTTCTGGTCCATATTACTTAGGAGGACTGTAGAATGCTTGCCTCCATCCTGACTCACTCTGGGGTTCCTCCAAATTAAATATACTTACCTCTCTACTGATTCTGTGGAAAGGCTTCTGTACTTTGGATTTGAAACAAAGCTCATCTACCCAGGACTGGTCATAAAAGCCAGTGGTCTAGAGGGCTACTAAGAGTTATTAAGTACCTGGTGCAGTAGTCTGAGCTTAGATTCTGCATAACAGTTTGCCTTTAACAGGCAAAGGACTTGTAATAAAGTCGCTTGGTTGTCTGCGTATACATTACTAACCCATCTTGCAGAACGCATAAATATAGGGGCAGCATGGTTTGTGATGTTTGGTTTTGGGGCTTTGTTTTCACTGTATTGCTGTCTGATAGGAGAGGAGATGAAAGACATTTTCCAATGCAGGATTGGCACAGCTGGTTTGCTGCTCCAGGGCTGGATGAGGGATGTGTAAGGCTGAGTGGGGCTTTGGAGGCAGAAATGTATCAGATCTTTCAGTATTAGGAGGTGCTGCCTTGACTGGGTTTCACTTGCTATTCGAACAAATTTCCTCAGTATGCTTGAAAAGGAGAGAGGTATGGCATGTTTCTACCAACTTGGGTGCTCAGGTTTGGATTCATGTCCTAAAAGCTGCTTTTTCTCGTTGCTCTCAGCTCACTGCTGAATGGGGTTTTGGTAATTCTGTGGGAGTGAGACAGGTCAGAGACTGGTCCACTGGTAATATGTCTTGCTTGTGTGTTGATTTCTTCATTATTTGTAGGCTTTGTGAGGCTCTATAGTAAAAATAAAGTGGTGTAATTTTCTGAATTAACACAAAATAATGTAATTAGGCAACAAATTAGTTCTTGCAGCATGAAACAGAATGGCAAAGTCAAGGAGTCCTTTATGTGAAGCAGAAAGAGCAACTTTACCATAGAGAATGAACTACAGAATCCTTTCACCTGTTCATACTGTTCACTCAACATGCTGTAAAAGCCACAACACATACTCCACATCAGATACAAGTAAGTCTCTGGTTTATATTTATGAACACCTGAAATAAAGTTACAGGGTTCAAAAATCCTATTTGTGTACATTCAAGAGCAGAATTTTCCAGGCAGGTGATGCTGGTACTATGTCAAGTATGCAATATTTTTTATTATTTGCATGAATCATACCTATGACTCTGATGCCTCCAGGCTGTGTATTCCTAGCAGATCTGTGCATTCGATGGATTCATAAAGTACATTTGAGCAAACAAGCTACCTACTGTTCCTGTTAATCATGTCCCTTATCTTAATAAATAATGAAGGTGCCATGGACTGACAATGAAATATTTTGAAAATAGTTTTAATGTATAGCTGGCAGAGGACCTGTTGGGCATTGATAAATTACACAAACAGAGAAGATGAGAAATCTGTAAAATATTAATGGTCTGCTTCTGTAGGCAGTAAAGGAGAATATACCTGTGTCTTCCATAAGGACTTAAGCTGCCTGTGTGAGGCTAAAGGAAATATTTCTTACTGACCCCTGAAACTCATGTCTTACAAGCAGAGCTTATTGCCTTTGGTACTGCTCGAAACATTGGAGAAGCAAACAGTACAAGGGGCATGAAACGCAGCACTTGAAGCTTCTTGTGTAGTTATTGTAGCTTGTGGTCTGTAAGATGATGGCATCCCTGTGGTGAAGAGGTGTAGAATTGTCCTTTGGCTTGTAAGTACGGGAGAGAATTCATAAGGAGCCCTTCGTGCCCCAGTGCTCAGTGTCTGTCTATGCCCTGGATACTTGGTCTTCTCTCTGATAATGGCTCTTGAATTGCATTGCCTGGAGGGGCTAGTGGAGGGGTAGAGGAGGTGTGGATGTATATGAAGCCTGGGGAGATATATAGGGAATACCATCCTCTTAGGAAATAGATTCCTGTCCTGGTAATGTCATGAATGAAGAGAGAAAGGGTAAGATTGTCCTCTTTCTTCCTCATCATCTTCTCACGCCAAGAACTCCACCCTAACAATCAGCATATACTTATGGGGTGAAAACAATTTCTCTCACACTCTTATCTTCATCTGGAGCAGTAGCCAAATACTGCCACAGGATATTTTCTATAAAACTGCTGTCCAGTTACTGTAAAACCTTTAGACAATTGGTTACTTACTGCCAAGAAGCTATCTTTTCTGCAGTGATTTGATGACGTTACTGCCTAATGCTAATTGTGAGATGGTGGATGTTTTAGATGCGGGTATTTTATTACACCTCAAATGTAAATGTCTGCAGCCAAGTGCTATTTGAATTCAGCAAAATGAGATGTCTGTGCTGAGCAAAAAATAAATTCCTCTAAGAGATTTGAAAATTATTGAGCAGAATGTATTTTGAGTGGGAAATGCATAATGGAGCAATGAATTACAATGGTAACACAGCAGCATGATTTCAGTTCTCTTGTGATAATGGGTTTACTTAATTTCTGGAGAACTTTGACTTAAAGCTACAAATACTTGGTTTAGAGAGAAAAATAAGTCTGTGTGTAAATCCGGGAAGTACAAATCACTGAAGAGTTTGATTTTTGTAGTAACTATACTATAAAACTCACAATAATGCCTTAGTACTTACTATACTATAAAACTCACAATAATGCCTTAGCAGGATTATGTTTTCAAAAGAGATATTTCAGTTGGTGTTCAAGACAAGCCGAGACCCAGGTGCTGGTGGGTTGTTGGTGTACCGTGCACCTCTGCCGCTCTCACCACCTGAGAGCCATCTCTCACAAAGCATCTGCCCTGAGTGACAAGATGCAAACTGTCAGTTGCCTGTGCATTCCACGTAGAACTAAACATTTTTTAAACGTTTTGCAGGTTAGGTTCTGCCACAACATTAAATTCCTGTTTAGGGAATAGTGCTGCACTTAGGCGTAAGCTGCGAGTAATTGGGAGTTGAAGTACGTCTTCTGCTTTTTCAAGTACATTTTCTACACGCCAAATTCTGTCCTAATTGTTTACTAGCATCTGAAATGAGCATATTGTTTATTCATGTTATCTGTTTAAAAATAAAATCTCTGTATTTACTTTAGCTCTGAAGCTCAGCTAATAGTTTTATCCCTTTCCAATGATTCTCATTACCCAGCCTGAATTTGATTGCAATAAGGAACACACAGATGCATAATCCATAACATGATCTAATATTCTGTATGCAAGCATACCCTGGGTTATCTTTGATATTGAATTATTTCACTGTGGAGCATAATTATCTGTGCAGGCAAATTCTTATTTAATTTCATTGAAAATTATGTAAAGATTTTCAGTACATCATGCACTAACCTTGCAGCTGGATTAACATGATGGACTATCAAGACTTCTTTAGGGACACAATGGACTGTTGGGTCAATAGCCCGTGAACAAAGAAGGATTTACACAATAATCCATAATGGCTCTTTAGAAGCTGTTATGGTCTATCAGGATAAAAATCAGATAGATAATATGTATAAAATGTACACTTGCTTGTGGAAAGCGAGCATTTGACTGCTTAAAGTCTAGCCCATTAAAGGTCATGTTAGATTCTTTTAATATTTTCAGTGTAAGTTTACCTGTGAGCAGAGTAATCTCTACTTGCCTAATTGCATGCTATGCAATGGAAATGAAATTAATTAAAATACTCAGCAGGTTTATGGGGGAAAAAAATAAATCTCTTTTAAAGGTATCAATACTTCAGAAAATAATTTGCAATTTCACTGCCTTGATGGTCAATGAATTTCAGAAAGGGGACACAGTGGCCCTGACCCAACGGCCCTGCAGGGCACGGGGACTCTAGGGAGGCAGCATCCTGCTCTAGAGCAGGGGCTGATGTTTCAACATGCCTCTGGCTATGCTGCTGCTGCTGCTTTCCTCCGACGCTGTGCTGGGTGCAGGTGTCCCTAGAGAGCAGTTTACACCCTCGGGAGACAGTATGGTTGGCCAGAAAAATACTTACTTCAACTTTTCTCATTGAATTTATATTCTCTGCTGTTACATGTTAAAAGAAAGAAATCTGTTTATTGGTAGATTTACTTTTCAAGCTCTGCCAGCATAAGATGACACTACAATAGTTATATTTCAGTCACAGCAAAGGAAAAGGCAGCACTTAATTATTTTTCTATGAATAGAAAAGCATCTTATTAATGCTCTTACATACAATTCTGCTTATTGGTGTTCAGACATGAGGACTTTAGAAAAGCCGAATTTAATATGAAATGTTAGAAAGCCCTCCCAAGTGAGGAAGAGGCATATGAATTATAATCTTTGAGCAACACAGGGGCCCTCCCCCCGCTCCACGTCCGTCGCCTGCTTGCAGCAGGGGGCAGCAGAGCAGCGAGGATCCACCGTGCACGGCCCAAGCACTGAAATGGGCCCTGGCAACTGGGTAGGTTTTGATATTGTCCTGACACATAAACACCTCGACTCAGGTTTTCAAAGGTTATTTGCGCACTAAAAGAGGAATTAGAAAAATGAACTTACATGCCAAAAGTAATTTTGAATATTCTAAAAAGACAATAGTCCTGGGGAAGCAATTTGTTTTCGATAGAAAAAGCCCTTGTTATCATTAATGTGTGAATAGAAATTGAAGCACGTTCAAAATAAACAAGGCAAATTGCTTCGAGGAAAGTGAAGGCGTGAATATCTAAAATTACATGATGCCAACAAAGCCCAGCATTATTTGCAAGCATGTGGCCACATTACCTCAGCCACACACAACCCTTTGGGGTTGATTTTTTTCCGTCTTTAATATCTGTGTAATCCCTAAAATTCTGATGTTGCTATGAAGAGTAACTGTGGTGCATGATATATTGTTGTGTTTGTTATTGTGCAATTTACTTTGAAGTCATTACTCTACCTTGTACATAAAAAGTCAGCAAATTATCAGAGTTTATTCCATTGACTTTCTCACACCTTGAGAAATAGCCCATTTGTATTATCACAGTTTGATATATTTCCCATTTACTGAGCTTCTTTGGCAAGCTGGCGTTTTAATTTAATTATACTTTTTTTTGCTAATGTCTTTATTTTTCAGTGTCTCTGGTAAAATGCCTTTAAGGTCTGGGATTTTTTTTTTTTCTTTCTTTCCCTTTCCCCCTCCTCTTTTGGCATACTCTGGTGTAAATTTATAAACTGACAAAATTCAATGTAAAATTCCAAGAGGTGAAATGAAGGGACACGTTAAGAAATCCTGTGCTTAAACAATTAAGCATGTCTTCACTTTGAGAATGTGATTTCTGAATATATTTAGTATCATACACCCCCTAATTAGGAGCTGAAATGTTAAGAGCAATATAGCATGCACAATACAGACATCAAGCAGTTTCATGTGTTTAAAAAAATCCTCGTTACGGGGCTCAGCCTCAGACCACTGAACTCAGTGGGAGATTTTCCATTTGGGGTTTTGTTGTTTATTTGTTTGGGGGGTTGGTTAGTTGGTTGGTTGTGGGGCATGTTTTGTTTGGGTGGGTTTTTTTGTTGTTGGTTTTGGGTTTGGTTTGGTTTGGTTTTTTTTTTTTTTTTGGTGGGGGTAGATCCTTAATCCTTAAGGTATATCCTTAGTGTAAATTAGAACTAGAGTTAAGAATAGAAGACACATAGTTATAATAACACTTCTAATACGTGATTGGTGCCAATGTAAAATCCTATTTTGATGCACAGATTCACTCTGTGGTCCTTTTTGCAACTTCTGCTAGATCTTTGCCTCCTGAAACGTGGTGCATACACATCCTGCTAATCCTTTTAGCATCCTCATGTTTGCACCATCACCTTCCTAATAGCCTGCAGGAGAGGCTGGATCTCTTTTCCTGGAACACTAACAGAAGTTTGAGGTGTGATTGCTAACTGTTTGCTTTGGCACCTCCTAGGAGCCAGAGAAAAGAGGGTAGAAATTTTTCAGTGGCGGGGACATGGCACACTGGGGTGTGAATTAGGAGATCAAAACACAGCTAAACAAATGAGAGTCAAGCTGTAGGGAAGATGGAAAACCAGGAGTGGACATAGCACACCTAACCTCACTGCAACGACAGGTCAGCTAAAGCATTTAAAACATTCCAGACAGGGGAAAGTTGTGCATGGAGAAAAATATACCTAAAACCTCTGATTTTTTTGAATTAGCATCTTATGTAAACAAAAGTTAGTGACACTGACCCTACCTCTATCTTCTGCACCTGATAAATCAGTGTGACTGTGATTAACATTCCACTTTTGATATGAAAAGACGAAATAAGGAGGATTCACACCTTTAGTGCTGACAGCAAAGCTCTCCAGTTTCTCACAAAGAAGTAGCTGCTTTGCAAAGACATGCCTGCAGGCACACTGAGATCTAACTGCCTTTACTGGAGTGCAAGTACGGAGAAAATTGACTACCTTCTCCCCTGCTAAATTCTCAGTACCATCCTCCTGGTCTATGTTCATATATGCTGTTGTACTATTTATGGGTAGTTGTTACAACCACACCTACAATCACAATATGTGCTAGAGAAAACCTGTCCTCAGCTGTAGATTTGCAGATGAGCTTCTGCTTGCTCAAGTAAGCACTGGTTTTGTCAAGCAGACTTTGAGGTCTCCTTACATAAACTCTGTCGTGATGTAGGTTCATTCCCCTTTAGAGTTTTTGCTTTTGCTGCATTTGATCACAGCTAGCCAGACCGTGTATCTAATACATTGTAGCTCTTAATGACAACAAACAATAAGGAAATCATTTGCAATATCTGAAAACTGGAACTCTTGGCTATAGCTGCTGTGACAACAGCTGTTTGTACTCTGTGTACAACTCCTCTGCAAGAGTCAGCATCACAATTACACCTTCCTAACTGAAGAAATCACATCAAGAAAATAGTGACTTGCTGGGCTATTTAAGTGGTCTTGGAAAAGAAAGAACTGATGTAAATATTCAGAAGAGAATGAAAACAAAACCAGGACTTGGTGTATAAGAAATAAATATTACTAGCCACACACGAAGTATTAATAAAACACTTGAAACAAAATGCTTTTAAAATTCTGTTATTAAAAAAAAAAAGTTATTTTTTTGTTAAAGAACAAAGTTTAGAAAAAAGTCATAAAAAATAGTTAACATCTTGAAAACAAATCTATAGTAAGATCTAAGGAGTTCAGTGCATTTAAATCCCTGAAGAGAGTGCTAAAAATGGACAATTTAATCACAGGAGGAAAAGGAAACAAATGATGAAAACATCCTTCGGCCAAGTGATAGTGCATAAAGAAGTTTGGAAGTTAAAGAAACTTGAATCAAAAATAATATACAAGTCAAACATTAAGATTAATTAACCACTAGACATTTTAAAGTGGTGTTTTCAAATGCTTGTTCTCCATCATTTGAAATCAAGAGTGGCTCTCTTCCCAGCTAGATGAACTGCAGGCTGCAGAGCCTCTGTTGTGCTTGGCCACCCTATGCTCTTTTTCAGACTGACTCTTTAATCTGTTTGTACTTGCCACCATCCACAAAGATGTATGAAGCTTTTAATAGAAAACTATTCTTTGTTGCCTCTTTCTATCATCAGTGCAAAGGCAGAAGATAATAACCTCTCATTTTACAACTTCCTCTGTAAATGTTGGCTTGACAATTAGTGTTTTCAAAGACTGAGAGCAACCTTCAAAGACAACTATCACCAAACAGAAGGTTGATTGTCGAACCAAACATCAGGATTAATGGCAGAGCATTAACAATGTGACAAAGTCTACCTTGAGTGTTTATTTGGTGCCATTTTCTTGCTAATACCAATGCAATAAGAGGATGTCAGCTCAAATCCTCCCAAAGTTAGCTTTGAAGACTATATTTACGAATTCCACATTTGTGTAATATTGACCTAGAGTTCTGGGAACCTGCTGGTGCTCCCTGAACTAGGAAGTCTGACATGTGAATGCAGCCACAAAGCTCTATCCAAGGCAGAGTGCAGCTGTCTACCTCAGCCAAAGCTTGAGGCATCATTGACATGATCTGACAGATCCTGGGCTTCAGCAATGTTCGGTATAGCTTTGCCTTGGCCTCTTGCTGACAGCTGCCTCTGTAAGTGGTTAGGAAAAAAAGAGTGGGTTTGCCACACTTTTTCAAAGGTTTTTATCATACTTACTTTGTCAAAGTTCAGTGTGCATAGTTGGTTGAAAGTTGAAATGTTGACCAGACGGCTGCTTTTGCTGCTGCAGTGAGCATGTGTGACGACTTGGTGGTTGAGCCTTGAGAGTCAGGCTTTCAGTGATGTCTCTTTCTGGGGTTCTGGAGGTTACCATGGCCATGGTGGTGTACTGGCTTGGTCTGTGTAAATCTGATCAGTGTAAATATTGTCAGCATATCCCATTGTGACAGATGTTCATAAGGACAGGAATAAATCAATTAAATAAATTGTATAGCTCACACAGAGCACCTTACAATGCCCTTCTCTTGTACTTTAAATTGTGGTGGCAGGAGCAGAAAAAGACTATCCAGAATCAGTGGTATATATGTTTTAAACAATTCCTTTGCTCATGCAAAGCTGAGAAGTGGAAGTTATATACAATAGAAAGAGAACAATGGGAGGGAGGTCTTGACTGCATATTTCAGAATGAAGTTGGAGTAGAACAAAACCAGAAGACATTAGCTTTTACTCATAGTGTGCCCTAAAGGTCTGGCATATGGTTGTAGATTTACAAGCAAAATCAGTTTTATTCTTCCATTGAAAACAAACAAGGGGGGGTTGGTTGGTCGTTTTGGGTTTGTTTTGGGTTTTTTTTTTGTTTGGTTGGTTGGGATTTTGGGGGTTTTTAATCCCCAAGTATCTTTACCTTTTCTCTCTGTTTCATGGTGTTTTTGCTTGGAAATTAACATAGTACTGGATATGAATTAATCTGGTATACAAATGTTACTGTCCCTAGTTCTTTACAATGGGCATGGGCAAATGCAATTGTTGCCAGATGGAATCTTTTCTGAATGTAATTCTTGCATTCAGTTCAGATTCCCTACAGCATCTTGCACTAATGCAGCGTAGTTTAGAGAGCTGTTAACCATTAATTAAATTCCATTTTGTTAAATAGTATCTCCGTAAGTCATCAAAAGTGAAATAAAAGTATTAATACAAAAAGTGGTTTCAATCAATTTTACATGTGAAAGCAAACCGCCTGAGTCATTTGTAGCACTGGCAGAATTAAAACTTGTGAGCAAAGTTTGGCCAGCTGGATTCCAAGGGAGGACTGTTCTGTAATGCAGCAGCATGAAAGCAGAACTGCCACTTACGCTGGGTAGTTTAATTCTGGAAACAGTCTTATTGGTTCTGGGCAATTCATCAGTGTGCTGAAGCAGACTGGTATCTCTTAGTTTAAATCTCTTAAGTGCTGTGATGGTATAACTGAACTAATGCAAATGAAGAGCATTGGAATTCATGTAAAGGAGGACATTTAAAACTTTTTAAAAGCTATCTGAGGACAGAATAGCCGTGACTATACGAACTGAAAGTAAGAAAGAAAGGGCTGCAGCAGCTGAACATGGGCTGAACCTCTCTGCTGCAAAGCTGACAAAAAGAAACTTCAGCGTTTTCTGAGAAGAATACTGTAAAATAGAGGTAGAGTAAAATGAAGTTAAAATCACAGGGGGGAGAAAGAATGCACTTTTTCAATATGGAAGTTAATTAATCATTAGAAAACCACTGTATCTGGCAATTTTCCATTGTCATTAAATCAAGATAAACCACAGCAGAGTAGTGTTAGAAGGATGCAAACTTTGGCAATAGAATAATGCAGAACTCTAGAATTTGAACAAACTGATCAAAATAGCTTGACAATTTTAAAACCAATTAGTTTTGCACTTCTAAAATTGCAAACCAGAGCTACTGGGGATCTATTGCTATATCTCCCATTGGCTCAGGGACATCTTTACCAACACCTTGATATATCACCTCTTCCCTCCATTTATGTGAATTTTGAACTTGTTAGAAACCAACCCTCATCACTATAATAGGTGGATTTTGAGGCGGCCGTGGATTTTTGTGCATCTTGAAGGGACGTCACTCAGTCTCTACAAAAGTGTATGTCTGTCCCTTCTCTATCTTTTCCAGGCATAAAAATTAACTATGTAAGCATTCTGTGAAAGAATGATAGCTTACATATATAGACAGTAGAGGTGGCTGACGACAGTGTGAGTGATCCTGCTTCCATATCCATCCATTTCCCTTTTCCCAGTGTTACAGTTTCCTGCTTTCCTTTTACTCACTTTGCTGACTGACTCATCTGCCGGGCATTAAACAATTTCCCACCCCCATACACTTTAGTTTGGAAAGTTATTGGCAAATTCTGTTCAGAAGGGCGCTAAGACAGCCCAGCATAAGAGAAGAGGCAGCAACATGCAGCTGAGAGCAGGAAAGGGGGCGCACAACAGGAACAGTGGATGCAAGAGACCATCCTGCAACACCGAGCCACAAATCAACTCCAAATTGCCTGTGATTGTGCCCCAGCTGTAGTTGCATGCAGTGTGTACGCTGCTTGGTGATAGATTATGTTTTCAGTGTTTATGAAACTCAAGCTACCCGTAGACTTTTTTTGCTACTGCTGCAGCTTTATATAACTGTGGCCATTACTGTTTCTTTTGTCTTTGTTCTCTGGAATGTTTAAGAGAGTTGTGCACATGCTGTTTAACGAGATTTATTTGGCCTGCAAGCTGCAGATGGGCAGAAATCAAAGGAGGTGGAAGTGGACATTGACATGACCTCCAGCATGTTGTTTATGGAGAACATCCTTCTAGTGATGTATGACAAGTCTGAGGTCAATGATTAGTATCTATTAGCTCTTTGAAAAATGGAGAAAGCAATAGTTCCTGATGGTGCATGTTTTTGATCTGCTTAAAATGGAGAAGGCTGAGGTGAGAAGAAAAAAATCCTTCAGTATCTATGTATACATTTACCACACATCTCCAGGGCATCTTGATACTCAAAATGCATACACACTAAGTTATGCAGTAGACAGAACTCTGGTCTAGCTTCTTTCTCCCCTGTCTCCCCTCTGAAACAGATGGATTTGATTATTATTCACTTATTTTTCTAAATTCTCTTCATTTCTGTGTTTTTGTTGGAAGGCTAAATCAAAGAGGAGCTTTACATTTGGTCCTGAACCTAGTGAGCACTGTGGTAATTTGCTCTTCTGCAAAAATGGATTGTAAATTCTTGAGTGAGCCACCTCAGGCCAGATTTTCTCCACTTCAGCCACATCATGAAGAAGTGAGTAGACTTTCCAAGAATTTGGAGAGCATTAGCATGACAAATCTCTGCAGTTATGCAGGGTGGCTGGTGAAGTGATTTCTGTCTTCCTAACCTCTAATGCTGAGTGGTACTGCAACAATATTTGCAATATTCAACAGCCTTTTCACAGATCTTTTATTTCATGCAGACTTTTCTATTTGCATATAGAACTGAAGTCAAACACATTGGTCATACACACTTCTTTGAACAAATCCATACATACTTGAAATGGGGGGGGGGGGGGGAGGTCAGTCAGAAAGGTGGAAAAACCCCTTTTTTTACTGTTGTATAGGTAGGATAAAATAAAGTCTTTTTCACTTAAAAAGGGTTGCCCATTCTTCAGGAGAAAAAAAATATCTAAAATTTAGAGGAAACAATACCATCAAATATTCCTTTGCTTCTGTTTGTACCAATGATGAGTACTTGCACAGAAAAACATGGTACGGGGTCTAGAATTACTACTGTCTTTACAATGAGACTCTATACCAGCTGTAGATCAATTAAGTTTTCTCCAGAAGTTGTCCCTCTTCCCCACCACACTGCACTTGTGTGAGGAGGTTAATCCTCAGCGACAGCTGCCCTTCTTTGCAGTGTCCAGGCAAAAAAAAAAAAGCCATTCAGAAAAAGTGATGATTTGGGCATTGAGCAACAGGCATGAGAGGCTGATCAGATGTGAGCCTGCGATGCCTCTGCGTCTCTCCAACAGGCTGTGCTAGAGGACACGGTCTAGCCCAGCAGCTCTCGTAAATTCTTCAGAAATTATTTGAATGCACTTTCTGTGAGGGAGGAGGATGAGCTCTATTGTCTGTGAAACTGAGGCTCACACAGAACAAACCATTTGTTTATGGATTAACTGAGACATAAAATGGTTCAGGGACTCCAGAGCACCTAGCTGCCAATATTTCCTCATGTTGCTTTGGAGATGCAGCTTGATAAACAGAGTACCCTGAGTTTTATGTAACTTTCTTCTAATCGTTTTCCTCTCACAGAAAGGATTTGGGTTTTTCCCCCAGTAACTTCGCTGCAGCAGAACAGTGATGTTTACTCTGGGGAATACAGTGTGTGGGTACCTCTGTGGGGATGCTTATGCGTGCAGAGAGACAATGGTATCTCTTTCTGTATGCTATCATTCAGGTGTTGGCATCTGCACTGCCAGCCCATAGCAATGAAATTCTCTAGGATTACCCTCTAAATCTTAATGAAGACCTCCTGTCTTTGGAAATCCTCTTCCACAATGGTTTTCAGTGCTACAGGCAAGCATACAAGTTTTCTTTCCCATTCATAACTTGGATTCTTATCCTTTCTTTCTCTTTTTTTTTTTCACTCTTCTTTCACAGAAATTAAATGGCAGTGGCTGGCTCAAATCACCACATTCTCTCTGCTTAATTTCTGCTACAAAGTTCTCCAGTTCTTTTATCTGCACAGCTGTTTTTAATGGGCTGTTCAGAGAAGGAACTGATAATAGGCACTTTGTGTTGTTTGGATTATCACTAGTTCTAAGGTTGGCAGCCAGCATTGGCAATATGCTCTTCTTTAGGCAGCAATTTTTTTTAGCTGGACAGCAACCCAATGACACCAGACAAAGCTGCAGCAGCAGGCTGACTAGCAGCAGCGTGCTGTCTACTCACTCTGCTTCAGCCTGTAGCTCAGGAGCTGTGACTAATAACTTGGGATTTGTTTTTCTTCCTCTTTTTCTTTGTTCTTTTTTTACAAAATATTTGGGAAAAGGGAAATGGGTTGGTAGAGTCTCTGGAAGGAGAATTTGTTTTCAGCTGTCTTGTCACATAGCTTTCTCTAGTCACCACTAAGGTGACAAACATTTGAAAATATCCTGTCCAATTTTTGATGCCATCTCTTGACCACTGGATGCTTTGGATATTTCTCCAATACTCTAGAGGAGATAGGTGAGGATGTAAGTAGGATAGAAAGTAAACCACAATTTTCTTAAGTAACAATATTCTTCTCCTGGTTGTTAACACCGGCCACCAGCTTAAAACCAGGACATGTGATGAAGAGTTCAGGCTTCATATTTCAACCCTGCATGGGTACTGTCATCATTCAAAAAATCACTATGTTCTTAGGGGCAGGCCGGATGTAGAGTAGCTTATTCAGTCTGCTTTGTGTCAGCATAAAGCAGTTTATTCATCCCACAGAATAGCTTAAAATACTAAATACATTAATTTACTTAAAAAAAAATAAAAAGACAGCAATTTTGGAGCATTTTCATGAGGTCAGCCACTACACAGTGTGTCTTCAGTTGCCAGGGATTTCTAAGAGCTGTTTCTTCTCTGTAGTGTGTGCTCTCATTCAATTACAAAAGAACTTTACTCACACAGAGTTAGTATCTTTTTGGTTTCTGAATGTCCACTACATTTTAGCTGAGATGGCGATAAGTTCTGATTCCTTTATGTGTGTGCATGTATCTAGCTTCCTTTAGTGCTTACCAGTTTTATTCTGTTTGGTTTTCTGATTTTGTTTTGGGGGTTTTGTTTGTTTGGGGTTTATTTTTGGTTGTTTTTATTCAATAGTTTGTCAAAGCTGTAGCTGTAAAAATTATTATGTGGTAGTACTTCTTAGGCCTGAATACAGAGTTGCAAAAGCTTCTCTTTAATTACTATGAAAAAATGGCACCCTTGTGAAAACCAAAAAGTTCCATTTGTTAAAAAAAATCTGCTAGAATTTATTCCTTTGTCAGAAACACCCTCAAATAACTGGCATTTCTGCTGGAGAACTCATTGGTCTCTTCCAATGTTACCAAAAGATTGCAAATATTTTTCAGGATTTTTCCCTAAAACTTTTTGAGAAGTTACCTTTTTCATAATGGCAGAGTAGGGAAGCACAAAGTGCTCCCTCCAACCCCAAAGGACTTGGAGGGAAAAGAGAAAATGATGAAATGGTTGTAATATAATTTCTTAGTATACAGCCAGCATCTGAGAGAGCCTTGCTATCAGCATACCCAGCATACAGCTTTAACTGGAATCCACAAGAAAGTGTGTTCATTTTTCTAACAGAAAAGGTCTATGCACTCTGTCAGTTCTCCAAACCAGCATAAAACTATCATGGATCTCAACTTCTGGATAATTGGCTGCATGGCTTCTTTGTATATGCATCCAAAAAATTCTTACTCTAAGAATAAAACTGAGTACTTTCCTCACAGGGTCCATCTTTTAAATTGCTTTGTATTGATTGTCATGACACCTTTGTGAGGTAGGTAACAATGTTGGAGTGAACTGAACAATTCACAATAATTTATTTGAAGAAGTTAGTCCTTTGGTTTGCTTTCAGAATATCCATGAGAATCTTTCTGGTGCTAAGACTTTGATCATTTAAAAGCTGGTTTGTTGGGGTTTGGGTTGGTTTGTATGTTTGGGGGTTTTTTTTGCATTCTAGCAACGTTTGTTTAATTACAGATACTGTTGTTCAACCTTAAGCTGTTTTAGCTACTTCTTGTGTGTTTGATATGATAAAATAGTTAAAATAGCAGTGAGATGGTGGGAGGGGAATCAGGAGATGAGGACATCCTAGTCCCAAGTCACATATTCATTTTGTTCAATCTCCACTATTTATTTCTGCACGATGTGTTGGATCCTCAGGTCAAGGCACATGTTCTTGGGACATACTTTTATGCACCAGAAAGATGGGGCAATTTCTCATGCTGGTTAAGATTGCTTTGCTCTAAAATGAAAGTGTGTTAGTTGTGATGGGTTGAAATTTCAGATGTTCAAAATCCAAACATAATCCAGGAGGCAGGAAGAGGTTAATGTACCCAAAACCCTACGATTTGTAGCTGTTGCATAGCTGGAACAGGACGTTTCCTACCTTGAAGGGCAGGCATCAAATTCAACTGGTAAAAACCCAACCAAACAAATCCCCAAAGTCTTTTTTTTGAAGAAGGAATTGAGACAAGCGAAGGAGGAACTTTATCACTACAAGTATAGCACTGATATATTCAAGATTCTCATCATTTTATTAGTAAGGAAAATAGCAGGTTGCCAGATACTGCTTGATGGGCCTGATGGAAAATGTCTCCAAATGCTTCATCAGGATTCAGATCAAGTCTTTGAAGTATGAATAAGCTGTAATGAAGAGTAACTTTACACTGAAAAACTACAATGAAAACACGAGCTGTACATACTCTAGCAGGATTTAGTAAGAGAAAGTGATTATGATTACTGGATTTCATAACAAGTTTAGAAATCTTTTATTGCTTTAGTTTAAAAAAAAATATATAACCAAAAATGACAAAACTTCAGGTGTTTATTACCCCTATTTTATAGTTTGAAGGAAAGTTTTCCACATCAGCTCAAATACAACGCGTGTGTTTATATTAATGACACTATATTGTATTGTCAGCTTCAGTAAACCGATGTTGTTATAGACCTCGTGTATGGAAAGTGTCATGAATGAGGCTGCACAAGGGCACACACTATCCAAGACTTTAAAAAAAGAAAAGAAAAGGAAAAAAAAAAAGTTATTTAACTTTTAGGAACACTAAAAACACAAACTGTGTCACATAAAATTAGAAATCAGTTCATAAAATAGTAATAACTGACCTGCACAATGTAAATTTCCTGAAATGTGCACTCATGTTGGCAGCAAGTAACAGCTAATGAAGGGAATTTACAGAGCTGATTAACAAGGCCCTATGCTTTTTATTAGACTCATTTTGTTAATCCCTAAAATTAAGGAATTCCAGGTGTATGGAGTCAAGTATGCAAATTATTTCCTCCCATCTAGCTGCTGATTTCATAAAAGCTACTCCAAACAGTGAAATAAAACACAACATGCATAATGTGGAAAGCTTTACTACATGTAAGAGAACAGTCTGGCTTTACAGAGTTAAGCTCAGTGTGTCATAAACTCACCACAGATACAAATTTGAACAAAGCTCTAAAATAAGTATAAATAAGCAAATGAAAGAAATTAATTAAAAGGGGGGGGGGGGGGGGGGGAAGGGGGAAGGCAAAACAAAAGGAAATCATACCTTTGGTTTACTGGTTGTCAGTTCTGTTGTTGTTACAGCTGAAAACAATATACCTAAAATTAATCTTATCAGACTATTATAAGGCACACAGCTCTCTGCTGAAGCAGAAACAGATGTAAAATGATAAAGGAAAGCAGCATAATCTGCTAAAGATGTACCAATTAGTCTGGTGGTGCTATGGCACTGCCTGTGCTTCTTATGTACAGCTATACTTTTAAACTGGCTTATTAGCCTATAACATATGTAAATACCTGACTCCCTGTTTAATTTTGGGTATACAGGCCTGGCACCATTAAAGTCAATGATAAAACTCCTCTGACTAAAACAAATATACACCCTCAAGCTGCTCATTACTTTCACCTCCTTTCATCTTGTCACAGTTCAGCAAAGTACTTTAGCATGTGAGGAGTCCCAGTAACTCTTAAAATTAACCCTAGCTTTTGAAATTCAAAAGGCTATAAAATACTCACTACCTTTTTGGGCAGACTGCTCTGCTTCTGTATGACATTATATAGACAATTCATTTCCACATTAAATTTTAAAAGCTTATAATTTCTACAAGTCCAATGCTTTCTCTTTCAGGATGCTCTTTTTTTACCATAGCACGGATGCTCTTTTTTTACCATAGGCACTGTCTATTCATCTGAGAATAGTTCTTATTTACCTCATGGGACAAGTGGGGCTATAAAACGTGCAGGAAAGGGAAGAATTTCCAGACTGGCAAGCTGTGGTTTACCTGGAGTTAGTAAAAAGCTGTGAGGCCAAATCCTGGAGATGCAAGACTAAACAAGGAGTGAGTTCAGGAGGAGGTAATGTGCTGCTGTAAGAGACAAAGACTCAGGAATCTTTGAGACTGCTTTATCACATCTTGTGTTCTTTGTGATGGACCTACCTCAGGATTTGGTCCTGAGAGGGCATCCATACTCATTTAAGTTGAAGAAGTCAGTAGGAATATCCTCATAAGCTGAGCTGACTCACATGTAACACTGGATGCTTAGGGTAGGTGTTATCCAGTAAACTCAGTTTGCTGGAGTGTATCAAAGTGAACTGATGGCATGCGATACAGTCAAAACAACCTTCCTGGGAACACACTGCATGTCATGTCCTACCACTGCTAAGGGCAGCTGGGCAATTGTCTAGCTTCAGCAGCACATGTATGGGTTAGACTGGCTATGGATTTTCCACAGAGCAGTCCTAGCAAAGCTACCTGTGAGCATGAACTGTCTGATCTTCCAACTTCCTTTTCCTGATTAAGTGATGCAGAGCTTTTTTCCATGTCTTGTGAGCTTATATATTGCACATGATGTTTTGGGTTGTTCATTTCACTTTAAAAAGTCTTTTTTTTCAAACATTTTCTTTCAAAATCTGTCTTCAACTCAGGACCCTGCTGTTTCATATACTGGGTTGGAAGAAAAGAAACCATTGTCTTTGTATCTTGTGTAAAGTGCGTGATTGTGGTTGCTGTATTTCAGCTTTGGTCCTAACACATTTCAAAATTATATTTCTCTGATGATACACTGAAAAAAAAAGCCAAAAATAAACCCCAACTATTGACGTTCCATCCAGACTCACTCAACATTTTTAAAGGTGCTTAAAAAGAGGAAATAATTACATTTATGACCATTTCACCATAACTAAGCAAAATGGCAGTGATGTAAAAGGCAGTGTGACGCTGTGCACTGTTAACACACTTGTGCTATTCACATACTGCTATATGAGACACTGATGTTTGCATCTTCAAGCACTAGCAGTGCTTGCAGTGCATTTACTTATGACAAGAAAATGTAATTTGATAAAGAGAACTATTAAAAGTCTGTCTCAGTTACTTGACTTTCCAGTCTGTTGTATGTTTGTTAGAGCAGACAGCAATAAACTGTGTGTTGAGTTTTAAACATTTTCACTGGGTTTTGGAAATTAAAATAAAATAGAAAAACTTAAAACCTTAGGTTTAAGCACAAGTCCAGTTTGCTGGATGCACAGATTTGAGTCAAATATAACAATATTGTTATAAGTCTTATGCAATAAAATTGTGCCATTTTTCATCCTGTTCTTTCATAACACTTGTGTGCGGCTACTGGAAATCCTGTTAACAAGGCTCCAGAGCAAAGAGTTTGGATAAAAATTGGAAGGGTGGCATGTGGTTATTATTACAAATTTTATCAGGGAAAGGTAGCTGTCAGGACCTGGACTGACAGTGAGTGAGCACACCACGTTAGTAAGCAGGGCATCAGTTCAGTCAATGCTGCATAGAACGTGCCAGTGCTTTTTTTGGTCCCCCAGGAAAGATGTAGCAGGACGAGATGAAAGGCAGTTGTGAATGAGCATTCTTTGACAAAGGTCAAATGCAATTGTTTGCTATCTGCCCTTTGCCAACTGGATTGTGTTTAATCTCAGCCATCATCTTTAGCAAGCTGTACCAGAGAAGTGTATGACATACTGTGATAACAGATACACCTCTCTGACATGTTAGGAGATCTTTTCAGGTTGCAAGCGAAATGTTTTGAATAAAAATTACAGGTAGGAAAAGTTCCCATGAAATGAAATCAATGCAGTTATTATTCAGCCTATCGTAAATACAAAAGTAATAACAGATTTCAGCTTTCACCATAAATTTGTTGTGAAACTGGTATAAAGAAAACCTTTTACAGCTGCAAGAAGTACGTCACTCATCCAACTCAGTGGTAACAAGAGTAAATACAGCTCAGAACAGTATTATCCAGTGTGCAAAACAAAGAATTCTTTCATAAAGTTGCCTAATTAGTCCGACGTTCAAAGTGTAGGCATTAGCCAGATATACATTAGCTATTACACCCTAAGAATTTTGCAGAAGAATGGCAGGGGTTTTTTAAAAAGGAAAATAAATGCAAGACTCAGCTACATAGCGTTGACTTTTTGTTGCATTTTCAAAAAACACTGAAAACAAAAGCTTGATCTTTTTGTCATTTACGTGCTTGCTTACGGTGGATTTTCTGTGAAGCCAGTGGATCGGTTTCTGGGAGCAAGCAGGACACCAGCAGTTGGTAACAATACATTCTATCAAAATGTTTATCATTGTGTGAATAAATGCAGTGAATTGCGCAGTTCAAACAGATAATTGCATTCCAATTCATGACACTGAAGCCTTCAGTCAGAGCAGTATCTAATAGGAAATCTGTGATTAGTACTTCCATTAACAGAATCATAGAAACTCAGTGGATAGGTGCTTTTCTATCTTGCTCTGAAGCTAAATAAGCATCTCCTGGAACTCAGCATGGGCCTTGATAATCAAGTGCGGGTCTAGACTTTGCCATGGGAGAGCTGCAATCATTTGCAGTCTCAGAAATGCTCATGTTGTGGTCTAGATCCATCCCTGCTCATAGTACACTCCTGTTTTGCTCCACCTGGAGGGCTGTAAAGGCACCAACTTGCTCAGTGAGTCAAGAGGCCCATTTTAACCTTCTTCCCCTATCACATTGACATTGTTGCTCCTATCTCTCTTAGGCATGATTTTGGGATGGTTTCAAAAGATGTACTTTACTGACAGCACCCTTTTTGTCTGTGATTATATGGTGGCTTCATGACTGTCATGAGGTTTTTATTGGCACAGTCAGTGTGTACTAGTTGTCCTCATAAAATACTGGCGTAAGAAGCAGGCTATTTGTGATCCATGCTGATTTTGCAGATTTTCTTTCAAGAATTCTATTTTACCTAAAGCCAGATCAAAGAAGTTTTTTTTTCTTTATAACAGTGTTTAGAGGGTAGCAACTTGGCATTCTTCTTGGCTTTCACCTCTCTGCTTACATTTCCAATTAGATTAAACTGATGTAGCTCTCTTGAGGTAAAAATGCATACCCAGGAACTTCAAACTGCGTCGTTTCAGCATCACTTTTTGTATCTCTCTAAGGCAGAATTTCAAGCAAATCTGCAGTAACTGTCTGGTTACTAATTCTAAATGGTTTATATCCCGTAAAGCCAGATACAGTTATTGGTCTTGACTACCTCTCCCTGCATCTTATGAGACATGCTACCTAAGTACCATTCCAAAACCTTGGTCTTATTCTTCTCCCGTTTTACAGTCTGACTGCTTGAATCAATGGAGATGAGGAAGTAAACTCGAGCCGTTTATTTCATAGGTGAATATAGATTTAACATATTATTCTTGAAGACTTGGAATCAGATTATTGGCCCTTATGGAGCTGCTCTACCAAACATCATCTGTGCAGCTTGATGCTTTATTGTGATCAATTTAATATATGAAAATCTTGTAGAAGCTAGACTTGAGGACATATTTTTTTTATCAAAAAACCTCACAGTATTTCTAACTCCAAATAGGATTGTAGTCCTAGAGTCAGAGTAACAACTCACGGTAGCTTGTGTCCTGGATAAATAATTTAATGAAGTATCATGTTACATACACAGAGGGTGACAGTCAACATTTGGAATAAACTACCTTCAGCAGCAATAGTAATAACAATCATTTTGGGAAAGATACACAAATACGTGGAAGAGTAAAGTAAATCTGTTGGCTCTAACATTGTTCCAGGAGTGGACTAGGCTGAGATTTTGGTCTCCTTTCACGTTATAATTTTCTGGGAGACTAAAGCATATATTCAATCAAACTCACTGCACTAAATCTCCTATACGGTTTATCTTGAGCTTTAACTTCAAAGTGTTTTTACCTATTAAGAAACTGTGATTGAAAGAGGAAGAAACTATTTTCAGAGTATGAAGATAACAAAACTGTTTTACTCTAACATGACATACATATTATAATTTATATGGATTGGCTCAGGTTCTCCTGCTTACCTGGTCCGGTGCACTTTTCTCATATGTATGTGACCTTCAAATGGTGGAAAAATCCCTTTTAGGGGGAGGATAAACTTGCATTATTACTGAGGGAACAGGATCCATAGATATGGTGGTGTGATTCAGAGGTTAAATACAATTTCTGTCTTTCACATGATATAAGACCCTCATCCACAACTCTTGCAGTTCATGAGGATGATGGAAATTATCTCAAAATGAGTGTTGAGAGGAGAAGAAAGGCAAGTTGAAATTAAGCAAATAGTTGTTTTACCTAACTAAAATTTTAACTTACACTGTATTTGACTTTTATTTTATTTTATTGTGTTTGCTTGAAGCAAATCATATTCCAAGATGCTTTAGAGCACCTGATCAGCTGTGCTCCTGCAAGTTGTGAATCCAGATATCCATCCAAACTGTTACATTCCAACTTATTTCAGCATTGCATTGTCACTGGCAAAGTACACTGCAGACACAGCATGTGGGTGGGAGGGAACCTTTGGTATGTAAAATGGAGTTCCTATATTCAGAACAGGGAGCAGGTTATTTTTCTGTTAGAAAAAAGCTTTGTGCCTTCTAAACAGCTCCTATTAGAATAGGTTTGATTGACTGTGAGATACTTTCATTATTTTTTCTTGAGTTATCCTATAGGCAAAGATCAATTGATGTCACACCTACCTGTTTAAAAGTCATGAGAAAACGTCTACTGATTGCATCCAGAATTAGAGCCTGCCACAACCTGCCTCATGTTCAAGAATATAATGGTTAGTCAGAAGCACAGCATTAATTCTAGCACAAACTAAACTCAAGCTTCTCAAAACATTTTGTACAGCAATAAAGAAACTTCAAAAGTATGGGATTTGCAGAAGCAGTCTGATCAGTCCTAGACTAGTCCTGTTTACTCTGTAGGATAAGCAAAAACTGTTTATGAATAATAATGGCGCAGTAATGTTTAAAATACTATTCTAGTTCCTTCTTTTTAATAAGGAGGAAAATCTTTGTCAGATATTGATGTGGTAGGTGTCAGCTGCTTAGTAATGCTGAACTACAGCATTTTGTGTCAGAGGATAAAAACTCCCAGAGCGTATATGAATTGCCGGTGATGTTTAGGTGACCTAAAGTTTAACAGCTTTAGCACTAGCTCTGTAAATTAAGGAAAAACAAAACAAAAAATACCTCAGATCATGCATTTGCTGCCAGATCAACAGAACTGTGGTTATTTCATCAGGTTTGCTTAAGTTGTTAAATTTACTTGTCTACTGAACATTAATTCTCATGCAAGCACACAACACATGCCATTCCACATAGAATGAAAGTGAAGTTGGTGTAATAGCTGTTCCTGTGGTGCCTATGAGTAGCAGTGAGAGTGCAGGCAGATTAAGTAAAGCCAAACTGATTTTTGACAGTGCTAACAGATTGCAAGGTATGTGCAGAGCTATGCCTGCCTTCCTCATCACAACTAAGTTAAAAAATATATTGAACAACTCAGAGATTATCTCCTTCTATTCAATTCATTATGAAGTTGTGGAATGAGGTCACACAAAAGTTTCCTAGTAAAATATCCAGAGAGCACAGCATTAACTATTGAGAAATGGAAAATAAGTTTAGAAAAGGAAGGTTCTAGAACAGGAAGGGGGGGAAATAAATCTCATTAATCAGCTGCAAAGCAATGAGAGATCTTCATCCTGAGATGCTGCATATCTACTTGTCAGGGTCAGCCCCAGAATTGCTCAGCTCACAGCTTCTCTGCTTGTTGGCAATCTGTTGTTGCACCCCAGAGAAGTATTGAATCAAATCTATTGAATTGTTGCAGTTGTTGAGCAGAAATGCCTTTCAAAGTGTTTTGGATTGTTTGGTGGCCATGCTATGCTAGGCATATTTCATAGGCCCTATTCAATAAAAATCAGAAACTTGTCTCTTTGTCAAAGAATTTGCTCTGCTGCCTCCAGGAATACCACACTGAAACTTTTCTCCTTGTCTGTGAGGCCTCAGGAGTGCAACAAGTGTGTAAAATGGCAGCTCTGGTTATTAACAGGTATCTGGGATAAAAAAAGAGATTTCTTTTTAAAATTAGGTACAACTTCAAAGGTTTTTGTCTTGTTCTTTTCATCATCAGAAATCTGGCTTCAGCACTGCAAACACTGAACTTTTTGGCATGCACTCCAGGTTACAGAAAGCCTCAGCAGAGGTTATGAAAAATTATTTTATCACCTACTGTATGAGTATAGGACTATTCTAATTAGATGTTGAATTATATTTCAAATTTAGCTGGTTAATATGAAAACTCTTATTAAGGAACACTTCTTCGTGTTCTAACGGAATGATTGAGTGCGTCATTAATTTACTTTATGGCAGGAACGTGACTAGGGAAAGAAATTCTAGGTGACTGTTTGGATAGTAAGCACAGAGATTTAAGATTTGATTGACAATCAAAATTTCTGTTAACCAGAAAGAACTAAAGAAAGAGTGTAATCACTGACAGACAAAACCCATTTGCTTCAACATATTAAACAAATGTTTCTTTGTTATAAAAAGGAACATTTTGTTGATTTCTAAAGTATTCAAAATAACAGTTTTAGAGAATCTAATGGTTTTTTATATTTAGGCACCATGAAATTGATTGTTCTGAATGCTTTGAAAATTTAATCATGTGAGTAACTATACACACACTGTTCTATTAATTTTGAAGAATTACTTACATGCACACAGTTATAATTTTCTTCTATTCTGAAAAGTTTTCCTATATCATGCAGCTGGATCCTGTCAGACTCTCCTCATTCATGCAAAGACCAAGTAAGGCAATGAGGAGGTTTGTCCTGCAGAAGGCTTTTCCCAGTTATCCAAATTTTGCTGTAGGATTGCCTCTGACTGCACTTTAAGTCCACTGGCCAGCCTTCATCTCTCTGGCCTTTGACACTTAAGCGCTAAAGGTTTTTGTCTTGATAGGCTGGGCTCTCCTCACTTTTATTTCCATTGTCCCTCTGCAGCAGAGCTGGGATACCCCCTGCTTTGGGAGGTTTCCATTTGATCTGAAGCACTTCAGAAAGCAGTTTCATCCTTGCAAGTTTAGTCTCCCATGATAATAACTCTTTCTTTTCTATTTAGTATTCCTGTCTGAAGTGAGCCATGATGCTGGGGTTCCAACAGCTTCACTGACCATCATTTAAGACTTTCTTTCCATAATTAGCAAAAAACTATATTTTCTGTTACTGTGGAGTTATACTGTATTCTCAACTACAGCAGTACTGCACCCTCAGAGTAGACTCAGCCCCACAGTGGCAATGTATTTTGTCATTGATCTAGATCAAATTATGTTTAAACATGAAAACTTTCTCATAGTTGTCACTTCAGCTCAAAGAATAATCTTTGCTTTGGTTTAAAAATGAAATATTAGCCACAATTTTCTCTGGAAGTGTAACAAATTCATGATCATCTCTCTTCTCTTACAGTAAAGGGCAAGGGGGGAATTCCATTCATATCCACAGTCACAGGGTCTTGTGACTAATATTATAAAGCTTGGACATTGTATTTAGTGAAAATCCCCACTGTCTTCACTATTCATTTATACTGTATAAGCAAGTAGTTCCAAATCAGTTTCTGGTGGTTTGAGAAGGTCTCTGAAACAACCCGCAATATTTGCCAGATATCACTGAATTGAAGTTGCTTTTTAGCATGCATGACAGTCAGGTTAATTAGTGTCTTGGACTAGTTTTTATCATGAAGGTGATTGCTAAATGTATCCAAAACTTCCATTAGTCAAGAGTAGTTTGCCTGATCAGAGTGTGAAATAATATTTTCTGGTAGCAGCATGTTTGTTATATAGTAGTAATTTCCTTCCCTGACATTGAGCAGTAGTACTGCCTGATGAGTTTAGGTGTTCCAGACAGAGAAAAAAATTATCAAAATTATACTTTCTTTTTTTTTTTAATTCAAAGCTTCATAATTAAAGGCAAATCACAGCAACATCTGGTTAAACTAGCAGTTAGTAAATAAAACATTGGGTTCAATATCAACTCCATCGGAGTATCTAATCACCTTTGCAGATGAATGGATTAATTGAACATTGCATAAAACACTGAACATTTTCTTCTATTAATCATTCACTGATTCACCTTGAGGGTAGGATAACTGGTGGATTAACCTGAACTTAATTTGTTCTTTCTTAGGCCCCATACTTGGAAAGAGCCTTAGTATATTCACTCCTCGATTTACTCACTAGCTGCACTGACTGACCCCTTACTTAAAGGGTATTCGCAAAAATATCTGCTGTGCTGTACAGACCTTTATATGCTGCTGGTGTTACCAGGGCTGAGTGTTTTGAGATAGTAAACTCACTTTCCAGTTTGCCTTTGATGTCAGGCTTCTTAAAACTAACAAAACTACACATTAGTAGCTGAAGTTTGGCAGTTAGTATTTGCAAAATCTTTCTGGTGATGTATTGTCTCAGCTAAAAGAGAAAGTACAGCATCAGTATCTTTGAAGGTAGTTTCCAGAAACCTGTTCTGCAGCTAGCAGAGTGCCGCAGCTGGTTTTCTTATCTCATTTTACAAAACAGTGACTTTGCCATTTGCTGTAGTAGCCAAAGCAAATAAATACTGGTCATGCTGTGGAACATTAGGGTTTAAAGTCACTAAAACTTAGTACAATGAGTTCCAGAACGTATACCAACCAATTTCCATGCAATATATGTACTGCCAAGGGTAAAGCCATGGGGCTTTTAATCACTGGAGGTCTGTATAATGTATTGGAGGTGCAGGAAGTCTTGTAGCCTGTCTGAGCTCTTAGGAGAAACAGATTTCATAGCTGGTACCTCTGAAAGAATTCATGAGTGTCTTTGGGTAAACAAAGGATTCAAATGACATCACTATACCTTATCTAATATATATTTGCAGTTCTCATCTTAAGGAGATTTACCTTCATTGCCAGAGACTGCTCAATATATAAAACCTCATTATGCTGTATAATTCAAATCATAATTAACTGCTCTGTGTTCCCTAAGTGTGTATGATCAGTTAACTAGTCTATGCTTTTCCTAGAAATTTCAGTTGATCGCTTATTTTATGAAAAAATAACCCATGGCTCAACCTTTTTCTTTTGAAAGCTATAAATTAAAATCAGTGGACCCTGTTAAGTGCAGCTTCACAAATTAATATGAAATATAGTGCTTTTTCATAAGGTTTGAGAACCAGATTTAAAAGCATATTGGTGTTTGTGCACAGCAGGCAATAATGATCCATTATCCTGCAAGCAGAGGAGCTAGCAGCAACACATAAATAAGAAGCAATTGGACCATCTGCTTTGATTTCTCTAGCATCCCCAGAGGATGTGAGCAGGAGCTGACACTTCTCTCCATCTGCCCTTACATTATCAATTACAGTTAAATTATGCTGCATGCTACAAGGCTGGCAGATATGGATTGTAGATTGTGGCACCTGAAAAATATAGAAGAAAATACATATGTTGCAAGCCAGCTGTTTATTTACAAGTTCTTGACATTTTTCCTCACTTTCTTTGACGCTTTTTTCTAAGGCTTCTAAGAGACATCTCTGCCTAGTGTGAAATAGTTAGGCCTAAGAGTGTAGCACCAGGCACCAAATATTCCAGTTCCCTGTCTGGTGGTTGAATCCTGGATGGAGCAGAAAGCATCAGGTAGAACAGAATTTACATTTTGGAAAAACAAGGTCTTAATAGCTGGGGGTCAGCTGCTCCAGCCAGTGTTTGCACAGCATGTGAGAGCAGGAGAGGCAGTGCACCCTGCACATTCTTTGTAGCTTAGAAGTCACGTGTAAAACTGTAACTTTTATGAAATGCTAAGTGTTTATGAAAGCTCTGGGAGTGGTAGAAGCTAGGATTGAGGGCCACAGTTGCCGTGTGCTGCAAGCAAGAGCTCTGTCGAAGTGTCTTACTGCAGCCCATAGGAATGCTATTCCCTTTCGACCAGGGATAATTTTGTTGTAAGTTCATTCAATTTTCGACCTGTTTGATGGATGGTTGCCAGTCGTGCTGAATTGCATTTTGGTTTTGTGGTACGGTATTCTGGCCATCGAAGCTGACATATGAACACTACTTAACAACTTTCCTTTTGCCCTGACTGCAATTGGAAGCCTGGCACATTCATCAATCGCACCAGCCAGTTAACCAAGGGATGCTCCAAGGCAAACACACTCCAAACTTAGAACATTGTGCCTTTCTCATAGTTTCTAACACTGCTACTTGCATTTTTGATGTCATTAGCTCTCTCATTAAACAAAGCCTTTAGCAAGTGCTGCAAAATAATAAAATTGATTACATATGTTTTAATAGCCTCTTGCCAATGCTGTCTGATCAGTACAGGCTGTTAGAATACTGCACAAGACAGAAGTTAATGGGGGGGACTGGGGGAAAGACTCTGAAAAGCCCAGAAAGAAAAGCTTGAACACAAAGTGCAAATAGTGTGTGTGGAAGAGGAGTTGTAAAAGGGGATTTATCTGCGTTGTGGCTGCCTGTTATTACGAACTAGTTAAAGTGCCTTCTCTTCCTGAAATTCCTTCAGAAAACTGTCATTATGCTAAGACTTCTCACTCAGTTTGCCTTTTGAGGCTGATGTTGACAAGCCAACTTTGCTGGGGGGAAAAAAATGGGTCTTACTGGCTTCACACCTGTTCCTCTCCATGCGTGAGAATTGTCCTTGGATAACAAAAGAGAGCACCCTGTTTGAGATCCCAAGATGCAAACGAAGTGGCCTTATTTCCTCATTGAAGTGGAATTTATCAGTATATTCGTAGCAGGATACATTAGTATCTGTCTTGAGCCCGCCTGCTTTAGTGATATTGTTATCTTTGGCATGGACATGTAGTAAATTCTCTTCATCAGCCCAGTGTTAGTGAATGTGCCCTTGGAGAGGCCAGGTCTCTGCACTATTGGTCACAAAGCCCAGACTAAAGCAGCACACTCTGGGCCCATTAATATAGTTGTTGTAAGAGCTTTAAAATTCTTGTGAAATGAGACTCTTGTAACCTTCAGGACTTTATTCTGTCTATACTAACTTTATGCTAACTCGAGAGCTTCTGTGTGCTCATTTACATCTGGCCACTTGTTCACACATGCCTTCATAGAAGATTAAATTGTATTGTTCACAAGGGTCTGAGATCCTTGGATGTGAGGTTGTTAAAGATAATACATGGTATGAAAACATCACCCTACAGGACTTGGCCAAACCATATAAAATGGTTAATATGGGAAAGGTTTGATTTTAAAAGAAGATGTCTTAAAATTAATTGAACTTGTCTCAAGTTCCAGACTGTTAGTATTTAACAATCCTTTTTTTGCTGCTTTTTTCTGATAAAATCTCAGTACTTGTTTTCTTGTCTTTTCACAGGGGAAAGGGAGGGAAACCAGAACTGTTCTGTAGTCCTATGTACTGTCTGAGTTCTGTAACTACCTAGCATCTTGCAGCACCTTTGTAGCAAACTGACACTTCACTGTTTGTGAAATCTCTAAGACAGTTTTTGCGTTCTTCGTCATCTCTTTGAAGTTAAATCTTTTTCTTTCCCATCTATGAACTAGACTTTCAATTTGCATGTTTATGTACAGCAGACACCTATGTGAAAAACATTAGTTTTCTTGTTTACATATGTGGTCCATAAAACTAGAGTTACTAGCTCAGCAGGTAATTATTTCTATGAAATTATTATAATAGCTTTGAACAAGGATTTACATTACTATGGCAAAAGAGCTAGCAGTTATGTATATTGTATTTCATTTTTCAGCAGCAACATTTGTGTTTTGAAAGACTGTCCCCTGGAAATTGTATATCTTTTGGACAGAGAGGGGCAATAAATGAATGTGCAATTTGTATACATTGGCATAATAAAGCACAATGGCAAGTTAGGAATCTGTAACTTAGCTAAAATCTCACTGGAGGCAAAAGAATGGCTTTGTCATCTTTTAAAAGAGCTTTCAATGAGATACTTGATTTAGGTTATTAATCAGATAATCTTGACTAATAAATTGTGAGATGTTTTGTAAATTGTGGAAGGCAAATTCTCTCTCTGCTTAAGCCCAGAATGCAGGCTCAAATGCGGCAAATACTGTATAATGCTTCCGTCTGTTGAATGTATTTGCTATAAATGGAACTAATAAGAAGGTTCCTAAGAAAGGCTTAAAAACTGTCTTAATAAAGCTCATTAAAAAAATAATGCTTTTAAGGCAAAAGCTATTCCATGCCTTTGCTCATTGCTACTCCTCAATCATAGGAAGTTGCATAAATTCAAATTCTCTAAGTTCACTTCTGGCATCAATTTCTCGCTTTTTGCCACAACTGGCCCCTGACATGCCAGTGACATAGCACCAGAAAAACAGGGAGGAGAATGGTTTTAAGTCCATAAAGATAGAATTTAATAGTTTAAAATGACATATGTCAATATAAAAACATTCTGTAGTTGATTACTACTAAGTAATTCAGGTTCTGACAATTTGAGGACTTTTTTGTCTAGCAAAGAGAGAGCTAGGTTCCCCACAGACACCAGACTGCTTGGCAAAGCACCTGAATGTGAGGTCCCAGTCCTTGGGTGTGTCAAGTGATGGCAGGTGTGTGACTCAGAGCTGGAACTCCTAGGGCAAATGCCTTCCTACATTTGCCAGCTGCTTTTAGGGTCCTGGCTCATATAAACTTGGTAGAGAATTCCAAATCTCTTTCCCAGTCAAATCTGAAATGGTTTTGGTTTAAATTGGAATGTAACAAAATGCCAAATTCTTGCATCCTTCATAAAACAGAAATACCTATCTTGGCTCAAGGAGCAAAAGGTTTGTTTCTACTTAAGCTTAACATCTCCTTCCCCCAGTCCACCCCTCTCTCTCAGCTTTCCCCTCTTCCTCCCCGCCCCCCCCCCCCCCCTTTTTTTTTAAACACAAAGAGATATTAATTCAAAGAATGCATGTATCTAATGGCTTTTGATACAGCAAGTGGCAGAAGTGGTACCTAGAAAAAGCTGCATACAGTCATTTAAAGATGCTGATAAATAATTTTCTTTTAGTTCAACAAGTGTCCAGTGCATTTTTAGGGTAAGAGTAGAACCAAAATGTACAGTTTCTAAATCTGTGCTAAGTGCATTAATAGTGCCTTCTGTAGTATGATTGTTCTGCACTCTTATTTCAAGTGCTCTGAATTTTCTCTCATGTCAATCACCTATTCTTATAAAAGTCTACTGATTAAGTAAATAATTTTGTGGCATGTGAAAGTCCTTGTATTTAATTTGATGGAATGGGAAGCTGCATCTCCCCCTTAAAGTCTAATTAACATGGAGACTGGCTTCTCTGATGAGTTCATAAGCTGTTCACAGGCAGTTGGGATGTAGCAACTTTGCAAGACACTGTTTAAAGATCTCTGACATCTGAGAAAGCCACAAAATCCAATAATCCTACTTTCAGAACTCCAGGGTGTCCTCTGAGATCAATCTCATATCTAAACATCACATAAAGGGAGTGCACTGTTATAGACTGGTTTCTATTGAACACCAAGTAAGAAGCAGCATTAGACATTCTTGAAGAGCTTTTATCAGGGGAATAGAAAAGGTTGTCAAATTCTGAAAATTTTATCCATGATTAAAGCAGTACTATGAAAATTATTGCATTTTTAACAAAAGACAGCTTAGCCATGGAGCTCTCTCAAGAATATCCAGCAAATTATTTACTGGGAATGAAGTTGAGCGGCTTTCATGTTTATCTGTGTGCATGAACAGAGCTGGCATTAATTCTCTCGTCTCTAATCACCATGCCATCATGTCAAATATCCTTTCAAGAAGTCTTGGGTTCTGGTTTCAGTTGTATGGTCCACATACATTTAGATAAAATTTCAAGACTGCTTTAAATACAGTGAAAATGCCTGAAAAAAAAAGGTTTTGTAGGATCTGTAATGTCTTGGTGTTATCCTGGTGTCTGTATTTTCATACATGCTCAAGCCACTCTCAGCACTCAGCCTGCCATGCTGATATTTCACAGTGTATTTTTCATAGTGTTATAAGTGGATCTAAGCATTAAAGATCTTTATACCTGCTCTGCAACAAATACAGAACTAAAAAGGAACTGGCACTCTAACTTCAAATTGGGCTGTTTAACCCAATCTACCAGCCATAGTGTGGAGTTATTCCAGAATACCTCAGGGGAGCACACTTCAGGAGTGTGTTTTACTTTGCTCCCAACAGGAAAAATTCTCACGCTGTCAGTCACAGTGTAACAGGACCCTGTAACTGAGTCCTAAGTTTGAGCCCACACCTCGTGTACCTGTTTGCACAGAAACTCAAATAAAATTTTCTTGATTCATTGAATATTTTAAAGACTTTCATGGGAAGATTAAATTTAAGTTTCTAATGTCTGGCTCTTCAGTGCTGACAAAAATCAGTTTATTTTGAGGAGGATTGGGGAAGTGTGTGTGTGTGTGTGTGTGTGTCTGTGTTTTTGAAATGGTTTTGACAAAATGTCTCTTGTAGTTTTGAGTTGTTACATTCACAGGATAAAGTGTTAAAAGATTAAAACATGGGTTTTATATAGCTATGTAAAGATTGTAATAGACCTTTCGAATGCTGGCCTTTGGGATAGTCCCTACAATATTTAACATGAAGCTCTAAATTCTTAAAAGGCAGATCCAAATGCAGACATAGGCTGAGCAAATGCATTTGTTTGTCTGTATGATCAAACTAGGTGATTATTTATACAAACTAGTATTTCTGTGTGCACTGCTAATGGATGTAGTGATATTCAAATACCATAACACTTCAGATACTTTGCTGGGATTGTTCATTCAGTTGTGGTTTTCAAATATGCAATAGCGTGTTGGACTTACAGTATTTACCCCTAAGAAATAAGCATTTCTCTGGAAACTGCATTTGAACATTTGGATTCTACCTCAAAAGTTAGCATTTTAAACTGATCCCACGCTGGAGTCCTTCCTACTTTCTGCTGCCTGTCTGTTCTCACTGAGAAATATCAGTAGAAAGACACAGTATTTATTAGCAAAAGGAAAGTGCTAGTAATACATGCAGTAAATTAAAGAGAAATATTTTGTGTAGAGGTAAGAATGGGCAATATTGTGAACTAACTGTGCCAGACCTCACAAAAATACCTTTCTAATGTGTCCTCTGGGAAAGATGATAAGCTGATGTAAACAATGGCAACAGAATATAAGAGTAAATAAGATTTGTTTTCTTAAACTGGTAATTAGTAGATAATAGCAATTTCTAATACCAGTGTAGTTCTGCTAGAGTACGGACAAGGGGACATGAGAGTAACATGTCAGTACACAGAACTTCTGATCAGCTGCTCCAAGGTGGCATTTGTCTCGTAAGCATCATAGTTAGATGTCTATTCTGTATTTCCTACAACTAATGAACAACTGGGCAGATCAGGTTTCAGGCACTTAGAGATGATTTCCGAAGCACTCTTAATTTGCTGGTGGTCAGGTTATTCCTCTGAAGTACGTATCTCATTATAGTATATTGAATATTGATGATATATTTGTCTACCTGCACATATCTGGAGCTTAGAGTTCTGAAATGCAAATACAATATTTGTACTGATGCAACAGAACATTTGCTAGGAAGTGCAGTGACAGATACTGTGGTTGTGGGGGGCGTTTTGTGGTGTCTGCATTGGAAAACCTAACTGTGACATCTCTTTTGGCTTGTGGATGACTCAATAGAATCATGGCTCAAGACATTTTAAAATTCTCTTTTAATTCATTGTAATGGTTTACGTGTATATTACATTTTCTACTTTATTCTTTGACTTGAGTCAATACATATCCAATGTAAGTGCAGTTCATTTATAAATAAATTGATGTTCTGTCCCTCATTACCTATATTTCTAGTGCATCCTGATACATTAGTAAATAGACTTGTCTGATTAATCATTAGCACATGAAAAGAATTAGCTGTCTACTGCCAAATGGAACTATTGACAATGATAATAAGACCAGCTACTGTATCATCTGGAAGCTAGTGTTTTACAGGAAGCCTGAAAATGGGTGGTATTCCATTTGTACACTGAAACTGAATGACAGAAGTCATCTGTCTGTGTAGAAGAAAAATAATAATTTCTCCAATATGCCTTCACATATTTCTACCACTTAAATACAATAATGCCTTTGTACCAAGGGTATTGATTAGACTGCTTTCATGCCATCTTCAGTTTTGTTATTCAGACTAGAGGGAAAAAAATTAAATGTCTTTTCCTTCAAAGCAACATGTGTAAGTTTCTAGAATAATTATGCAGAGAAAAGGTGTGTGGGGGGGGAAGGCAAAAAATACTGTTCTGGATAGTGCTGTCATTTAGCCAAACACATCTAGAAGGGTCACCACCTCAGTGTTAGAAACAAGTCATGTGATATTCTCTTTTTGTTTGTGCCATTTAGAAGTATTTCAATATAACTACCTTAGATATACAAGTTAACTATCTGATGAGAGCATGTGTTATGGTTAGTATGCTGTCTGCATTGTATAGTAAATATTTGTAACAGGGGATGAAACACTGCCCCTGTTCAGTGCTCTACCTTTTCTCAGACACTCAGAAATTCACATAATGTGGAATGTTTATGAAATGCTGACAAGAAACCTGAAATGGATTTTATTAACACGTCATTAACCATCCAATATGTTCCAATAACAGACAGTTACCAAAGGCAAAAAGGTGTTAACCCTATTCTAAATATTTTTAATAAGCACTGTATGCACTTAATTGTCCCGCAGTACAACTACCTAATTCAAACAGCTTGAGAATTTCCCCTTGCCTGAGCAGGATTTACTGCGGCAAAGCAAACTGATGCAGTGATGACCAGCATCCGCTGTTCATGTTCATTCCCTACGAGACTCTTAGAAGCCACAGGCTGATCTAGAGCCTTGGCAGTGTTTGCTGTACCAGACCTGTTTGCTCTGTGGAAGTCCAATGTAGCAGCCTTGGAGGTGCTGGGCTTGCTACCCTGCTTACAAGTAGATCTTCTGCTTCCCATTCTTTACAAAGGTTCTCTGGGCTTGTTCCAGCCACCTGCACCTACACTGACCTACAGTGGCCTCTGGCAGAGAGGTGGGACTTGGGGTCCCTTGGTGCTGTCATCAACCCTTCTAACAATTGCATCTAACAATTTTCCAGGTCAGGGCTGCTTTTCCACCAAAGACCCTGTAGCCATTCCTGAGCTCTCCTTCTGTCTTTTCTCTGAAGCTTGTAAAACATACAGAGACTGAGGGAGAGCATAAGTAACCAAAAGGAGAATTGTTCTGTAAATGTCTTTTTCACCTTGCATTTTGTTTTCTTGCACTTAGTCTTCACATTTGAAGTACCAGGGACAACTCAGGTTATTAGAGACTCATTTTAGACCACCTTTTGGGACTTTAGACCCTGTACCTATATCCAAAAGAAAGTAGTGTCTTAATTTTTAAAAATTAAACCCCGTCATTTCAGATGAAGTCCTTTTTCATGTGATGTTGATTAGATCAGTAAACATCAGTAACATGCTGAAAAACAAATTTATTCATAGATAAGATAAAACACTTTTTGTGATGTTGTGATAGCTAAAACCTGGCAGAGTCCAATAAGAAAGCAACAATAAAAAGTATAGAATGTAAAACATTTAATCTCTTAAGGGACTGAGGGCAAATAATGCTTTTTGGTTTCCCCAATAGGAAAAGCAGCTGATGCCTTCGTGCACTTTAGATTGCTCATTCTTTTTGTATTGCTTTGTGATAAGAAATAAGAGGGTGCAAAATGCTAATTAACCTTCTTATATGGAAGCAACATTTAGTTTGCATGGTGTCAGAAATAATATTTCTAAATGTTTCACATCTAATATCTATAGAATTAAAAGACAGCTATAGTAATTACTGTATCAGCAAGCACAAACTACTAACAAAGGACAGAAAGAAACCACAAAAGCCAACCTGTGAGGGAAAAAGGAAAAAACGTGACAGGCTATGTATATTTGTTTGTCTGTGGCAAGAAATGAAAGATTGCTACCTGTTAAGGCAGATATAATTTGCAAAGCAGCTATTTTCAGATCTTTAAAAAATTCAATTAAGAATACATCCATGTGTTAAATTTAGGGAAATTGAAAGGACTATGTCTGTTCAGAATAAACCTCTTTAACCATTCCTTTATTTATAACAGAGTATGAGTAAGGCCATTTATATTAATATGGATTCACGGGATGGTGATGTGAAGTTTGCTGCATGCAGCTTTGCCACTACCTTGTTTATAGTGCTTAGATTGCATAGTATCAGTGCTTCCTAGGCTCTCTTACCAGTGCTTTTGAGACTCTGTCCAGGGACCTAATTAGTGCTTGAATTTGCAGTCCTCTTGTAAGAAAAGTGCTACATTTAACATAAGTCAATGGGACTTTTACTTTTGCAAAGACTGTTGGGTCAGACTCTTACTGTATGCAAGAAATATTTCAGCTCGATGACCTTCTCTTTCCCATATTTGAAAGGGAAGCAAAAAGAAGGTCATTGTTGTATGAAAAATATTAAAAATTCATGATATGTTTTGATTTCTGCACTTGGATTCCTGGAGTAAATAATACTAATGGTATATTTTCAACATGTCTCTTAGCAATTATTGTATATTATGTAAATACTAGCAGGTACCATACAGTAAATCTGCAACTGAAGAAATATTGACTTGAAACAACCTCATTTTAATTGAGAAACAGTGAACTTTTTGTGCCTTTTTACTGGTTTCATATTCATGGTTTAACAAATCCTTAATTTCCTAAGAAGGTACACAGAGAAACTGTAAAATGCCATTCTCAGTGTTCAGGGAATAAAGCAGGCAGAAAGACATTTCTACAAAAATAAACAGCTTGACTAAAGCCAATGCTGTAAAGTGCAAGTGTGAAAATCCCACTTTGTGAAACAACAACAAAAAAACCCTAAAAGAATGAAAAAATATCCTCACTGTGAATAAAGATACACCTTCAATAACATGTGTAGAAGGGAATAAATACCAGCTTACTGCAGTGATGTGCATGCACTGAAGGCAATGACAATAGGTCTTAAGTGTCCATCATGATTATGTATTGCTTTTGTTTTCTTACTCAATGCAATATTGTTGCTGAATGTTTAAATGAAAGGTGTTTTCCAGTAAATTATCCAGTACTATTAAAGAAACTTTAAAAGAAAATACTGTGAAGCACTATTCAGTGTGTTCCAACTGAATGTGTTAGAATTGTGTGAATGAGACATAGCAAGATTGGTTGTGTTTTGTTGGATGTGGCCTATGGAGTGCAATGTCCTTTGAGCCCTGACCCAAACATGCAGTGTCATAACTGGTAGACATAGGAAAGATCTATGCTGGACCATTGCAGTGGCAAGCAATGACAAGCAAATAGGAAGGTGGGGCTTATGCAGTCTCAGGTGCCTCAGCATGATTGGCACACTGAGCAGAAAACCATACCCCTCTGAGCACTGCATGAAACAGTGCATGTGAAAACTGGGCAAGTGACTTTTTTTCCTGAGATTGTTGCAAGTTGTAACACATTACTTATTTTCATCACTTAGTGACAGGATCTTTTTGAGAGCTTTTTTGACCAAAAAAAAAAAAAAATCAGTTATTATTCTAAAACTATCAGTTAGAGATCACAAAGGCAAAGGTCTTCCTATTTATTTCCCTAGAATTACTGATTTCTGCCGACTTTCCTTTATTGTAGTTCTCCCCAAATAATTTGCCAGACTCATGCTTATGCATATCAACTGTACATACATTTGATATTCTATTCATGTCAAGGGAAGGAAGCACAGATAAAAAGAAGTATCTGTTTCCAGAAATGCTTGTAGCCATTTCACCACCAATTTCCTCTTGTTGTAGGTTACAGGTACAAGGCCTAATTCACTTCTTCACTCATTGATCAACTTTTATGAGATACTGCATTCTCAAGGGAATTAGTGAGCAGTAAAGTGTTCTGTCCTTTGAAATACAGATTTCTGAAGGACAAGATCACATCTAAAAGTTTTTATCCAGCTCTGATAGATATTAGATTTCCATGTGTAAAGTTTTAGTTTGAATTTCTCAAAGGGGTCTTTGTTAAATCCTCCTCTCTCAGCTCACCAGTAAGCCATTAAATCAATCTAAGTAATGTGAGTTTGGGGTTGGTGGTGGCTGGTTTTTTCACTACTTTTTCTTTTTACCAAGCACAGGAGTTTGTGTTGTTGAGTGCCTTTGTCTTCCTGTGAAAGGTAGCAACATGGCATAGAATAAGATTTTAAGTAATATTCAATGAAATTACTTAGAAACAGGAACATTGCCCATGAGCAGTTTCTTCTGTTGCTGAATGTGTAGGGATATGCTCAGAGATCAAAAAATGCATCATAGTGACCAAGTGCCTCTACCCTACCTTTCTTCTTTTACTATCCATGCAGCAAAACAGGAGCTGCCTATTAAGAACTGAAAGTAATCTCTCTTTTTACACCCTTTAGTTTGAAAGTCAGAAGTCGCCTTGTATTTAGTGGTGTGGTACTTTAAGAGGTAACACAGATGTTTTTAAATGAGGGACAAGGAACTTGGCATTATCTCTGGCTAAGCAGATATGGGAAATATGATAGTGAAATATAAAGTGCAGCTTCTGGTTTGGTGTAAATTGTATATAAAAAAATATTTGCACTTACTTGTTAAAAGATATTATTCTGTATCAAATAAAGTAGATTGTTATTTCTGAGGAGCTTGAGCAAATCCAATGGAGGGTGGAAAATGCCAGTGGGGAAGAGATATTGCCCAGTATGATGGTTCATTCCTGTTTTGCATGTGAAAGGTGAAAGCAAAAAGCTCCAAAAGCTGGTGTAGAGGAAGCCTGCAGTTTGTTTAGGCAAAGGGTTTGGACTCCTTTCTCCACTGGTAATTCCACAGTGAATTGGTGATTTTGCCTGGAGGCTCTGTGTACAGGAAGAGAAGAAGCTATTCTAAGCACTTATTCTCTGAATATTCTCTCTCCAAACTGTAAGGGTAGTGCAATGCTAAAGGTGGCTTTTTTCCAAGTGGAATAACTTTGTTTTGAGAGATTTTAATTTTATTATATGTCTTGCATTGGCATATGTGTGTTATATGTTTATAGCAAACAATTAGTTGTGCAAATATGGTTTTTATTTTGGAGGCTACTCTTTTCATTACAAATGGATTAGTATTTTATTTTATAAGTCCTAGCAAATGTAGTATAATGCAAAGGCTAACCCTTAAAATAAACTAAATGCATATCCAGTGATTAAGTGGCTTGCTTATTTCCCCTGAAAAGACTATATAAATTACTTAAAAGCCACATGGACATTATTTATGAAGCTTATAGATTGCTTTTCAGATTTCACTTGAAACTGTAAAGGAAAAGGAATCCTTAAAAGTTTTGCTTGCACCAGAGCATAGTAAAATATTTTCTGAGTGATAAAAGGGGTGCAATGTTCAGATTTTGTTAGTTTCCCTTCAGCTAGTGATAATTAAACATATAACAAAAAAAGGTTTTTTAGAAGTCCTCATGTTCTGTTATAGTGTACTCTTTGGTATTTTTAACAATCTAACAAACACACAGAAAAATGTGCAGTAGAAATATTTGTAAAAGTCATACTAGATTTTGATTTATATACATTTATGTGAATACTTGAAAGGTATGAGTCAATACATCAAGTGTCAGCAATACTGGACAATAAGATTACACATTTATAGTAACTTTAGGCTTGGCATCAGGGAAAAAAAAAAAAAAAGATGCCAAAGAATCTTTATACCAACTTCTAGTTATTGCTGTCTCCCATGCTGGAATCTATGTGACCCATTTATCAGGAATATATTACTGATCTGCAAATGTTGTGTGGAAGTTTTAAAGAAACTAATTGACATTCTTAAAACCGGGAATTTTCCTGTAGTCTTGTAAGAAGTAGTGCCTAAGTTCACTGAAAAGAAACCTTTTAGTGAGTCAGAATTATTCTCCCAATTAGTCTTAAAGCAATAAAAATGTCAGCAGATTGATTTTAGTTTACTAGTGGGTGCAGATCATATTCACCTAGATGAATTTCATGTGATTAGTCTTCTCACTTCCACATTCACCTCACCTCCAAGAACAGATGAGGTGTGTAAATGTTGTTTAAAAGTTGCTAATGGGGAGAGTTTGTTCTCAGATGAGTGAGTCAAAATGTTGATATCTAAGAGCTCTGCTAAAGGCAATGACTAATCACTTACTCACGTAAATATTCTAGGGAGTTTGTTCCCGATTCTTAGAAGCTTTCTTTAAATAGCTGATGATTTATTTGCCTGCATGTGGAGAGGAAGTTTAAATAATATTCCTAAACTTGAACACAGCATGTAGGGTGCAATTTTCAATGTTCAGTGTCAGTAAAGGTGATGTTTTAATGCATATAATAAATACTGAAAATGCTTCAAATTTTGAACAACGTGCCTATATTTTGAACTAGAATCTGCCCTTTCAAAAACGGTCTCAGTTTGCAAGTCACTGAAGCCCTGTAATATCTATACGTTAAATATCATAGAAGTACAAAGAGATCAGGAATACCTGAGATGAAACAAAGAGACCTGTGACTAAGCCACCCTATGAATTTATCCCTTTCAGATGTCTGTGTATTTGAAACATTGTGTTTCATCTGTAGATTAAAAAAATAAAAAGGAAGTATGATCTCTGTAATTGTATGGCTATCAGGGAATCTTTATATGACAATTTGCTTTAGTTCCTCATTCCCTTACTTTCCTCTTCTAATGCCATCAACACAGCCATGATGGAATCTGCAGGGAGGTGCAGAATTCACAAAGTAAATGAGTTTGGAAGAAATACCCAGCATTATCTTTCCACAAGTGGCACAAGCACTGACTATAGATTCAACTGTCCTTCCAAGTGTTTCCTTAAAGCAAGTGTTGGTTTCAAAAACATTTATTATGTTTTTTTTTTCAGTGGAAAATAAAATATATAGCAAAAATGACAGGGCTAATAATATTCTCAGGAAGAAAGTGTAGCAATCTGCTTCGAGTTGGACTGAATGCTGCCATTCCAGACAACATATTTTATATGTTTAAAAGCAGCAGAATTCTATATAAACTGATATTTAGTTTAAAAATCCTGACAATAATAATGAGACCTCTCCCCAAACCCTTTTTCTTCATTGTCTTTTTCATTAGTAGTAAGAGGCAAGTACTCAGTGAACTCTGTTGTGAACAATGATGGCCGAAACAGATGATAAAGGATGATGATAAGTACAGTGACTTTGGCAAATAAATTTACAAAAAGTCCACAGATACAGTTTGTTTTTCTCAAAGTAAGCAATGAGAAAAAAATACTTATTCCATGTAACTAAAAACTGATGTCTGGCTGCAACTTGAAAAACTCTGGAGAATGCCTAATGGATTCTGGTAGGCAGGTATGACTCAGGAATTGAGAGTTTTATGAAGCAGTCTTTTAGATCTCTTTCTAAATACTTGAGAGCCTCTTCTGAAGAGGAAGGGCAGTAGAACTATCCAGGAGAAAAAGGAAAATAATAACAACGATTAGTTTTGAGCACAGATAGAAGCTAAAAGGCACTCTGGAGGAATAGTGACCAAGAAGGCATCCATCATATGCAGTGTGCATGCTGTAGAAATTATATGAAGGACGGAAATAAAAGCGTTCAGCCATGGGCAAAGTTCTGTGCTGTGGGAAACAGAATCACTCTCTATCATAATGCCAATGGCAAAGTGCTAGGAAGGTAGGAGCATTCATATATCAAGTGATTGAAGACCTAAAGTTATCCTGTGAAGAGAAAGAAGCGTGCTGGGTGACTTTGAGACATCCTAGGCAAGTGCATATAATGTACACATATGTGGCAAATGAAAACTTTCAGCTATTCCCACCAAGAAAGCACATTCATATTGATTCAGGTCTCACTGAATTACAGATTACTAGTTATACTATACTGCTTATCAGCAGTAAAGATTTAATCAGAAAGAGTGGCCAAGTTTTGCAGAAATACTGTAGCAGCTTTTTGAAGGTGCTGAACTAGTAATCAGTTCATGAAATTTTTGCTAAATAAAAGCGTTATTATTTAGAGGGGACACAATAGAATGCTGAAGGGTCAGGGTAAGGAGATTTTTCCCAATGTCAAAACACAATCACTTAGTATACTTGTTTAAGAATATTATATTTATTTTCCATGTCTGGGTGAAAACTGGAAAATAATTCTGCAAGTTAGAAAGACAATTTTAAAAAGTTATCTTGCAGTTCTTCTGCTCAATAGGAAACACTGAGCAAGGAAATTAGCAGGTTGGCCTCCTACACATGATAAGTTGCTTGAATAAAAGTTGCTTGAGCTCTCATGGTCGCTGTTCAAGTTCATATACTGGGCAGCTTTACTCTCTGGATCAGTTGCTGAAGGTGAGTAGCAGCTGCTCCTGTGAAATAATGCAGCACTGATACTGGTGTTTTCTACTGTCCTCACAACAAGGCAAAGATGTTGAGTACCCATGAGTACTAAATATCTGCACTGTGTTCTGTAGTGCACCTGAGGAACATGCACATCTCTCAGATTTTTATTCTAAAGTTACTTAGACAAAGGATAAGCCAATCAGGGTTATTCTCAGTCAAACTCTGAGAACAGTCAAGTAGTGGCATCATTTGCCTTCCCTTTTCTTGCTATCATGAACTGATGTATAGCTTCTATTGATCTTTCAAGAACTTCGATTCTGGCTTGCATGTTCACATCTGCTTTCTATATATGCTGACATAACTCTAATATAGGAACAAATATTTGAGCAAATTGGACAATAAATGTGATGCTTAGGTCTTGTTAGGCTGCTAGCAATTGCAGAGTGTAGAATAATTTCCATACTGCAAAAAAGTGAATTCTAAGAGTGACCTTTATGAATATTGACCCTATAACTTGTCATTGAAGAAGGTGGGCAGAGGAGCAGATACAATTCCAGGTTTCTTATGACTGCAGGTTTTATAAAGAAAGGGGCACAAATATTAAGAGGTCTGTTCATATCACAAGATGCTGTTTCCCTCTGTAGAATTGATTTCTTCTCTTGTTGTCCTGTTTTTCCAATGTAACTCCAATATGTCAATAACTATTGCCATAAAAAAAGGAAATCAAGTAAATTCAATTTTTCAGGCTCTTTCCAAGCTATTGTTGCAGCCAGTACTACGTGGAAGAAAACTCCTAACATTTCAGTGTGTCTTGCTTTAGTTTAAAATTCCTTGAAGTGTTTATTTTTTTATTATTATTCCTTCTATAACTATTCTTCTTTTTTTTTTTCTTTTACCTCTGTTACTTTCTTTCTATCTAAAAGAAAAGGAAATTGAACACAAATTTTTCCCATGACTTTGTGAAAGGCATGAGAAGACCAGATGCTATAGACTTATAAATTAAAAAAGCATTATATACAGCCAGCTGTACCATGTAAACTCAGACTTTTATATCACATTGTGGTGTTCTGTGAATCCTTATTTGGTTTCAACATCTGTTCAGACCCGTCCATACTTCTCATATATTAATCATAATTAATCATAATAAGAAAGCTACTACAGTATACTTACTGGGTGTTTGCTAAAAAGGAAAGTCTATCCTGTTTATGCTTTTGCTGATTAATGACAATTGCTTTACTTTCCTATATATTTCTTAGCTTTGAGAAAACCCATAATTATAGGCTAATTTATGCAAAAAAAAAGAAATATCAGAATAAACTCCATACAACAATCTTGTTTTTTCCAGTTTCAGTTGATTATTCACTTCCACGTGAAAGTGTTGTACTGCCTGGCTCTTTGATGTCTGTCCCTTCTTATTGGAGTTTCAATATTCTTCTACTCTACTATTCTAATTTTTATGGGAAGTTACTAAATTCTCCTCTAGGCACATCACTTAATGAGAGTTTTAATAAGGCCTTTGCATGATGTCCAAAGCCAATTTTGGCTTTCTGTGTGCTGAGGTGACACAATGAATTAAAAATAGAATACTTGAAATTCAGAGTTAAATGTTTCAGCTGGGTCTGCATTTTACTGTGTAGATCCCACAGAGCTTCTTAGTTCAAGTTAGAAAATCCCAGGATACATCCAAACCAATAACTCTGAATAAAGCAGAACCAGAGTGACACATTTGTGCAGCATTTGCAGCGTCCTAAAACAAGTGGCAATATCCTAGAGGGTGCTCAGATCCATGCAGGCAAGAGTTCCATTCCTTTCCAAGCAATATGGGGTTTTATGTTGTTTCTGAGGCATGGGTAGTATCTTAGAGTATCTTGTATCCAGATCTCCTTTGCCAGTGTCAAGAGAGATTCAGATTAGAATAGGTCCAGGCAAGGGCTTCAAGAATTTATAGGATAGAAGAGAGGTTTCTTACAGGACAAGGCTAACTGAATTTGGCATGGCTAGCCTAACAAACCAGGGAGACTGACTAGAGATACAGAGCCAGCACTGTAGATGTAGAACCATGAACTAATATAAACTGACCAGGAATAAATTTAGACTGGAAATACGAGGGGTTTGTCACATGAAACAGAGCAGCTGTTCCTTGGACTGTGACCCTTTGTTTTGATTTGGTTTGACTGGAGCTTTTTTGTTGTTATTGGGAGTTTGTATTGTGTTGTGTTGTTTCTGCTTTGTTTGTTTGTTTGGGTTTTTTTGTGGGGGAAATCTGTTTCTGGGAGGATTTTGGGGGTTTATTAGTCTTTGGAGGTTGGGCTTGCAGTTGCTGGTTTTCCTGTCTCCCTGTGGAGGACATATACCTCAAGAAGTGGGCTGGTCATTTAAATACTTTTCTCTCTGTTTGCTATCGTGTTTCTCTGGAAGCCAAACAGGGTAGTAGGGAATCATTCTTTTCCTATATTTAGCTATAGGTGATGTAAAAATAGTGAATAAAAGAAGCTGTGTGGCCAGGAGTAATTTTTAAGAACTGGAGGTGCATAAAGTGTGTAGGTTTTTCCACCTTTCATGCACTTCATTAAATGCAAGGCAAGCAAAGTTTTAAAATAACTTTAATAAGTGTTTAATAGTTCCTGAAGTATTTGAATAGAAATAGTTATATTATGTATCTCCATGTAGGAGATCCTATTAGGCACTGATTTTAAACAATATTTGCAGAATTACATCCACCTTATTAATACCCAAACTTTTAAAATTCAAACATATTTTTAGATATAGACTTTTCCAGTACACTTTGAAACATATATGCATTAGGCCTAAAGGCAAAAGGAAGCAATGAGTGGTAAATTACTAGTGGCTGAAATAAAACAGTGTTTCAGGATCAAAGTGTGGGGCAGCATTAACACAAGCCTCCCTAAATTTTTGAATGTTTTCAATTCTGCAGCTAAAATTGATGCCAGAAGAGGTAGATTATATTTATTTAATTTCCCCCTTTTTATCATCACAAATGCCCTGGGATACACAGGACATAACACGCTGCTTGTATTTCCCGGGGACACATACAGGCTTATGTGCAGAGAAAGCGTGCAAGTCAGAGTAAAACTTTGTCTTCAAAGGTGTGAAGTGGACATACTTGGTCACTCTGAGAAGGTTAAACCAGATAGTATTAAACTGTCCAATACAGTGTCACTGATTAATAATGATTGATTCTGTAATAATATTGCAAATGTAAACTATTCATTTATTCCAAATACGTATGAAGTGGGAGAATGATATCTCATATAATCTAATGTTAGTCTAGTCACTGTATCATAAAAATTAATTTGTCTAATTAATGACATTAGTCCTTTTATACATGCATAATTCATATTAATTGATAGGTCTGCCTAAAAAGAGTACCTTTTGGAAGAAAAATGATCCTATTAGTGCAAGTTTAATCCAAATCAGGGCTGACAAAGCATGGTGCTTTCAAGGCTTATCTCCAGCTTTGTTAATTGTCATAAGCATTCTAAATTGATTATTCTTACATTAGCATGGGACATTTCATTCATCAATGCTTTGCTGTAAAGAAAATTTGTCTAATGGATTTGGGTAGCAGCACTAAATAAGTGTGTTGGTCCATTTTTCCACTGTAGCTACAGGGGTATTCAAAGCATATTAATTCACTGATACTGAAAAAATTAACTACTAAAATATAGAGAAATATCATACAAAATTAGAATTCTGACACTGAATAATTTCTGTGATATTTCAATAGTAAATGAGTGCCTGCACTAGCACTTTTATTGCTTTTCTGTTTCACAGATGCCTTGATAAACAGCCAATGTTAATATTTCTTATGAGCGATGTTGCTTCACCTTCCAGGGCCACAGGGGCACAAAGTATAGGATAAATTAGTTAAATATGCATTTTAAGGAGCTGCTTGGAGGAACAAAAATTATAATATAGTCAGGCTTTATAATGTACAACCTTATAGTTAGCATTTTAATAATTTATTTGTAGATGATCAAGTTTGCTACTGGTCAATGAAAGAGTTCAGGCACAGACTGAGTCTTCAGTTAAACAAGTGAGTCTGAAAATATTTGTTGCTGTTTCTGTGTGTTAAGTTCAGTTCTGTTTTTCTGTTTTGTTGTGTTGTGGTTTTTTTTTTTACACTGTATTAATAAACACAGAAAATACAATCTTTGCAAATCCATATGGCTTTGGCTCAGAATGGGAAGGACTGACTTTTAAAAACTATGCTCCTTTCATAAGTATTGCCTCCGCTAGCAAATGGAATGCACTTTATGTGCACTTTTTATGATACTCTAGTTTCTTTTCCCCATTCACCTGATCTTTGTTTGTCTTGCACTTTCTAGCATTCTGTTAATCACTAGAAGCCACTGTGGAATCAGATCTCTGGCAGTGCCAAGAATTTCAGGAAGCTTTTTATAGTACTTTGCAATTGAAGGCATGCATCATAAAATGAATGGGGAGGAAGGGAAGATGCAGTCGAGTTAAAGGCCTCTTCTCTCCAACTCTCTAATCAGCACATATTTTTCCACTTTGTTGAGCCTATCGTTGAACAGCAATCCATAAAATGGGGCTGTGCTTGACCTCCACTGCTTCTGCTGGAGTTTAAAAGGATCCATGAAGGAAACAAAAATTCTTTTTGCTATTCATCTCAGTGCTGCTTTAGAGGGAGTAGATTAACACTCCGGTTTAGCCTAGGAATTTTGAGGTTCATTCTGGTTTTCTATGGAGCTTTGGATTCTCAATACCAAAGCTTTTTCCATGCTTGTGCTGCTTTATCTTGGCTTTCTGGTTCCACAGGGTAGGTTGGAGATGTTTTTGTTTTCATTATTTCAAACACTACAAAAAAATGAGATCTGAAGTTTTGATCTTTGTATTGTATAATCAAATTTTCCTTCAGTCAGTGAGAGTAGCATTAAAAAATGCAGCTGAACAGCTGGCTAGGCTATTTCCCATTCTTCAAGCACAAAACTTAGATAAAAGTGAACACTGTTGGTTTGAATTTAGCCCTATGGGAAGGGATTTTAGACTTGCTGATGAATTTTATGTGGGAAGTGCTCTGTTACTCTGTAACAAAACCCTGATAGATGTATCGTAATTGTACAGTACAGGGTGATTCTTCAGTTTGCACCAGGCTAGGAATGACCATAACATTAAGCCCGATGTTACTTACATAGATACTTAGGAGCTTATTATTTATTCAGGAACTCTATGGCAAGGACCCCCTTTCTTCTTGCCTCTTCTATAATCCTGATTAATTTCAGAATTGCATAGTGCCACTTCCCTTTCATTTGAAATAGGTATCCTAGCACTGTAAATATGATTCCTGTATAAAAATGCACTTAGAATCCATAGCCCCCCTGTACTTCTCTTTCCTGAATGCCATCGTTTATAAGTACTCTGTCTTCATTTATCACCTCTGACTTAGATCCAGCCCTGATTTCTAAATTATATATCCTAATAACTGGAGCTAGGATGGATTGCACCTTCAAGTTTATATCCATTCCTGTGGTCTAAAAGCAATCCCTTTGTTCCAATCATGACTAGTTTTTCACATCCATTTTTAATCCATATGCCAAGCATTCTCCATAGGGTTCAAATTTCAGTGAAAAAGGAACACTTCCGAAAGTTGTTCAGTTTGGTTTACAGTAGACAATGTTTGGGAAAGACAGAGATATTCCATATCCCAAAACTAAAATATACCAGATGTGCAGCTTTATTCTGGTTAAAAACAGATCAGAAAAAGACATCTATAATATTCTTTGTTTCCTAAAAGTAATTTAATATTGCTTTCAACAGAGAATACGATACTCTAATTTTATATAGTAAAAATGGAAAAGCTATATATCTGTGATAAAGAAGGAAATGAACACAAATGACCTGTGTTTAAAATCCAATAAAATTCAACTAATGCCTTCATGTCTGATATTAGTTGAATACATACTTCCAAGCAAAGTAAGAATTAATTACTCTTCAAGCAGCGTCGTTTACCAGTGCCTGCATTTAGCAGATTGCTCAGGTTGATGTGGAAGTCTGGTAATTTTTTACTATTTTAAAATGAATGGAACTAACAGATTTTTACTGGTCATTCAAGGAAGTATTATTGGGTTCCAGTATGCCTCTCATGTGCTCTGAGTTTGAAGGATAAAAAGCAAAGGGGTAGTTTTTCTCATTAAAACACAACAGTGAAACAAGATACCCCCGTCTTCTTCCTTTATACCACAAGAAGCAGAACACAATATTTCCTCCAAATGCTTTTGTTTGTTAGAGGTTTCCTGTAAGTTTGATTGTTTTAAGAGACAGGAAAAAGGAGGAGGAGTCCAGCTTGTTGGAAGATGTTTAATGACCTTATAGTTGTTATCTTGGTAGTGTCTGCAAGACATTGTTTTCCCAGGGTGACAAGAAGAGGCTTTTAAGATACACTCACCTTCAGATATGAGACACTACAGTAATGATTGAAGTATGGGACCTTTGCTCTAGACATACACAATCTACAAAATTGTTTTTTGTTGTCCATTTCTTTTCTTCAGAGTCACTTCAGGCTGCCTGAGGTGTCCTTTATAGTGTCCACAGACTTGATTTCTTTCTTACATGATACATGTCTCAATATATGTATTACTGTCCTTAGATTTCCAACTGTGAGTCAAATTTTGGAAACTATTAGGTTTTGAGTGTTTGGAGTTCTGTGTCAGCTGGTTTGCAACTTTGAAATCTCAGCCACAAAATTCACATCCTGTTACAAATTCTGACTGCAGTGTTTAGATATGTTCATATGTGGAGTTTTGTTTTAGTCTTTTATTTGATTATAGTACAAAGGCAGGAACAAATAAGATTAAGGAATCAAAATGATTCAGATTAATGTTCCCAGCTCTGGATCCCCCATTAAATAAAAATCTAACCCCCATCGCACTAGATTTGTATTCCTGGTGGGTATCTATGACAAACCCACTGAATTTACTGTGGAACAGATCCCTTACTGGGTAAATCTATGCTCCAAATGTTAGTTCTATATGACATATGTCTGGCAGCGTGTACTAAATCTGCAAAAAGTCCAGCCCAGGAGCATCTTCAGAGATATTATTTGAAGGAACAAAACTAATACTGGATAAATGAAAATACAGATATATGTGTGCTTTCAGAAATACATGGGCTTGGGACACAGCCTGGTGGATTTCCAGTTTTATCAACCAGTTAAGGGAAGAAAAATCCAAGTATGGTGTTTTTTAGGCTGTCATATTTCTGCATATATCTTAAGGCAAAGGAGGTAACGAACAGAAGAATTGTGACAGAGAACAGGCTTATGCTTTGAGAAGAAAACATCAGTGAAGCCTTTCTTTAATGTTTGTAAAGCCTTTGGGTCCAAAACCCCACAACTAGTCATTTTACTGGGGGCCAGCAGATTGAGAATTCTGAGAGAATAGGTCTGTGGATGTTTGTGGTGGTTTTGTTTTTGTTTTGTACCATGTCGTTTCTCTATGATTTTAATTTTGAGCCATCAGGACATAATGAAAACTGTCAGAAATATAGCATGGCTTGGTAAAGTAATGCAGCAGTCCTTGTGTACATCATGTTATTGCTTTAGAATATGACATGCCAATTACAACATGCTGTGTTACCTCTTAGTGATGTCATGTCTCACTCTATGACAATTGTTATGAAGTGCTGCTGTGGATGAAGGGCATTATATGACCCAATGTTTATAATCATCCAGAAGGAGATAAAAGGTTTGTATTATCCAGGAGACAATCAGATTTTCTCTGTCCCAGCCCTAAACGAAATACTGACTCCTAATATGTTGATGAAAGATTGTCTTTCCCATGTTTCCCCTCCTCCTCCATTCCTTTGTAAAGCAATTTCAAAGTAAACAATGGCCTACCACCAAATAAGAGTTTACTAAGAATAAAAATTGAATTTGGTCTGCCTGTTGACAAGCTGATTGATTTGTGAGCTCTTATGACTGAATCCTCTCCTAAATGTGCTCTCATTTATCATGTGTAAGATTGTTTCAGAATCAATACCAGCTTAACACAGAAGCATTTCTGCCATGGACGTTTTGAAACAACTTGCCTTCTCAATATTGCTGCTAATTTTTTCAGGCAGAATTATCGGAACAGTTTAATTGCACTTTGCGAGTTAGCACATGCTTGTGCTAGGTTCTGCTTTGAAAGGATGATTTTCAAAGTAACTTCTATATATCATCTTTTTAAGAGAACAAAAATAGATTAAAATTGGATTTTCCTTCCTCTTCTAATGGGGAAATCAGATCGAACTTTCTCTAGTTGTTAAATGTGCCCTTTGAAAACCCATTTTCCAAAGATTGGATTTCTTAAATTAGCTTTTTAACATAATTATTAACATTCTCTTGGAATAAGTACCAGAAAGCAGTCTGGGAGAAAGCCTGTTTGTGTATATGCTCCTTTTCTTTCCCAATGCTTGGAAGAGTTTAAGGTTACTTTTCTTGATTAAACACCCATAAATTACATTTTAAATGTTGCAGAATGATTTTAAAGTTAAATATAACACAAAGAATAGTGGAATGAGGAGAGAGGTTTAGGGCTCTTCAAGGAGTTCATGTAGTATCTTGGGCCTAGCATGCAACTCTGCCTGTAGGAGAAGATGGAGCCCCCCACAGCTTGGTTCTGCTCCATTCCTCCTGCCTGCCACAGGGCAGGGTACATTGGTAGCAGTGGGAGCACAGCTGGTGCAAGCAGGGAAGAGCAGAAGTGGGTCATGCTGGGTACCAGACTGTCAGCCAGGAGGGAAGAGTGGGGCAAAGGAATACTCGGTGTCAAGTACCTTCTATCTGCCTTCCTCAATCAGTGTGGGTTGTTTTTCATTTATTTTTGCACCTTCAAAGAGTACCTGTATGACAAGCAGTATAGATAGGGCATGATCATGTTGGGAAATAATGGAAAGGCTTGTTCATGCTCCAGTCTAACTGAACCCTGAGAGAAATTCCTATTGAGCCCATTTGAATCTGATATTCTAAACAGCTTTACCTCTAGGCACTCCAATTTGTGGTCTCAAATGGGCTTGCTTTCTGACTGTTGATCTCAGCACTTAGTCTGCTTGGAGTGAATCCTGCTGTCAGTTGAATTGAATGTAGTTTTAGAAAGGACCCCCTGTGTCATCCAGCCCACAAACATTTCAGAGGTTCCCACAGCACTGAGACCTTTTCAGAGATATGCCACACTCAGGGGTGCTTCATTTCAAAAAAAGACCCAAACTTCATAAGGCAGAAATATCCTGATCAAAGTTAACTTTTTACAAACAAAATGTTGTTGTATGGAAAAATGCATATTTAATACATAATTATATCACACTTACTTATTATTATGCTTCATTATATTGTATTTAAAATATACTTATTCCTTATTTATAGTTAAGAATATTTAAATCTTGTTTATTTATTCAGGAAATAAGGGAAAAAAAGAAGGATTTAGTTGGTACAGACAAAAAAAAGGAAGCTTCTGGATACAAATTATAACTTTTTTTTGAAGTTTCCCTTTTCTGCTGAGTACATGTTCAGCTATCATTCCTAAAAGAAAAGAGCAGGTTTTGGGGGTTTTTTTGGTTGTTTTTTTAAAAATATCTGTAACAACCTATTCTTGCACCACAAAGTGCTATTAGGGCTTGCCTCAGAGTGGGAGATGATGATAATGTATACATGCAGACAGATAAATGATTCAATTCTTACTTACAAGAACAGCTGACAGTGATTGCTTATGCTCATTTCCTTTATGCACACTATGTAGACCAGGAAACTCCAGGTTTTGTGGCCTTTCATGTTCTCCAAAGTAAATCAGTCACTCACATGATAATTATTAATTATTTC